>NC_137790.1:98318410-98660410 GCF_963383645.1 Muscardinus avellanarius | reverse complement strand
CTTAGTACATGGAGTAACAAACAGCTCCAGAAAAACATGTCAGAAGGTGGAGTAGAGATGAAAGCTCACTGTGAGACAACTAGGTCCCAGCAGAAATTCCATCCTTTATGTAAAAATGCAGGCCTAGAGCTCGAGAAGTATGTGGCTAGCAAAGGCAGAGTTCTATATGCCCTCCAAGTCTAGCAAGCAGGTTTCAAAATTTATAGGATAATAGAAATCTTCATTGGCAAATAAAATGTATTACTCCAGCCCTCATCTCCTGAAAGTTAAAATGACTAATTCTTATTTTCAGTCAAAATAAAAGTATGCAATAAATCTTTTTAGTTGAAGTAAGTATATGTGAATATCTGCACTTGCATACTATAGAAGCCCAACCTGGGAGCACTGAAAAACATTTCTTTCTTCTCTCTCCTCCATGATATTAATTTCAATCAGAATTAGGACAATGAAACTAGATTTTAGAATGCAGCAGGGACTAGTAGCTAGAGTTACTCATTAGAAAAACAAGATCTTTATTTACAAAACAAATATGTGTTTGTATAAATTTTACACAATACATCTAAATACATGAGAGACTCCAAATTCATTTATGCCTAGTAAATAAAGATTAATTTGGAATAATCATACCAACTGCTAAAAAGAAGCCATAGATAATTAACAAAAACTGTTGAGGTTGTTATAGTTGGGGAAGGGTAAAGAATAGCCTTTAAAAAAATCTCAAAAATTTCTACCCTACAGTTTGTCACTATAGAGATGTAGCTAGAAGCCCTAAAGAAAATAAAATCTTAGGGTTTAGTCAGACTACCTGTAGACATTTACAGAGTATTATTTAAACAGACAGCAGGCTCTTGTGCTACATAGCTGCTGTTTTATTCCCAGAATCTTCTTCCTCTGGCCAGGTCACCACATGATCCAAACAGTACCTGCACATAATGATTCTTAAGGCAGTTACACAGCAGAGAGCCAGAAATCAGTCTCAGTTGAATAGTGTTCTTCTGATTTGACAAATGCCCTTTTGTGTCTAAATGCACACCCTCCCATGACATTTGCAGAAGTCAAACTGTGTCAAAACTCTTGAGAAAGCTTCAGGTACATACAGGTGTCTTTGCTTTTCTTTCTTTTTAGACGGGGAAAGGTGGGAGTTTGAGAAATGAGGAGATGTGTTGGGGCACCACAAGGACCACTGTGAAACACAGATTGCTTCCCAAATAGAAAGGAAGTAAACATCAAGTAAAGATTTTTAAAGCTATTGGGCTTGTTAAAAAGACATACAAAAACCATGGGGGTAAAAAGTAGCAGTAGCAAGAGGGTTTAATTCATCTTTCAAATTTTTCAAGGGATTAACAAGTTAAAATAAAACCCTCCACATCTTTAACTATAGAACAATGTACTCAGTTTTTGTGCCTCCCCAACAATTCTTATTCATGCTGAGAATCATTTTCTTGGGCTTCTTTTCTCAATTCAGGTCATGCAGGAATAAAAAGCTGAGACTCTAGTCACAGAACCTGCCACTGCTGGAAGGATTTTGGCAAAGACCAGTAGTGTAAGAAGTGAATTATGCAGAAGTCAGCTTTATCTTAACACTCCTGTGTGTGATCCTTAACAGCAACAGGATTGCATTAGTGTGAATACTAAATGGCATGCTATTTTAAAACATTATTAAAATATTTCTATCTAAGACAATGTGGTAGCAAAAAATAGAGAGGAAAAAGGCAAACTTTTATGATATTCCCATGAAGTAAATGTAGAATATTAGTGCAGTATATTTTAAAGGAAAATATTACCATGGTTTCACCAACAACCAAACATCTTATGGACTACTTCATACCAACAATGCTGAGGTTGAGTCTAAGTCCATGGCAATACCACTAAAAAATGTAGTTCTACATAATTATTGCCCTAGTTACCCCATGCCCATACTCTCTCTTCTCTGTCCTTGCTTAGCCCACTTGAACACAGAATCTCTTATACAAGTCCCTCTTATATACTCATTGGCTCCTTATACCACTGGGAATACTCTTTACTTAAATAAAAGAAAATATAGCCTTTCAAGTATGAAAGACATAAATTCAAATCTCAATTACACCACTTAGAAGATCTGATACTTATTTTAACTGACATGTGTTAATTTAAAAGTCAGAGCCCAAAGATTCTTCTGAGATGAACAGGATCCCAGGTTCACTAGCAATTCAGGCACTGCCTCCCTCCACACAAGTGTCAGTGATCTAAGACTCATACATATCTTCAATTTGGTCCTTGTTAAGGGTATCCTTGTGTGATCAAAAATAAAAATGATGAGCTGGATGTGGTGGTGCATGCTTGTAATCCCTGAGCTTCAGAGGCTAAGACAGGAGGATCACACAGGTTCAAAGCCAGCCTCAGCTACTTAGTGAATCTCTCAGCAATGAAGTGAGACCCTGTTTCCAAATAAAATATAAAATAGGTTTGGGAGTATAGCCTGGAAGTAGAAAGCCTCTGGGTTCCACTCCCAGTACCACCAAAATAATAATAATAATAATAATAATAATAATAATAATAATAATAATAATAAGTAAATAAATTAAAAATGCAGAAAACCATAAAACATAAAAATGATGAATCTATTACCATTGTCTGTCAATTTGTGACTAAATTATAACCCAAAGAAATGGTTGGCCTCTATTATGTTGTCAAATAGTAATGTGACTATTCATGCAAGGTTTATTATATGCCAGGCCCTTTAAACATCTCATTTCCTCCTAACAGAAATGCTGTGGAATGGGTAATTCTACAAATGAGGAAATATAGGCACTGAGAAATTATGCAACTTACCTAGTGATAAAAATCTATTCAACAGTGGGGCCAAGATTCAAATAAGATAATGTGAATCCCAGGCCTGTACTTTGACTACCATACTCTACTAATTCAAAATCACAGTAATGAACTGGGAGGAAATTATCTTTCACTGTATTGACAAGGAACTAAAAAAATGGGGAAAAATAAGAGAAGAGTAAAACAGAAGAAACAATGTTTTATCAAGAAACCTTAATTTAGAACAGGTATCATGAACAAATCATTGTAGTAAGTACTAAGAGGCAGGCCTGTACCACTTCTAAGGGCTTAGTAAAAGTTAAAGAGAAGACAATTTTATAATTCTTTTATACTTCCAAGATATATTGCAATATTTTCACATACATTTTCTTGATATAATGAGAGCATGGTGCCTTCACCACTCTGTCTGCAGAGCTCAGCCACAGGACTGGCACATGGCAGATACTAAATCAGGATTGAATGAAGGAAGGAAGAAGGAAATAAGGAAGGAAGGAAGGAAGGAAGGAAGGAAGGAAGGAAGGAAAGGTAGGAAGGAAGGAAGGAAAGGTAGGAAGGAAGGAAGGAAAGGTAGGAAGGAAGATAAGATTTAAATTAATGTTTATGGATGCCAAAAATGTAGGGATTTCAGAAAGGAAGCATATCAGAAGGTTAAAGCTGAAAAGGGCTATAAAAAGTGGAGCTTCACATGAGTCATGTAGAATAAATGGAATTTTAACCTGAGATGAGGACCAATTGAACAATGATAGCTGTCATTTTAATAGTATGCCATTTATTCTTACCTAAATTTACAAGTTAAGGGAACAAATTCTTAGAAATATATTATTGTCTTCTAAAAGTTAAAGTTACCAATACTGAGAATAAGAAGCCATGAATAAAATATATGCTTTGACAAACTATACAAAGTAAAGGTGCTAAAGTATACAGAATTAGAAAATATAATCCAAGAAAAAAATCAGAAATATATTTTTCATTTAACTTCCTATGGACTTTCAATAATGTAGCAGAAATATTGCAATATTCCTGCAACCAACTAATTATACTAGATGTTTAAAAAGTTTTACAGTACTCTGGTTATTTCTTTAAAAATGTATTATCAGCTGGGTGTGGTGGTGCATGCTTGTAATCTCAGCATAACAATCAACACAGTAATCTATCTGACAAAATCCAGCACCAATTATGATAAAAACTCTCAGCAAACAAGAAATAGAGAACATCCTCAATTTTACAAAAAAAAAAAAAGCTATATAGACTTTTTTCATTTTAAGGTTAGTCAAAGAAAAATGGAAGTAAAACCCACTTTCTCATCCTGCACAAGATTGAATTCAAGATGGATCAAAGACTTTGAAATCAAACTATAGATCTTGCAGCTCCTTAAAGATGGCATAGGTCTAACACTGCAACACATAGGCACAGGCAAAAACATTCTCAACAAGACCCCAAAGGCACAAGAAACTAAAAGGCAGATCATTACATAGGACTGCATGAAAATGAAGAGTTTCCACTCAGGATAGCCCTCCCCCCAAAATAAAATATTTAGGAAACCTAACCAGCAAGATAAAAGACCTCTAATAGGAAATTATAAAACATTGAAAAAGGAAATTAAAGAAGACCTCCAGAGATGGAAAGATCGTCCATGTTCATGTATAAGCAGAATAAATATCAACAAAATGGCCATATTTCCAAAAGTGATCTACAAATTTACTGCAATACCCATTAAATTACCAGGTCATTCCTCACAGACATATAAAAATCAGTCCTTAAATTTATTTGGAACAATAAAATATTCAGAATAGCTGAAGTAGTTCTCAACAACAAGAACCATGCAGGAGAAATCACAATACCTGACTTCAAACTAACCTACGTCACAAACTAAAAGAAGAAAAAAAAAAACAGCATGGTATTGGCAAAAAAAAAAAAAAATAGACACATAGACCAATGGAGCAGAATAGAAAACTCAGAAACAAACCCACACACATACAACCAATTTATATTTGAGAAAGGAGCCAAAAACATACACTGGAAAAAAGAAAGCCTCATCAACAAAATGTGTTCACTAAACTGGCTAACCATATGCAAAAAAATGGAAATAAACTTTCTCACCCTGCACATGAGTCCATTAAAGATGAATCAAAGACTTAGAAATTAGACCACAAACTTTGAGGCTCCTTCAAGATGGCATAGGTCCAACACTTCAACACATAGACACAGGAAAAATCTTTCTCAACCAAGGCCCCAAAGGTACAAAAAATTAAAATAAGTATTGCATTAAACTGAAGGACTTCTGTATAAATGAAACTATCAAGAACCTCATCAGAGAGCTGACAGAAGGGGAGAAAATTTTGGCCAACTTTTTCTCCAATAGTGGACTAATATCTAGAATATGCAGAAAACTCAGCACTAAGAAAAGAAATAGCTCAATCAAAAGATGGACAAGTAAACTAAATAAATACTTCACAAAAGAAGAAATTCAAATGGCCAATAAAACTACTCTGAGATTTTACCTAACTCCTACTAGAATAGCAATCATTCAAAACACAACAAGAAAAGCTGGTGAGGATGTAGAGAAGTGAAAATGCTAATACATCGTTGGCAAGATTGCAAATTAGTGCAACCATTTTGGTAAACAATATAGAGGATTATCAGAAGAATGGGAACAAACCTACCATATGATCCAGCAATATCACTTCTGGGTATTCCAAAAGAATGTAAATCAAACTACCAAATGAATGCGTGCACATCTACGTACACAGCTGCACAATTCAAAACTGCCAAACTATGGAACCAGCCAAAATTTCCATGAACAGATGAATGGATTACAAAACTATGGAATATGTACACAGTGGAATTTTACTCAGCCATATAGAAGAACAAAATTACATAATTTTCTGGAAAATAGATGAAACTGGAGATTATGTTAAGTGAGATTAGTCAGTTACAAAAAGTAAGAAATTGGATGCTCTCCCTAATAAGTGGAAACTAGGGAGAAATTGGGTGATAGAACGAATTCTAGAAGATGAAGGATAAACTATGGATGAGCAAATAAGGTAACCTAACCAAGGGGCATGGGAGGAGAGAAGAAGGAAATTCCCTAATGTACATAAAGCACATTCATAAACATAACAAAGACAAGGCCAATATTAAGAAGGAATAAATTATTTGTTTTAGCTCTAAGGCTCAAAGTGCACCAAGCATTTCAACAACCCTTGTTGACTATTAATTTTTTTTCTTTATATTGGTGCATTGTAGTCTTACATGTTAATGGAGTACAAGATGGTAGAGGCATACATGCATACATCACTCAATTAGCCTTTACCTAATTCTCAACCCATTCCCTCCCCCTCCCTCCTTCTCATGTTTGGCTTAGTGATTGACTTTGATATGTTCGTGAATACACATCATATACATTAGGGAATTTCCCATTTTCCCCCTCCCATTTTCCTCAGTTAGGTCACCTTATTTGCTCATCTATAGTTTCTCCTTCATCTAGAGTTCTTCCTATGACCTATTTTCTCCCTAGCTTTCACATATTTTAAAAATCATTCAATTTCTTATTTTTTGTGGCTGACTAATCTCACTTAGAAATTCAAATGTACAATAAATGTATGACAAAAGCTCAGCATCATTAGCAGATAGATGCAAATCAAAACTACTGTGAGATTTAATTTAACTCCAAATAAAGTGACAATCATTCAAAACACAAAAAAACAAAAAATGCTGCTGAGGATGTGAAGAATTGGGAACTCTAATACATTTTTGGTAGGATTGCAAATTAGTGCAAACACTTTGGAAAATAGTATGGAGGATTCTCAGAAGAATGGAAACAAACCTACCATATGATCCAGCAATACTACTTCTGGGTATCTACCCAAAAGAATGGAAACCAAACTACCAAATTAATGCATGTATATCTATGATCATAGCCACAAAATTCACAATTGCCAAACTATGGAACCAGCCAAGAGGTCCATCAACAGATGAACAGATTACAAAACTATGGGATATGTACACAGTGAAATTTTACTAAACCATAAAGATGAACACAATTATGTTATTTACAGGGAAATGGATGAAACTGTGAACATAATGCCAAATGTGAGTTAATCAGTTACAAAAAAAAAAAAGAAATTGGATGTTTTCCCTAATATGCAGAAGCTAGGGAGAGATGGGTCATAGGAGGAACTCTATTTAAAGAAGGAGAAACTATAAATGAGGAAATAAGGCAACCTAACTGAGGGGGATAACAGGGGAAGAAGAGAAAATTTCTTAATTATTGCAAGTGAAAATGAAGTCATTCTGTGGAAACCTCACACTGGTAATAAAATTCAGGCTTATCTGCAGTGGAAAAACAGGAATAGGCTCTAATATGAATTTGTAAGGGGGTCTTATACACAGGGAAGTACAATGTCCAATATTACCAGTCAAGTAATCAAACTACCCCAGTGTATGAAGTCCCAAATTCTGTCTTACAGTGAAACAATGATCCACTGAAGCTTCCATTCATCCATGTTGCTTCTACACTTTTAGGTAATAGGAAAAAAATAAAAACTCTTGGTAACTTTACATCTTCTATCCATAAATAGTGTATCCCAATTTCCAAATGTACTGAATGAAATAAATACATAATAAAGTAAAAAATGTTGTTCTAAGTAAAGATGATAAAAACTCATACAATGACAATGTAGACAATATATTCTAAGAAAATTGCATCAGTGTTCTGTTTTCTCTGTTCAGGGCATTTCTAGCACTTAGAGAAAGGAAAAACTGAGGAAGAAAATCACAATTTAACAAAAGCATAATGTCCTCTCCAGGAAGATGAAAATAGTTCCAAGTCATTAAAGACAAAATAGGCATACCATAAAAGCATAAGAATTTGACTGAAAAGTATTACTTTATTCACAAGTATTGCTACAATTATTAATATAATGTAATTTTCTTTAAATAAAGATAGCAAATTACCTTTTCAGTAGTTTCCAAAATGTAAACTGCAGCTATAGTCTAGTCAAAAGAGCTGTATTGAATTTTTCAAGGTGTATTAACTTTCTATAAATGTGACAAGGTCAAAATCTTTGTTTGGAAAAGAAGAATAGACATAAGAGATTTTCATGATCTATTTACTGATATTGAAATGATGTGATGGGAAGATGTTTATTGGAAGACACACAGATATAGCATAATTCATGTTTAGGGAGATGGATTTCTTGCAATTGCAAAAGTCAATGGCATTTCACTAATGCTTTCGGCACTCTTTATTGACATTCAGGATAAGTATTTCTACTAATGAAATGATTTAGAGTTTCATGAAGCACTGATTACACATATATGTCCAAATTGTTTCAAATGTCCACCCCATGTTATAATACTTTTAGAATTAGTCTCTATTGACATTTTGGAATTAGTGGTTTTGAATAATTATAACTTGTTCCTCAACAACATATACTTACATAAGTTGAACTATACGTAGGAAAACACCATTTTTTAGTATTTGGAAAATTCATTAAGATTGTAAATTAAATATACATGTAAATGAATAAATGTAAAGTCATAAATAAATTTGAGAAGTTTGAAATTTAAATAATTGTCATTTATCACACAAAAAGTTATGGGGGGGAATCTGTATAATGTTGTAAAAATATTATAAATTCTAAAACTTGAATGGGAAAATATAAAGTTTAATTAAAGAAAATATGTAAAAAGGTAGTTGTCTCCTTGAGTTATTATTTTCTAAGAGAAAGAACAGTTACATTTCTACAAATTATGTGCAAAGGTTTTCTTTGTTTCCAGATTCTGAACAGCAATTTTTTTTTTCAGGTCTGGGGATGGAACCCAGGGGCATTGGACCTCCATGCTACAACCCCTTCCCTATTTTTATTCTTTATTTTGAAACAGGAACTCACTAAGTTGCAGAGGGTTGAAACTGAGGCTGTTTGCAAACTAAGTAGCTGAGGCAGTCCACAAACTGTCTCAGCCTACCAAATGCTGGGAATACAAACTGGACAGCCATTTTTTTTTTTTTTAATCTTTAGTCGTTTTGATAATAGCCACTTTTACCTGGGTGAGGTGACATCTCATTGTGGTTTTGGACTGGTGCATATTAGTTATAGATACATAATAGTGGGTTCCCTTGTGGCACATTCACAAATTCATACAACATAATTTGATTCATATCTCCCTTATGATTAGTGAGGTTGAGCAGTTTTTCATATACCAGTTGGTCATGTGTTGGTCCTAAAAAATATGTGTTTCAGCTTGTTGCACATTTTAAACCAGGCTGTTTCTGGTTTTTGTTTGTTTGTTTGTTTGTTTCTGCTATGAGATTTTAAGGTAACTAGTATAGGTCTTGTCAAATATATACTTTGTAAATATTTTATTGGAGGTGGTTTCTGCACTCTACTGATGATCTTCCCAGTCAATGAAGAATACAAAATATTCTTCTCATTATGATTTTGGAATCATTTTTAGGATTAAAATGCTAGTGTACTATTTATTCTGTCTAGTAAGTATTACCTATATGGGCATAAAACAACTATCAATCAAAATCTAAAAGGATCCTAAATTATTTGTTTTTAATATTTGTTTTGTAGCAGGTCATTGCACAACCATAATAACCATGCATTGACAATGAAAAGCAACGAAAAGAAGCAGTCACGCACATGTTGAAACTGAATTCTATCAAGGAAAACTATTCCTAAATATACTGGAAAAATAAATGTACACATTACAATTACTCTTTCTCTATATATCTCTTGTTCAACCTTTTAGTACCCTTCTAAGTTTATACAAGAATTTAGAGAGTTTGAAATAAACACATATAAAGAAACACTAAACTATTAGCTCTTGATAAAGTATCTTAAAAGAAGTATAGCAGAAAAACTAAGAAGAAAATTATACAAAGTCATGGTTGGGGAAAAATAGAATCAGTGATTTCAAATCTTAATTCTAAATTCCTAGCAATCCAGGTCAAAGAAGAACAAAATTAATCACATATTTCTCATAATTTGATAGACAATGAACTTTTTGGGAGAGTTTTGAACTAAAAAACATTTGTCACATAAACTTTTTACAAGGGCTTTGAGAGAAGTAATAAATGATGACCTCAATAGCAGCTTTTTTTAATATAGCAGAAAATTTTCCTAGCCTATCAGTCCTTCTATTAAAGTTGAAAATACAATACTCAAATTATCCCAAAATAGCAATTTTAAAGTGAACCAGAGGAATAAAGCCAAGGTACATAAGATTTTGGCACTCAAGCTGATATTTCCTGTAAAAGATGAGGATTAAAAAACACAAAATTAGCTGGGCATGGTGGCGCACGCTTGTAATCCCTGCACTTGGGAGACAGAGACAGGAAGGAGGATGGTGCAGATTCAAAGCCAGCCATGCACGCTGGCTTAGGAGACTCTGTTTCCAAATCAAAATGTAAAAATAGGTCTGGGAGTGTAGCCCAGAGGTAGAAGGGCTTCCAGAAACCTCAATACCACCAAATAAATAAATAATAAATAATAAATAAATAACACAAAATTTTTATTATTTTTATGATAAATAGTTTCATGCTATAAGCATCCAAAAGCAATGCTGGTTTGCCCCACTACATTAAAGTAAAATCGATCATTTAGGAGTCTTGTCAAATTCATCCTATGTCATGACAAATCCTCTGGAGAATTTAACATGTCCCAGACTAGGAAATATAAGAGCAAAGACATCAGAAACATATACAAATAATTATTCATATCCCAGAATAAGAAACATAAATGTATGCTACTCTTCTTGAAAAACTTTCAGCTAGAGTTTTGCCAAATGTTCCACAGAAAGGTGGTTGCTAGAGATACAGGTTTATGCAATATTTAGAGTCCAGTATCTGGACTATTTCTATGGCCAAAGAGAAGTCTGCCTGGACCCAATGCATTTTTCTCCTTGACTGAAAACTGGACCAATTATTTAACATCTCAATCAGTCTATTCCTCTTTAAAATAAAGATGATGGTGATAATAATGGTCTTTAAATTGCCAACTAAGGTAACTATGGAAAGATCAACCCTATGGATTATGTAATACAAGACCAGACATCTGGTAGATATTCTCTCAATGTTAGAGACAGTCAATGTTGTTTAGCAAAAATCCAGTATTCCCTTTGCCTTAAAATCAGCACAAACAACAAACAAGTACATAGTTAGCTTTTCTCTTGAAACTGTGCTTGAAGACCCACTTATTTTCCCAGGCATAATGCAAAGCTAGGGTGGGTTCCCACCCATAAATTGAAGACCTCAGAGAGCAGTATGCCCTTCATTAAAAAGTCTCTTTAGAAAGTAAAATTCTGTGATTCTATGTGACATGCCATAATAAATGTTTAAATATACTGGCTTTCTTTTGCTTTGATTTTCCTCTTTCACATGATTTAATCACATACATTTGAGACATGACTGCTCTTTGTCTTGTACATGATCCTAAAGAGGAAAGTTGAAGACATTTTTCTGATATCAATTGCACTGAAATACTTTCTTCAAATATTAATTCATTCTTTCAACATTCATTTTAACAAAAGTTTATTTTTATTGGTGTACTGTAGTCATACATCTTAATGGGGTACAAGATGGTAGAGGCACACATGCACATATCACTCATTTAGCCCTTTCCCAATTCCTACCTCATTCCCTTCTCTCTCCCTTCTTCTTATGTTTGGTTTATAGATAAAAAGAAAAAAAAATATGAGATAAAATGCCATTTGTCAGAGAAAAAATATAAAAGCCATCATTTATTGAAGACTTCCTCTGAGCCAAAATTCCCAAGAGATAGGTACAGTTATTTTCACTATTTTAAAGATTGAAGCCAACATTCATTAATATCAAGTGACTTTGGCTGGATCCTTGAAAGAGTTGTACATAGCCAAATACCCCTTAGGAATGAGTGATTGAAATACCCATACTCTGAGAAAAAGTGTTCTCCTGGACTGTCAATGAGCTTTAAAAAAGAAAGCCAGAGCATAAGTACATGATGCAATGGAATATCACTAAAAGTTTCTAACAGCTATGTTTAATATCCTGAAACCAAAGGCATTTTGTGGGGGGGGGGGTAGAATAAGTCTAGAATATATTCTATTCCTAAGAAGGATCAGTCTCATTCAATCCTATACTATACTAAAATCATAAAATCACATCTTAAAATTTTTTCCTCATTCCCAGCCCATTTTTTGTTCTGAATCTCTCATTCTTACCAAGTAGCATATAATGGATCCTTTGTCTGAGTTAAATTTGCTAGTAAATTATGATTATAAGCAATAATAGTCATGCAAGAGATTTCAAAGTTAAAGAGGCTCTGGTCATGGATAAAAAGATACGTTTAGATTCAAAAGACAAAGTTGAGCTTCTTTCACTTTAAATTCTTCTGCTAAATGTTGGTAGCAGGCCTTCATGTATGTTTAAGGGTTTATCACAATTTAAAGACAAGCAATTTAGCATATCTGCCTTATTGAGGGTTTATATTTTACATCATTTACAGGGAAATGGATAGAACTGGAGGACATTATGCTAAGTGAGATTAGTCAGTCACAAAAAAGAAGAAATCAGATGCTTTCCCTAATATGCAAACACTAAGGAGAAATGGGTAACAGGAGGAACACTAGATGAAGAAGGAGATTGTATAGAGGAGTAAATAAGGTGACTAACTAAGGGGATGTGAAAGGGGAAGAGGAAAACTCTTTTAAGCACATGATGTATTTTTTTAAAATTTTTATTGGTGTGTTGTAGTCATATGCTTAATGGGATACAAGATGGTGAAGACATACATGCACAAATCACCCAATTAGCCCTTACCCAATTCCCACCCCATTCCCCCTCCCTCCCTTTCATATTTGGCTTAGTGATTGACGTTGATATGTGCATTAGAGAATTCCCCTCTTCCCCCTTCCCTCCCATCCCCTCAGTTACGTCTCCTTATTTGCTCATCTATAGTATCTCCCTTATCTAGAGTTCCTCCTATGGTCCATTTTCTTCCTAGCTTCTGCATATTAGGGAAAGCAGGTTTATATTTTAATTAAAACTTTCTCATCTGGCTCTCTTGGATGCTTGTGAAATTTTATTCACTGATTGAGAACATTAAACTGAATTGCTTAAAAAAGCAATCTTCTCCTACCTGACTCCAAGGCCCAGAGCTATAGTGCTCCTGGACACCACAGAGAAGGCCATAATTCCTAGGCTCTTTTTATTTCTGATCTATGGTAATTCAATGAATGGTGTAAGAAAAATAAATGAATAATTTTTTAAAAACCATAAGATTCAACGATGACAATTCCTTTTTATCTTTCACTAATGTGAAGACAACTCTAAGTATGAAAACACAAAACATTAAAAGAAAAATGAGGCCACCTAAAAGAAAATAGCACAGTTTAACAAAACATTCTCTAAAACAATGCACACTTTTAATGTAAATGCTGACATTTATATTTATCTATTCCCTACCCACTATCCATTTGAAATATATTTTCTGAACAGTATATCTTAAATTGGCACCAAAGTTCCTGTTGACTAGTTATTAAGCAAGGCTGCATCTGGGAAGCCCAGACTTTCATTAAGCATGCATTTGTTTATTTTTTCAAGTGCAACATTGCCATCTACAGGATGTGAAGTGACAAAATGTCACTACTCCTTCAAAGATATGTTTGCAATCAAAACTAGAAATCACTGCAGTTGAAAATGTATGTGGTCAAATCAGCCCTATTTGATTTTCCTGCCCAGCACTGTATTTTGCAAATGATTTCATCATCTCACAGGTAACCAGAGAAAAGAATAAAAGAATGCATTGCCAACTGCCTAGTGCCACAGCTCTTTTATTTTTGGAAGCTGTATTAGAATTAGTGGTTTACTGATAGCCTCTATAGTGATAAATGTTAACTAGTTGGAAAATAAAGCATACAACAGAATGAAGTGCTTGATTTTTTAGCTGGTTAAGCTTAATATAAGTTTTTTTTTAGATAGATGAATGTAAGTTGCCTATAGCTCTTTATATAACTCAAATATAAAATAGAGTATGCTGTGTTTATTCTACTATAAGGAATAACTGAGTACTTATCAATACTTAATGAGGCTAATAGTTAAATCAGATTCTCCAACTTTCAGATGACATGATAAAAAGAGAACTCTTACCTCTTTTGCAAATGAAGACACAAAGGGACAATTAGGTCCTGACCTTGAAAAGGTGAGCTACTGTCAGGCCATCTTATTTTAGTGGAAGTAAGAGAGAGGAAAAGAGAAACAACATAACTGATATTCTTCCCATTTTAATACACAGACTTAAAATATGAGCTAGAAAAAATACAGATTATACAAATAGTATTAATAGGCTATTTTGACTATTCAATGTGACCTCAGTTCATTTGAATTTTAAATTACAATATTTATTAGAAAAAGCTTGAGTGTTTCAGGAAAAGCTATTACGATTTCCTAATACATTTCTAATCTCCTTTTCTGGAGATATTTAATACTAGGATGTATAATTAGCTAGTTATAATTCCTTAATTGTGGCTCATCTGGAGAGCAAGAAAGGGATGGATGGCAGTGGTATGACCCTACCCTTCTGCAATATTTTAAATTAACTCTCAGAGTAAAAAATGAGAATTATGTAAATTAAAGCCATTTCAATCATATAGAAGCATATGAAATTAAGTTTACTTTGCTACCACAATGCTAAGTAGAAAGTATTCTGTGAAGAAATTGTGCTTTGGAATAAAAAAAAAACCACCTCATTAAAATGAGAAAAATAGTAATAGTTTGAAAAAATTCAGTATTGGGGTTTTATTTCTGATGTTGACTTCACAGCTTTTCATCATGTACTCAGCACATCCTCTGGGTACATGAACCAAGTTTATTTTTTTTTTAATTTTATTTTATTGGTGCACTGTATTCATACATCATAGTGGGATACAAACTTTTGTAGACATACATGCACACATCGCCCAGTCAGCCCCCACCCGATCCCCACCCCATTCTCTCCCCATCCCTCCTTCCCATGCTTGGCTTAGTGGTTGACATCTAGTATTATAGCAATTTACCCAAAATTAAAAATGATAATCTCACATAACAGTTTCATTTGTCTGATACCAAGTGTTTGATGATTTAAAGATAGCATTTCAATATTTCTTTTTGCTTTCTTTCTTACTAGAGCATATTTTTTTCTGTTTTTTTAGGTGAAACTATCATATATTTATATATTTATTTTTCAGAAAAAAATCTATCCTAATATGGAATATGAATTCTAGATACCCAAAACTATCTTGAAAAAGAACAAAGCTAGCAGATATATATTTTCTGATTTCAAACCATATAAAGCTACAATAATTGAAACAGTGTAGTACTGTTCTAAAGGCAGATATATAGACCATTGGAGTTAAATACAAGCCTAGAGCTAAATTCTTCCCTATATTGTCAAGTTATTTTTGACAAGGTTTCCACGAACATTTGGTGGTGGAAATAATAATCTTTTAACTAAATATTGTTGAAAAATAATAATTACATGGAAAAGAATAAAATTGGACCTTTACCTAATCCCATATACAAGTATTAACTCAAAATAGATAAAAGACCTAAATATAAATCTTAAGACTATAAACTTTTAGGAGAAAATCTGGGTCATAAAACCTCACAACATTGAAATTGGCAGTGATTTCTTGGATATGATTTCAATGGCACAGGCAACAGAAGAATATACAAACTCCCTAAAAAATAAAAGAAAATATTGTATATCCAAAGACAATGTAAACAGAGTTAAAAGTTACTAATAGAATTGGATAAAATATTTCCAAATGCTATATCTGAAGGTATATTAATATTCCAACTAGAAATCCTAAAAATTAACAACAATAAAGGCAAACAATACAACTTAGAGATAGGTAAAAGACTAACATAAATAATGAATCTCCACAGATAACCAATCTTAGTTGTCTGTTGGATGGAAAATCTTGTTTCTCTGGTTCTGGTGAGTGTTACCTATTTCTTCTTTGTAGTTAATCTCTTTGAGTATTTTCTCTAGCGCTGGTTTTGAAGACATAAATTCCTTCAGTTTCTGTTTGTCATGGAAGCTTCTTATTTCTCCATCTAATTTGATAGAAAGTTTTGCTGCATAGGAAATTTTTGGCTGGAAGTTGTTTTCTTTCAGAGTTTGGAATATGTTACTCCAAGCCCTTCTGGCTCTCATGACTTGGTTTGGGAAGTCTGGAGTGATTCTAATTGGTTTGCCTCTGAATGTCAGTTGGCCCTTTGTTTTTGTTGCCTTTAAGATTCTCTGCTTGGCTTCCACATTGGTCATTTTGACAATTATATGGCGTGGGGATCCTCTTCTCCGATCCTGTCTAAAGGGAGTTCTATAAGTTTCCTGGATCTGTGTATCAACCTCTTGCTCTATATTTGGAAAATTTTCTGCTATTACTTCCTTGAAGAGATTGTTGATCCCTTTGGTATCACTTTCTTTTCCCTCCTCTATTCCAATTATTCTTAGGTTAGCTCTCTTAAGATGGGCCCATATTTCTTCAATGTCAGATTCCTGCTGTTGGATATTTTTTTCTAGATTAGAAACTATGCGTTCATTTTTGGATTGCTCATCTTCTAAGAGCGAGATTCTGTTCTCCATGTGCTCTAATCGGTTGTTTGTGCTTTGAATTGAGGCCTTTACTTCATTAATTGCATCCTTTATCTCTTTTTGGCTCTCTCTGAGTTCTTTTCGAAGCACCTCTATTATTTCTACAGTTATTTTCCTGATTTGATCTTCTAGAAATCTCTGATTTTCTGTTTTATCAGGTTCTGATGTTGTGGGGTTGTGCACATTCATTACTCCAGTGTTATTCCTCTTTCCCATGATTTCGGAGGTTTGTGCCTTCTCTGGGTTCTTCCCTTGGGTCACTATGGCTTCACTTAAGGTGCTCTGGATCTCGAGTCTGTATTATCTCAGACCCCACTACTCCTTTACTGGGTTGTATTACAGAGTCTCCGACCCAGGGAGTCGATAGAGGCTGCTTTAAACTATGGGGGGTGCCAGGTTGCACGTTCTCCTATGGTGTGATATCTCTGCCACCACCACTCCCTCACTGGGTCAAGTTCCAGGAGGCCCAATACTGTGATTTCTCCTCTGTGGCCCGCAATTTGACTCACTGTTCTTGAGTACGCAGTTGTAGCTGTACTGGACTCGGTGAATTCACTGCTGCTGCCGCCGCCGGTGGCAATATGGCGCCTCTGCCACGCTCTCGGCCATGAGGCTGGTGTATTTTTTCTTCTCTGGTTTTGATTTCCACTCTGAATCCCTGCAGCGTGTGCTGAGCTCAGCCACTGGGAGCTTTAAATGCTGTCTGCGCCGAAAGATCCCGCCTGGCTGTTCCGCAGCGGCTCACCTGGCTTGCTGTAGCCGTCCGTTGAGTTCGCCGCTGCCGCCGGCAGTATGGCGCTGCTGCCGCATCCTCGGGCTCGTGTGTCTCCTCTGTGGCCCTGAGCTCTGTTCTCATTCCACTTTCTCTCTGGAGCCTGGTGGTTTTTTTTTGTTTTTCTGGTGATGGTGTTTTCTGGCTATGAAAGGCGCTCTTTTTGTGGTAATGGAGATTGGTTGTTAGCGGGACTCTTAAGCCCCGCTTTTCTCAGTCGCCATCTTCCCGGAAGTCCATGAACCAAGTTTAAATCAGAACATTAAAGAAAAAAATTCTAGCCACAAAAATAATCTGATTTTATCTGTAGCTCATTTAAATACAGTCACCAAACCTGAAATAAAATGATTCTATTGACAGACTAGGTGGGTGGTTTTATATACAAAAGCAATTAATGAAATAAAAGGCTAATCTTTGGCTGAACCCAGTAAAATTATTTCCATTGAAAAGCAGTGGATATAAAATCATTCATTGCAAATAATATAGAGGAAGCAGCTTTTATGAAAAATGTTTTTCTCATAACCTCCAAAGATTCCAACATTGCCAAATTCAAGTACAATTTTTATTCTCAATCTTACTGGACCCTTAGAAACATGAGTTTCCTCTTCAATGAAACATTGTCTCCAGCTGGCTTTCAGTTTATACCATTCTCTTAATTTTTCTTTCCAAGATTTTCACCATCTATCCCTGCCCCATTTGGTGCATCCTTCTCTTTCTGATCTCTCAATACCGTGTTCCCTTTATCAGTCTTTAAGCCTTGTTTATTCCATGTCTACCCTGTTAGATAATTTCATCTTTTCTGTGCTTTAAATATCACTTTTTGCTCATTAGTCCCAAATGTCTATATCCAGTGACAAATATTACCATAGCTCTAAACTTCTATGCCCATCTGTCTATACAGCATCATTATTTTGATATTTAATGGTATATCTTGGATCAATATTCTTGAACCAGAATATTTTTAATTCTCCCATACCCCTACACTTTCTTCTCTTTTAATGTCCCTGAGTCCCACGGTGCACATTTATCAAGTTACTTTGTGATCAATTAACACAAAGAGTAATGTGAGGGAATAGGATTCTATGGATAATAAAATGATTCCAACTTAATAAAAAGTGTATTCAGAATTTCTTGTGGAATATTAAGGTTCATAAGAAGGATGTGATGAAGAGGAGCACCACCCATACATTGAGGGGAGTATTTATGACACAGAAACCTCTGTACTTCATAATACATCCTCCTACATACTAGCTCATTAAGAAAGGTTCTTATTATGTCACTAACAATGTTAAGGTTGTAAAAAAAATGCATCTTTCCCACCCTTGACTCTTCTAAGAAATGAAGGCAGCAACACATTTCTGGAAGTTAGATTTAGAGCTTCACTGAGACTTAGGGAAGTGGATCATCTATCAACTCAGTATGTGAGGAATATGTGAGTGGTTACATATGATCTTTGAAGAGTTCAAAGAAGATAAGAAACTAAAAAACATGTCCTCAATCCTACAAATCATTAAGAAATGTTTAACCACTTGCAATAAACTTTGGGTATGTACACATTGTAAATATTTCTTATTTGTGAACACTGAAAGCATTTGGTTTGTGAAATAAACATTCAGCAGGCAAATATAGGTAAATATAAATCTTCAAAATATACCTTAAAATTAGCAAATTACAATCCTACTATTGCAAGAAGGACTACCTTAAAAGTATTAGATTTGAGACATATTTAGAGAAAAGGAATTAGAGAAATCAGTATTTGTGGAAAATAGAGATACCATTTGCTGATTATTCTAGCAAAATTATCAGACCAAAATTTGACTTTTGAGTTAAGATAAGCAATTTGCTGAGTTTAATTTTCAAAAAATATGGAATAGAAAATTGGAGATAAATGATCATTTCATAAGATCAAGAAAAAGTCTTAGAAAAATCACATTTTATTTTCTAAAGGAATTCTATGATCATGAATGCCAAGAAATCAGAAAGAATTCTGATCGTGTGTGTGTGTGTGTGTGTGTGTGTGTGTGTGTGTGTTTCTGGGGATGAAACCCAGGGGCATTCTACCTCTGAGATATACCTCCAGTCCTATTTTTTATTCTTTATTTTTAATTTTTTTAATTTTTTTTTTTGCAGTACTAGGGATGGAGCTTAGGAGCATTCTACCTCCAAGCTACATCCCCAATAAAGAATAAAATAGCCCTACTTTTTATTCTTAGTTTGGAAACAGGGTCTCAGTGAGTTGCAAAGGGCCTCACTAAATAGAAGTTGAGGCTGTCCTTGAACCAGGATCCTGTTTCAGCCTCCCAAATGCTGGGATTGCAAGCATGCACCACCACATCTGGCAATTCTGACCTTTTATTTTTTTAATTTTTTTTGTTGGTGCATTGTGGTCATATATCTTAATGAGATAAAAGACTAGCATAGACAAACATGCACACATTACCCAATTAGCCCTTACTAGATTTCCACTCCATTACCTCCCCATCACTCTTTCCCTTGCTTGGCTTAATGATTGATTTTGATATGTTTATTTAAGAACCCCCTCTAATCCCCTCAGTTAGGTCGACTTATCAGCTCCTCTATGGGAGCTGATAAGGCTCCTCTATAGGATCTCCTTCTTCATCTAGAGTTCTTCCTGTTACCCTTTTAAAACAATGAAAATAAGCCAGGCATGATGGTGCAGGCTTGTAATCCTATCATTCAGGAGGCTGAGACCAGAAGATGGAAGTTTCACAGACAGCCTCAGCTACTTAGTGAGGCCCTATGCAAATTAGTGAGACCCTGTTTCAAGAAAATAAAAAGACTAAATACTAGGGCTGGGGGTGTAACTCAGAGGTAGAATGCTCCTGGCTTCCATCCTTAATACTTCAAATGAGAGAGAGAGAGAGAGCGAGAGAGAGAGAGAGAGAGAGAGAGAGAGAGAGAGAGAGAGAGAAATGGTAGTGTAGATATGCCTAAATAATGGCATTTTCTGCCTTCCCGAACTCATTTCTCCCTTGTTAGGAATGAAGACATTGTTAGGAATGAAACAATTAAAATTTTGACAAAGATGTTATTTACAATAGAACATATACATCTTCAAGCCCAGCCTAGTGTATCTAAGCTAAATTTTGTCTTAGGTATGAATGTGAGGGAAATTTTCAGAGTAGTGGGGTGGAATGCTTTACCATTTTTTCATTCACTCAAAAATCCTGTGTGAAGAGACAGTTCCTAGTACATTGCTGAATGTTTGGGGTGAACCTTGTTAGAGCCTTGCAAGAAAGCTGAGGACTTGGGAAGTTGGAAAGTTATACACACAATGAACCACCAAGGAAAGTACAGCCAGACGACTGCTGCAGAATCCAGAAGTGCAAGAAGAGAGTGGATGGATTTGGCAAAGCTGATTTGTGGCATCTCGAAAGAACTCAGAATCTTCTTTCCCTCTTCAGTATCCCCCTCAAAATTTTGCCTTTGTTCTCCCATGTTAATTGCTTCAATACCTTTAAGAAATATTTCTGAAGTATTCTTTTAAAAAATCTTTATTTTTAGAGAAATATAAAGATATATGGACAGAGAAGGAAGATGCCACCCTATTTCAATAACTCAAGCTGTTAAAGGTTTTAAATAGCCCTAAATACAATACCACTTAACCGCTGTGGTGCACTAGCCTCTCTTACTCCACCACTAAAATAAAACTTTCTCAATCAGGTGTGGTGGTATGTACTGTTATCCTAGTACTTAGGAGGCTGAGACAGGAAGATCACAGGTCTGAGGCCAGCCTCTAAAACTTAGCAAATGAGGAGGTAGAAAGGAAATAGTCAGATAGGGAAAAGGCCTGGTAGAAAAAAGTTAATTTCCTGAGTTTCCTGCGGGGCGACAAATACCTGAAATTTCAAAGGCTCAGAGTAAGAAGGCCAGAGCTTCACAAAGCCATTTGTTTACCAATCAACAAACCCACCGAACAAGTCTGGCATTCCTGAAAGAAGATTCTTCAAAGGACTTGCAAATACCCTATGCAAATTCTGAGAGCTGCTTCCCAGAATTCCCAAAAGTCACCCTAATAAAAAGAGAACTTGCAAGCGCTCAGGCCTTTGCTTTAGTTGGACGGCAAAGGGGGGCTTTCCCTCTTGGGACCCCCTCCCCTTCTAGGGAGCTGTTCTCTCTCTCGCATGTCGTGTTGGCCCTGAGAGAAGGCAGAGTGCATCTGAGGGCATGTGGCTCAAGCAACTCTCGAGTAGTGACCTGAAGGCCTCTGCTAGACATCAAGGCTAACCAGGGCCCCAAGGGGTGACCTGTACCTCTTTTCTGGAAGATCGCGTGGACTCTGGGAGAAAGTATTTTGTAATTGATGGCACTTGGCTTGGGCAACACTCGGGTAGTGACCTGAAGACAGCTACTGGACAACAGAGACCCAACAGCTTGTTTGGGGTGTTTGGCCACTTTTCTCTATTCCCTTCTGGCAGATTGCGTGGACTGTGGAAGAAAGCAGCCTACACCTGAAGGCAATTCGGCATGGGCTACTCTCAAGTATTGTCCTGAAGGCAGCTGCTGGACCCAGAGTTCCAGCGCCTTTGGGGTGTTCAGCCACCCTCCCCCCATTCCCTGCTGCTTCCAATAAACCTTTTACTCCCCTTCCTGAGGTCTGCAGGTGTCATTCTTCGCTCACTGTAGACAAGAACCCAGTAAGGAAACATCGAGTTCCTTCTTAAGAAACTCCATTTCATCTAGAGGAAATGCCAGGTTTCCTCTCAAGAAACCCCTGTTTCACAATGTCCTCCAACAACTCAGCTGACTCTGTTTTAAAATTAAAGAAAAAGTAAGACAGGACTATGGGTACAACTTAAAGGTAGAATGTCTCTGGGCTGAGCCTCCTGTATCAAAACAAATAAAATAAAAATTTATCAACTTTAATATGAAGTTGCTATAATTATTCATCTCTACAACCTTCCTAAAGAGTAACTTATAATGTTAGAAACATATCTTTTTGCCGGGTGTGGTGGCGCACACTTGTAATCCCCACTCCTGGAAGGCGGAGACAGGAGGATCATGCAGGTTCGAATCCAGCCACGCTGGCTTAAGGGACCCTGTTTCCAAATAAAATGTATAAAATAGGTCTGGGAGTGTAGCCTGGAGGTTAAAGGGTTTTGAGGAACCCCAGTACCACCAAGGAAAAAGAAACATATCTTCTGAGTTTTACATACTCTGTAACCCAAAAAAGTATCTAAAGGGCTAAACATCTACCAATGAGAAATGGTCTCACATCACAGTTTATAAAATTATAAACTAGAGGACTTCCGGGATGATGTCGACCTAGAAAAGTGGGGCTTAAGAGCCCCGCTAACAACAAATCTCCATTACCACAAAATCAGCGCCTTTCATAGCCAGAAAACACCATCACCAGTGAAACAAAAAATCACCAGGCTCCAGAGAGAAAGTGGACTGAGAACAGAGCCACAGAGGAGATACACCAGCCTCACGCCCGAGGACGCCGCAGATGCGGCAGCAGGGCCATACTGCCGGCGGCACCGGTGAAATCACGGGACGGCTACAGCAAGCTGAGGTGAGCCACTGTGGAACAGCCAGGAGTGATTTCTCCACACAGAGAGCATCTAAAGCTCCCAGTGGCCAAGCTCAGCACACACTGCAGGGATTCAGAGTGGAAATCAAAACCAAGAAGAAAAACACCAGCCCCACAGCCGAGGGCGTAGCAGCGGCGCCATATTGCCACCGGCAGCAGCAGCACCGAATTCAGCGAGGCCAGTACAGCTACATCTGCGTACTCAAGAACAGTGAGTCAAATTGCGGGCCACAGAGGAGAAATCCCAGTACTGTACTCCCTGGGACTTGACCCAGCGGGGGAGGGGCGGTGGCAGAGATATCACACCATAGGAGAACGTGCAACCTGGCACCCCCCACAGTCTAAAGCAGCCTCTATCGACTCTCTGGGTCGGAGACTCTGTGCTACAACCCAGTAAAGGAGTAGTGGGGTCTGAGATACTACTGACTCGAGATCCAGAACACCTTAAGTGAAGTCATAGTGACCCAAGGGAAGAACCCAGAGAAGGCACAAACTTCCGAAATCATGGGAAAGAGGAATAATACTGGAGCAATAAATGCCCACAACCCCACAACATCAGAACCCAATAAAACAGAAAATCAGAGATTTCTAGAAGATCAAATCAGGAAAATAACTGTAGAAATAATAGAGGTGCTTCGAAAAGAACTCAGAGAGAGCCAAAAAGAGATAAAGGATGCAATTAATGAAGTGAAGGCCTCAATTCAAAGCACAAACAACCGATTAGACCACATGGAGAACAGAATCTCACTCTTAGAAGATGAGCAATTCAAAAATGAACGCATAGTTTCTAATCTAGAAAAAAATATCCGACAGCAGGAATCTGATATTGAAGAAATATGGGCCCATCTTAAGAGAGCTAACCTAAGAATAATTGGAATAGAGGAGGGAAAAGAAAGTGAAACCAAAGGGATCAACAATCTCTTCAAGGAAGTAATAGCAGAAAATTTTCCAGACATAGAGCAAGAGGTTGATACACAGATCCAGGAAACTTATAGAACTCCCTTTAGACAGGATCGGAGAAGAGGATCCCCACGCCACATAATTGTCAAAATGACCAATGTGGAAGCCAAGCAGAGAATCTTAAAGGCAACAAAAACAAAGGGTCAAGTGACATTCAGAGGCAAACCAATTAGAATCACTCCAGACTTCCCAAACCAAGTCATGAGAGCCAGAAGGGCTTGGAGTAGCATATTCCAAACTCTGAAAGAAAACAACTTCCAGCCAAAAATTTCCTACCCAGCAAAACTTTCTATCAAATTAGATGGAGAAATAAGAAGCTTCCATGACAAACAGAAACTGAAGGAATTTATGTCTTCAAAACCAGCACTAGAGAAAATACTCAAAGAGATTAACTACAAAGAAGAAATAGGTAACACACTCCAGAACTAGAGAAACAAGATTTTCCATCCAACAGACAACTAAGATTGGTTATTTGTGGAGATTCATTATTTATGTTAGTCTTTTACCTATCTCTAAATTGTATTGTTTGCCTTTATTGTTGTTAATTTTTAGGATTTCTAGTTGGAATATTAATATACCTTCAGATATAGCAATTGGAAATATTTTATCCCATTCTATTAGTAACTGTTAACTCTGTTTACATTGTCTTTGGATATGCAATATTTTTTTATTTTTTAGGGAGTTTGTATACTCCTCTGTTGCCTGTGCCATTGAAATCATAACCAAGAAATCACTGCCAATTTCAATGTTGTGAGGTTTTATGACCCAGATTTTCTCCTAAAAGTTTATAGTCTTAAGATTTATATTTAGGTCTATTATCTATTTTGAGTTAATATTTGTATATGGGATTAGGTAAGGGTCAAATTTTATTCTTTTCCATGTAATTATTATTTTTAACAATATTTAGTTAAAAGATTAATATTTCCACCACCAAATGTTCGTGGAAACCTTGTCAAAAAGAACTTGACAATATAGGGATGAATTTAGCTCTAAGCTTTTATTTAACTCCAATGGTTTATATATCTGCCTTCAGAATAGTACTACACTGTTTCAATTATTGTAGCTTTATATGGTTTGAAATCAGAAAATATATATCTTCTAGCTTTGTTCTTTTTCAAGATCGTTTTGGGTACTTAGAGTCCATATTCCATATTAGGATAGATTTTTTTCTGATAAATAAATATATAAATATATGATAGTTTCACCTAAAAAATAGAAAAAAAATTATCTGGTAAGAAAGAAAGCAAAAAGAAATATTGAAATGTTATCTTTAAGTCATCAAAAGCTTGTTATCAGACAAATGAAACTGTTATGTGAGATTATCATTTTTAATTTTAGATAAATTGCCATAATACTAGATGTCAACTACTAAGCCAAGCACGGGAGGGAGGGATAGGGAGAGAATGGGGTGTGGATTGGGTGGGGGCTGAATGGGAAAAGTGTGCATGTATGTCTACAAAAGTATGTATCCTACTATGATGTATGAATACAGTGTACCAATAAAAAAATTAAAGCAAAAATTAAAGCGGAAAAAAAATTATAAACTAAAACTTTATACATCTTTAGCCAACTTAAATACTCAGAGAACTGCTTCAGTAAATCCTGTTACATAATAAGACCAGATAATGTAAAGTAGTATCATTTACACCACAGTTTAGGAAACTAAAAATTTGTGTGTGTGTGTGTGTGTGTGTGTGTGGTACTGGCATTCCTGGAAACCCTTCTACCTCAAGACTACACTCTAAGACTTGTTTTTTTATATAATTTTATTTGGAAACAGGGTTTCCTAAGCCAGCAAGGCTGGCTTTGAACCTGCGTAATCCTCCTGTGTCCACCTCCCAAGCGCGGAGATTACAAGCATGCACCACCACGCCTAGCTCAAAACTTCTCCGGGCACCTCAATCAGAAAAAGATATAACATGGGAACTCTATGCCCACAAACTTGTTGGAAAGAGTGGAAAAGTTAAAGGTCGCCACTCTACCTGGATGAAAATTAGGTTTCCCTAGTAGTGCTGCTGCTTCTACTGCTGCCTCTGCTGCTGCTTATACAACCACAATTCTGATAACTCACCACTGGAGCATGGAGCACACCTGCAGTAAGCACAACCATCTGCCTTGCTGCTGGCCACCACAGCAGCAAGAAGATGGCTTCTACCTTTCTTCTGTCTTCTCAATAAATACATTGGCAGTATCTAAGTCACATCTGGAACCCTAACAGCAAGGGAGTCTACATGATATAGCATTTTTCTGCAAGTCCCTACGATTGAGGAAATAACACAAAAGATGATGAGGGTGTATGAGTATGATGGGTAGCTTATGAAACTTTGGCTTTTCAATGTTATTCTTCAGCAAGTTTGGAAATCCCATTACTGACAATTGTTTTTAAATTCAGGTTATTGACTTACCAAAAATATGTCTCAAAGGACAAAATAGTAGTGTAATTCATTCACAAACCATTTTTAGTGGAAATTCAAAAATTCACTCTTTTTTACATTCTTAGCATATACCATACATTTATGCTGATTCAAATTAATGTGATAACTGAGCTAGTTATCATTCTTGTCACAGTAACCTAAATTACCTGCCAGAACTTAAAAGAAGAGAACCTTAATTTGGGGCATAGTTTCAGAGGTTTCAGTCCATAGTATGACTCCATTGCTAACTCCATTGCTTGGAACCTAAGGCAAGGTAGAACATTATATCAGAAGGGCATGCCAGAAGAAAGCTGCTCAGCTCATGACAGTTGGGAAACAGAGAGAGGGCTGAAAGTTCAGGGACAAGATATTCTCTCCAAGGGCATACCATGAGTGACCTACTTGCTCCAACTGGGTTCCAATAATCCATTCAGTTATTAATCTATCAAGTGAATTCATCCTCTGATAAATTTAAAACCCTCATAACCCAATAATTTCCCTGAAGACCCACCTCTGAATATTGCTGCATTGGGGACTAGTCTTCAACAGATAAGTATTGGTGATATTTTCCAGATCCAAACCATAATAGTAACCATAACAGAAAGAATGGAGAAAAATAAGTGTTTGTGCTAAGCTTTTCTATATCAGTTTTTTTCTTACAAGAAAAGGGGAGAGTCAAGTCTATTCTACCACTTCAGGAGCAAATTAAAACACTATAATTTGATTCATTCATTTATTAATTCAACAATGAGTTATTGGTAGTTTACCATGAATGATTTTTTTAAATATGTTTGAAAATTGTGCTTTTTCTAATGTGATTTCCCTTATTCAGGGAAGGAAACAAACCAAATAATTTTATGTGCATATATGAATGTGTCACTATGAATTTCACTATCATGTACAATTGCAATGCACCAATAAAAAAATGAATAATAAAATAAACTGACTTCCCTTTTTCCTAGATTATATAATCTTTTATTATTTCATGGATATAATCCATCAGTTATGTGAAACAAGGTAAGTTATTTTATCTATTTAAATTATACTTTGATTTACATATTTTAGTCAAAAACTTAGTAGGGATCCTTGCAGTTTAGTCAAAGCAAATTAATTACAAAACCTTTAAAAAGTTATATGATAGATATTTATAAGGGAAGAAAGTCTTTGAAATCAGAAATATTAGGAAAAATAAGATATAGCAAAAATTCTCTTTAAAAAGTGGTTCAAGTTTTGAAATGTCATGCTATGTGCATTTCAGTCTATAACCTCTTAAAAGATTTATGGACTTCCATTCTTAATATAGTAAAAGGCCTCAGTTATGAATAAGAGGTCAAGAGAAAAGAGGAAAGAAAAACATGGATAAAGTGACCCCTGAATTAGTTATCCTGAACAGTTTAAGACCTATTGTTCTTTTTATTTTACAAAGTGTCCTAGCTTGAGAGAAAAAGTAAATGGTCATTCTAATTGGTGAGAGGAGTAAAGAGCTGAGATTATAAATAACATTAAATTAATGGCATATTTAATAGAACATGCAGGGAGTGAAAATTTTAAAGAGGAGAAGAATCTCTGAAATTGTGTCTGCTGTCAGAAAGAAAGCATTATATGTCAATACATGGAACAATAAAGTGCAAGTCAATAGGCAAAGGCCAATTTAGTTTTTCAACAGATAATGTTGGATTTTAGCCCCTTTCAGCTTTGATTCTTTACCAAATTAATTGGGATATGAATATCCTTAGTAGATAATAAATTGTTGGCCTGAAAGGATATTAAGTCATGTTGTTCATCGTCTTTCAGATAAATCTAGACTCAAATTTTCTAAAACAAAAACTATTTGAAGAAGGTAATTAGTATTCATATATTCAGCATGCTAGAAATCACTTCTCTTTTGGCTTCCCTGAAAACAAAACTTCCCTGCCTTCCTTCAGAGCTCTAGATCTCTCCCCTCATTGCATAGGTCCTGGTTATCCTCCTGACTTCCAAATACCATCAGTAATTAAAGGTATAAGTTATGTTTGGGTCGACACTGAGTGAATTTGAGTAGAAATTAGATATTATGTTAATGGATTTTGTCAATTTTTTGAAATGACTTTTGGGTTATATACAATAATGGTTTTAGTTTTAGGAGTTGCCTGCTGAAGCATTTAAGGGTAAAGTATCATAATATCTGAAACTTACTTTGAGTCAAGCATGGTGATGCATGCTTGTAACTCCAGTACTTTGGAAGCTGAGACAGGAGGATCACAGGTTCAGGTTCATAGCCAGCCTCAGCAACTTGGGCCCTCCTCAACTTAGTGAGAATCTATTTCAAAATAAGAAGTAAAAATAGGGCTGGGGGTGTAGCTCAGAGGTAAATGTTTCTATGTTCAAGTCGTAGCATGAAAGAAAGAAAAAGAAAGAAAGAAAGAAAGAAAGAAAGAAAGAAAGAAAGAAAGAAAGAAAGAAAGAAGAAAGAAAGAAAGAAAGAAAGAAAGAAAGAAAGAAAGAAGAAAGCTTTGAAATAGTTTGGAGATATATATAGAAATAAAAGCATTACAAACAGAGATAAAGATAGATGATAGATGATAGATAGATGATAGATGATAGATAGATAGATGATAGATAGATAGATAGATAGATAGATAGAGCAAATATGTTAAGTTTTTTTTCTTTTAACAATTTTTTATTGAACATAAATAGTATACATTTAATATGTTAAGTTTTTAAATTGCTGGATCCAGACAGTAGGTGTAGGACTGTTCCCTGCACCACTGAGCCTTACTCAAACTTTTATATATCTACATTTTAAAAATGAAAACAGAAAAATTGGAAGTCCTAGCCCTCTTTGCTACATGCACCCCAACCCCAACCATTTTCTGTCATTCCCTTTCTAATTGACATTCCCTTAAATAACATCCAAATAAGTTAACCCCCCCATATTCACTCCAGATCATACCTTACCTCCAAATACTAGTATGAATAACAGAGCAAATCAAATATTTTCATCCCACTTTGATGTCTCACACTCATCTCAAGTTTAACAAGTATAAAACTGAAGTTTTAGGCTACATATACCGATGGCCTGACACTTTTGGGGGAAGTACAAAGGATTGAACACAGGGATTTTTTTTTTTTACCTCTGAACTACACCCAAGCTCTATTTTATTTTTAAACAAACCTCCCTAAGTTACTGAGGTTGGCCTCAAATATATGATCCTCATGTCTCAGCCTCCCAAGTTTTGTAATTTTGTAATGAGTAATTTCTTTTTGTAATTACTTTTGTCAATAAGAAAATTACTGAGATTACAGGTTGTGCCCTACAAACATTGATGATTTTTTCCCCTTTATAGCTACATGCTTACGTCAGACATCTTAGTGCTGCTCTTAATTCCTACCTTTTCCTCTTTCTCTGTCCAGTTCATTAATGAATTATATCAATTTTCCCTGAAAATATATAACTCAAATCTAATTTATTTTTCTCCAGATTGTCATCACTATGTTGTTACAGCTACAGAATTATCCTTTCTTGAGGCAGAGAAATACCCTCTTAGTATCTGTAATTCATTTTTTCTTTTTTACATTCTATACAGAATATTAAAGTAAACTTTATTTTTTTAATCTTCCATTTAAAATAAAATAGCTTTTACATTTAGAACAAAACCTACACTCCTACCAGGACCTTCCAGGCCTGACTTTAGTCCCTGACCCACATTCACACTTCACCTCATGCATCTCTTCACTCTGAGTCATTATTCCCTTTCTATTAGTTTCTTCTCTGTACTCATAAAATTTTGAGCCATGTTCTCCTCAGAAGTTGTGTTCATGTTCTTTCATCTGTCTAGCATATAATCTATCTTTAGTTATTTAACAAATCTTCAAATAGTACTTGATAAAAATCTGGATTTTTTTAAAAGAACTTTAAGGTTATTAACACATTTAACATAATTCTCTAAGGTAAGTTTTAATATGACCCTTCTTTTGTAATGAGGAAAATGAAGCATAATTAACTGTAATGACCCAAATAAGAATATATAAATCATGCTATAAGCCAAATTTTGTCTGCCTTAAAATTCATGTAGTAAAGCCCTCCCCTCCAGTGTGATGATGATATGTGGAAATGCGATCTTTGGGAAGGATTCTCCAGAAGAGCAGAATCAATAGAAGATGACAGACAGGGGGTTGTTATAAAATTTTGACTAAAGTAATTATTGCAGATTCTGCAGTCTACAAGCTGGTTATCCACGAAGGCTAATGATGAATTCAGCAGCCTGAGCCTAAAGGGCTGATAGTATGAATTTCAGTCAGAATCTGAATACCTGAGACACAGGTGTGTGGGAAAAGGAGAAGAGTAATATTGTGCAGGGCATCTATTTTGTCCAGTTTATCAATTGAGTTCTAATCTCCTTCTGAATTGCCTTCACTGACACCCTAGAAATAATTTTTAATTAGCTATCTGAATCATCCTATGCCCAGTCAAGTTGATACATAAAATTATCATCACAAAAGGTCATTGGATTACATAATTTAGTGTATTAGTGGCTTTAAGTAGGAAAATATCAAGTTCTACCTCTTTATTACAAGAGGACACAAAATGCAGTTATCTACAAGCCAAAGGAGGCTGCAGTGGGAGCCAAACTCACCAGCACCATGACCTTAAACTTACCCAACTCCAGAACTATGAAAAATAAATGTTTGCTTCTGGTGTACTTTACTATGTAGCCCTAGTAGACATTTAGTGATCATAATAGACAGAATCAGATTTTGAACCCAAAGATGTTTCCAAGTGTGCACTTTTAGTGACTATAACTACAGCACGATAAGCCCCCCCAAAAATTCTCACCAATTTCAAGTTATATAGCTTATACTCTTAAAGACTTAAAATAAATAAGAGAAAACAACAAATTTATTTAATCAATGTTTTGTGTGACATGAGAACCATCAAAAATTAAAACAGAAACACCCAGGAAAAACTGTGCATTTTTATTCTGAGGTCTGAAAAATGAATATCTTTAGAGAAATGAAACTGGGCAAAAGAGTATGTTCTCATGATAATAAATTAAAAGAGGAACCCAACAAGGTTTGTCTGCTCAAATTATTCTCAGCCTCTGTGTAACATTCTTTCCTCTGGGTATAGAATAGGACACTTGTCACTTGAAAACCCTTAGGGAAGAAGAAAAAATGTCAAAGGGTGGCATTTCTAGATTTTATGGCTTACTTTTAAAGAAAGAAGTTCTAGTTTCTCTTATATGTTTTGGGTAAAGAAAATTTTAGCTTGTGTGTCTTGCTTTGGGGAATATGTGGAAAAGTGATAAAGACAGAATGTCAGAGAGAATGTTTTCCTTCTGGAGCCCCTCCAATTTCTTTCAGTCCAAAGTGCTCAGCATTCCAAAGCACAGTACTTTGAAGTATATTCTGAACTCCAGTATCACCTTAGATTATATTCTTCCTCAAACTCTTTGTATTTTAACTTAAACTTCTTTGTTGTGGTACTTGGTATGAAATCCAGGGACATTCTACCTCTGAGCAACACCCTCAGCCCTATTTTTTATTCTTTAATTTGAAACATTGTCTGAGTTGCAGAGAGCCTCGCTAAGTAGCTGAGGTTGTCTGTGAACCTGAATCCTACTGTCTCAGCTTCTCAAATGCTGGAATTACAAGTTTGAGCCACCATGCCCTGCTTAAACATTACTTCTTTATAGCAGATCATATCTCATTCCCCAGTATACTTCATCACAACATCTCAGTGTACTTTTCCCAAAGTACAATGCATACATTTTCTTTGTTTTTGTTGTTTGTTTATCATTTTTCTTACCTGCTATAAAACAGATACTGCTAAATAATGGGACTACAATAATGGATAATACAGACCCTTTCTATTCTCACATAGATTTTATATCCTAGATTAATCTCTTCTTTTGCAATTTAATTGTAATAAAAGAACACAAAATGGGAAGTTGAGACCAGATGGAATTTGGGTAAGCCAGAAGACCAATGTACCAGTATTGGGAAGAGGCTTCAAAATGTATTAATGTACCAGTATTGGAAAAGATTTTCAATTTTTCAAATATATCTTTGGTAGTAAAGAAGCCAGGAGCTTCAGAAAAAGAAGATGTAGGATTCCAGGGACCAAGGGAGATTAGCAAGACAACAGAGATAGTTTCAGGGCCTTTTCCATTATAAAGAAAAGATATCCAAAGGAAGTGGAAGGATGCCATAAACCTTTAGGAGATCCCAGACTTCAATAATCATGGGAAGGTGCCCAAATCCTTCAAGAAAGACCAGAATCTTATGATTGAATAACATATTTGGTGGTCAGTACTAAAAACAGGACAGACTGGCAGGAAGGAATCTCCCCCATCAAAAGGGCAGGCCCTAGAGGGGATGGGTCTGGTTGAGGACTGACTATAAAATACTCTGTACCCAGAAATCTTTAGAGATTTTATTCAAAGCACCCCCCCCCATGTTACCTGGTAACATGAGGCTGTAACTATATTCTGTATTTCTATCTTTTTAATAAACTCCTTTAAATCTTCAGCAAGAGTCCAGGCTGTTGCATATCTATCCTTAGCTCAGGACAAGAACCTGTGTTTTTATGGGAATAGTCTTCAGGAGCTTAACAAAGGTCCTCAGGGACTGTTTCCCAAACCATAACAGTCAAGGAACTATAATAACCAACATGCAGATGATCATAAGGGAAGGATTTAGAATTGTTTGTCCTAGGTCAGGTCATAGTAAGGCTGAAGAGACAGGAGGAGTGAAAGCAAGGTGAGCTCTTTAATGCGGTACACTTAACAAGAACCTTCTTCCTTCCCTTATAAAAGAGCTCTCATTCCTTCAGGAACACAGCCAGGCCCTGAGGCTGACCTCAAATAGGAACAACATGATCTGACTGCTAAAGAGATAGATGTCCCTACAAAGCAAAATGAACCATGGCAGAAATTGAAATTTTGCCCTTATATTTCAAAGGCACATCAGCAGTGTTCTGCAATATATTGGGCCACTAGTTACTACTCTGATTTAAGCAAAAAAAATTTATCTAACTCTCTGGATGTTTGCTAAGGCACTAACTAGTGACCAAACATATCAAAATCAAGATGAGGATCTGTCATTTCTAAGAAGGCAAGAACTCAATTAAGTTCAGCTCTAGAACGTACCAGTATTGGGAAGAGGTTTCCAAATGTATTAATGTACCAATATTGGGAAAGATTTCCAATTTTAAAAATATGTTGTTTGTAGTTAAGAAAGCCAGGGGCTGTAGGGAGAAGGCCAGCAGATTTCTCTATGGATAGTTAGCAAAATAGTAGAAGAAGCCTAGGACCTTTTTACATTTCTAAAGAGAGATGGGAGGAAATCCCAGACTCCAGAGAAGCAACTTAACACATCTTGGGAGTATAAAAAAGGTGTGGGGATCTGTGCCTGACCCCCAAATCCCCCACCCTGCCTAGAGGGGGCGGGTCTGGCTAGGATGGAGACAGAGGATACCTGGGCTAGAGACAGGGCAGCATATCTACATATCAAAGGACCTGCCTCCGACTTGGTCCAGATAAGAACACTCAGCATGCAGGGATCTTTTTGTGAATTCACTCCAATCACCACCCTGTGCCATTTATGAATGGCATGGGGCTTTAACTGTCTTCTGTATTTCTATCTTTTTAATAAACTTCTTTAAATCTTCAGCAAGAGTCCAGGCTGATGTGTATTTACCATCAGCTCAGTCAGGACAAGAACCTGCACTTTTTATCTCTGTGTGGTTTTGTTGGGGGAATTATTTCTCCCCTCACACACACCACAACATATTGCACTGTAACAGAATACAATCCCAAACTGGGCCCCTGACTCCCTGATGTGTAAGTCTTTTAACAGATTAAAAGTTGACAAAGTACTTATTAGAATCTTGTAGCTTTCAAATTGAGCAAGTGGCTTACCCATTCTCAGGACTTAAAACCCCTATGACTATGTCCTATACATAAAGCACTAAAGATGTAGAAACAAGGAAAACAAAATATGATTCTGCAGTTACAGATCTTATATGCTAATGAAAGACTTAATAAGCAAGTAAAATCAAATTAATTAATTAAAATTTAATTTGAGCCAGGCGTGGTGGTGCATGCCTGTAATCCCAGCATTCTGGGTCTGAGCCCGGAGGATTGCAGTTCACTGACAGCCTAGGCTACTTAGTGAGGCCCTCTGCGACTCAGTGAGACCTGGTTTCAAAATAAAGAATAAAAAGTGGGACAGGGAGTGTATCTCGGAGGTCAAATACCCCTGGGTTCCATCCCCAGATCCGCAAAAAAAAAATTTTTTTTATTTGTAGATCTTAGGGTATAGCTCAATAATACTGTGCTTTCCCAGTATGCATGAGGACCATTGTTTAATCCTCATAATGCAAAAATAAATTAATACTTCTGGTAATTATAGATGCTGTGAAGAAATTAAAACAAGGCCATGTGATAAAGTGGCTATCAACTAAGTGTTTTGCATGCTGCTTCCAAAAGCAGTATTCCAAAAGAATCTATCCTCTCTTTGGATTGTATTCCAAAATAATCTATCCTCTCTTTCTATAGAATAAAGTTTTACTGGGCACATGGCTGCAGACCTAATTATATTTCTCAGTTTCTCTTGCAGCAAAAATAACCATGTGACTATGGCACCATGAAAATAAAAAAGAAAATGATGTTGCACCATTTATGATTGTAATTCTTGAACCTAATATCCTGATAATGCAAAAGAAAAATTACTGAGTTTTCTCCCCTATGCTCTCTTTCCCCTACCCATATATATATATGTAATATATATATATATATATATATATATATATATATATATATATATATATATTCATATGTGAGTACTTCATAAGACTCGCCTTCTACATTAAAACCAGAACCACAGGCATAGGTGAACCTTTGGCAGAGGGCTAGAAACTAGATCATGAAGACAGAAGAAAGCTTGGTGATAAAGAATATAAAGTAATTTCAAGCACTGGCCAGACTTAAGACAAGGACCAGAATCTGGCGATAAAAGAATTTTCTAAGGGAAATGTCTACATTTCAGAAGTCAAAAACTCAAAAGAAAATGAATAGCAAATACCCATAGAAGTAACAAGCACATGGAAAGCAGTTGACCAGTCACTGAATGGTCACATAAACCTGAAAATTTTAGTGAGTTAGTAACATAAGTATGTTTTTATTTGTTATTTATAATTAAGTATCCACTGAATTAAACAGACAAGTGGCAAAGATTCAGTAGGAAACTATACAATGCATATGTAATCAGAGACAGAGACTATGTGTTTATCCATCTGGAAACAGTTTCTGGTTCCTATTTAAAATATCAGCAGGAGTGTCAATCTACCATGTCACCAACAGTGTTTTCAACATGCTCAGGCAGCCAGATAAAACACTCTGATTTCTTCCACTACTTTTGGGTGACAGTATTTATAAACAACTATGTTAACATCTTTAGAATCCAATGAAGTGTTCTTATTGCACTGAAGAGCTTTTACAATTTATACATCTAGCAGTGGTCAAGAATGTCTCTTTGCTCAGGTGGGTGGATTTCTGAACTTTGTTTTATGGCAAGAATCAATCATTTCTTTTGTGGATCCAGAGATGTTAAGTGGTAGTAACTCTAATCTTGGCCCAGTTCAAAGGATTTGCAAACAAGCTTGAGTGTTGCATCTGGGTATTTGCAATGGCAGTACAAAGAACACATGTCAGATTTCAAAAGCCCTTTACAGTCTGAGCTTGACTTCCTGACCACAAACTGTTGTCATCACCTAGCACTCCAGGCTGTCACACATTGATCCAGTCACTGTTCTGGATGATCTAGGTTCCACTGTCTCCAACTTTATACATGAGCTAGTGAGTGCTTTGATGAAATGCCATGCACTCTTCACTTATACACCATAGGATATTTGCTTACCTTCATCTCCTAACTCAAACAGCACCTGGTATGTAAACTCTTACCTTTTGTCCCAAAACAAGATTCACAGCCCTTTTAATATGCCTTCTAGATGGCAAAAAGAAGAGCACACTTCCAGAAAACATGAAACTATTTTGTACCCAGCACAGTATCTAGCACATTGTAGGTTCACAAGAAAAGACTGTTAGATAAATAATTTTAAGTAAATGCTTTTATCTCTTCTTAGCAAAAATAGAATAGAAAGACTAGAAAATTTACAGGAAGAAAAATGAAAGTATAAAACATTAATCTGATTGAACACCAATGGAATGTCAGAAAAGATGAGGTTTTTTCTTTCTTTGTTGCAGTAGTGTTATGTTTGAAAGTGATTAACATCAGACAACAACACCACATTTTTTCTGATGTAATATTCTAAAATTATGACCCAAGAATGAATTCTGTATGCCTCATCCTGGATTTGTATGCAAACCCATAGTTTTGATCATATTCTGAGAAAAGTTCGAAGCCAAAAAAATTATGGGCCATTATCCAAATTGTTTTAATTTAGACATTCTAGGAAAGCTTTATTATGTTTATGATATTTAAGAAAATCAAAGTGACAGAGACAAATGAGCAGAACACTTTTATTATACCACTTTACTCAATGTAAAACTATATGTCTTATGTGCTTATATACATTTTTACTATAAAAAAAAAATGTAAGAAGTAAGTGCCTATGAAGTGCTTGCTGTATGTCTAACACTATCATGTCAGCCCTTGGTGGGGTTGAGGATGTGTGCTCTGAAAAGTCAACACAAACAGGAAATAGAAAATGAGAATCCATATGCATATACTTAGCAGTGAGCAATCAAGTCTTTTTGCTCAGGTAGCTGTTTGTCCAGCATCTCAGTTATTGTAAGAACAAATCATTCCCATTGTGTAGCAAAAGATTTTATGTTTCACACAAAGAATGCCATAGGATCTTAATATGCAGTCATCTTCCTATCAAGCATTTCTCAGAAGACATTGTAAAGGTTTTTTTTTTTTATTCCAAAAAGGGATCTGTAGGACAGTAGCACTTCAAATCATAGGCAATATAATAAATGACATTGAACATAAATCAGAAATCCTAAGACTCAAGCCCAGTGGTGATTCTGACTAGACATGTGCCTTTGAACTATTCGTGCCTTAGATTCCTCACACTTAAATGAGTATAAATATTACTGCCTAGCCTCTCTCACTGACATATTTTAAAGGCCCAAACAAAGATAGAGTAGATGATATCATTTTTCAAATTATAAACCACTATGCAATGTAATGGGAAAACATTATCTGGACTGACCAAGTCAGGTACATATAATTGTCTGTGGTGAAGAATATATTATTTCCCTTGGTCTATTTTATTTTGTTACCTTGGCTCTAAGCAATTCAATCCAAGTTTCTTTATGTCCCTTTAATAACATTTTTCATCAAATTTATTTCACATAACATAAAGTTTTATCTTTAATTTTTATTGATGCATTATAGTCTCACATTATAATGTAGATCATGTTGATAATGGCATGCATTCACACAGTATTTGGTGTTCCCCACATTTCCCCATTTTTCTCCCTCACAATACTAAGTGTCCAAAATGACAATGTATGTTCACATGTATACACATAATCGAAGGTAGCATTTCTAATGATGAACCTCAATCCTCCTCCTCCTCTACCCTTTTTCTCTGGATCCACTGTGAATCTCTTCCATTATCTGGAGTTCCTCTGGTATCCCAAATGCTCCCTAACTCTAGCATATTAGAGAAAATATATGTCCTTTCTCTTTTTGTGTTTGGCTAATCTCACTTAACCTAATATTCTCTAGGTTTTTCCATTTTCTTACAAATGACATAAATTTGTTCTGCTCTATTGCTGAGTAGAATTCCATTGTGTCTGTTTCCCATAATTTTGTAATCCATTCATGTGTTGATAGACACCTAGGTTGATTCCAGTTTGGCTATTGTAAATTGTGCTGCTATTAACATGGATATTCATATGTTACTGATTTCATCACCTTTGGAAAAATACCCAGTAGGGGTATACCTGGATTGTATGGTGGATTCATTCCCAGTTTTCTAAGGAATCTCCACACCTATCTCCACAGCAGCTGAACTAGTTTGCACTCCCACCAACAGTGTAGAAGAGTTCCTATTTCCCCATATCCTTGCCAGCATTTGTTGTTATTTGACTTCTTTATGCTTGCCATTCTTATTGGGGTTAGATGAAATATCAGTATAGTTTTGATATTGAACATTTTTATGAATCTATTGGCAATTTGTATCTTTTCTTTTGTGAAATGTCTATTCAATTAAGTTGGCCATTTCTTTTTCTAATTTTTATTGGTGCATTGTATTCATAAATCATAATGGAAAAAAATTGTGTAGACATACATGCACACATCTCCTACTTAGCACCTACCCAATATCCACCCCATTTCCCCCATACCTCCTTCGCATGCTTTACTTAGTGGTTGACTTTGAATGTTTGTTTAAGTACACCATGTGCTTTAGAGAGTTTCCTTCTTCTCCCCTCCCATATGCTTAGTTAGGTTACCTTATTTGGTCCTCTAAAGGATCTCCTTTTTCATCTAGAGTTCCTCCTATGACCCATTTCTCCTTAGCTTTTGTATATTAGGGAGATCATCTAATTTCTTATTTTTTGTGACTGACTAATCTCACACTTGGCATTATGTTCTCCAGTTCCATCCATTTCCCTGTAAATGATGTAATTGTGGATTTTTTTGATGCCTGAGTAAAATTCCATTGTGTACATATTCCACAGTTTTGTAATTCATTTATCTGTTGATAGACATCTTGACTGGTTCCATAGTTTGGCTATGGTAAATTGTGCAGCTATGAACATAGATATGCATGCATTCATTTGGTAGTTTGGTTTCCTTTCTTTTGGGTAGATACCCAAAAGTGGTATTGCTGGATCAAACGGTAAATTTGTTCCCATTACTCTGAGGATCCTCCATACTATTTTCCAAAGTGGTTTCACTAATTTGCAACCCCACTAATAGTGTATTAGAGTTTCTACTTCTCCACATCCTTGCCAGCATTTGTTGTTTTTGTTTTGAATGATTGCCATTCTAGTTGGAGTTAGATGAAATCTCAGGGTAGTTTTGATTTGAATCTCTCTTATTGAGAATAGCCAAAGACAGTTCAAGAAAGGAAAACTACAGGCCTATATCTTTGATGAAATTGGATGAAAAACTGCTAAACAAAATACGAGCAACATGCATGCAAAACCACATCAAAAAATCATACACCATGACCAAAAGTGATCTACAGAATCAATGCAATTCTTATCAAAAGACCAAAGGCATTCATCATAGACCCAGAAAAAATCAGTCATGAACTTCATATGGAGATACAAAGACCCACAATAGTTAAAGCAATTCCCAGCAATAATAACCATGCAGGAGGCATCACAGTTCCTGACTTCAAATTATTCTGTAGAGTTGTTGTAATTAAAACAGTACACTATTGATTGGCCCAAGAAGGCCACAAACCAATGAAACAGAATATAAGATGCAGAAACAAACTCACACACTTATAGTCAATTGATCTTTGACCAAGAGACCACATACATATGCTGGACAAAAGAGAGCCTTTTCAATAAATGGTGCTGGGAGAACTGGCTATCCATTTGTAGAAATATGAAATTAATCCTTACCTCTCACGGTGCACAGGAATCAACTCAAGATGGATCAAAGACCTGGGAATCAGACAGGAGACCATAAGCTATTAGAGAAAGGCAGAGGTTTGATACTCTAAAATATAGGTGCAGGTAGTAACGTTCTCAAGAAAACCTCCAAAGCTCAGGAAATTAAAGCAATTTACAAGTGGGATAGCATCAAACTAAGAAGTTTCTGTTCATCAAGGAAAATCATCAAGATTGTAAAGAGAAAGTTTACAAAATGGGAGATCTTTACCAGCTACCACTCTGATAGAGGGCTAGTATTCAAAACTTTTGGAAATATGACCATTTTAATGATATTTATTCTGCCTATCCATGAACATGGAAGATCTTTTCATCTTCTAAAATCTTCTTTGATTTCTTTTTTCAGTGTTCTATAATTTTCTTTTTAGAGTTATTTTACCTCCTTGTTTGAGTTTATTCCTAAATATTTTATTTTTTTGTGGGAAATCCTGAGTAGAAGTGTTTTCTAAATTTTGTTTTCAATGGATTTATGGTTGGTGTACAGAAAAGCTTCTGATTTTTTAAGATTAATTTTGTATCCATACACTTTGCTGAATTTGTTGACTAGTTCTATAAGTCTTTTGGTTGAGTTTCTTGGGCCTTCTAATTATAGTATCATGTCATCTAAAAATAGTGAAAGTTTGAGTTCTTCTTTTCCTATTTGTACTTCTTTGATTTCCTTTTCTTACCTTATTGCTCTGGCAAGAGTCTTAAGAATTATATTGAAAAAGAGTGGTCATAGTGGACATCCTTGCCTTGGTCCTAATTTTAGAGAAAATTTCTGCAATATTTCCCTACTCAATATGATGTTGGCTGTGGGCTTATTGTAGATTGCCTTTATGATGTTGAGGTATGTTTCTTCTGATTCTCCACAGTGCTTTTAGCATAAATGGATGTTGGATTTTATCAAATGCTTTTCCAGCATCTATTGAAATGATCATGTGATTTTTGTCTTTAGTTTTGTTTATATGATGAATTACATGGATAGATATTTTTTTATATTGAACAAGCCTTGCTTTCCTGGGATAAAACCAACTTGGTTGTGGTGTACAATTTTCTTGATATTGTTTTGAATGTGTATAGCTAGTATTTTGCTTAAATTTTTTGCATCTAGCTATATCAAAGATAATGGTTATAATTTTCTATTCTTGAGGTATCTTTATTTGGTTTTGGTATTAATGTTATACTGGCCTCCAAGAAGAAGGAGTTCTTTTGAAAGAATTCCATTTCTTTTCATTTCATGGAACAAGTGGTCGAGTTTGGTTTTAGTTTGTTTTTAAAAAGTTTGAATTCAGCTGGAAATCTGTGTGGGCTTGCGTTTTTCTTTAATGGCAGAATTTTTATTGCTATTTTTATTTCTTTGCTTTCTATTGATCAGTTTTGGTTTTCAGTGTCCTCTTGGTTCAATTAGGTAGGTTATATGTGCTTAGAAATCTAGCCGTTTGTTCCATGTTTTCCAGTTTATTGTAATATAAATTTTCAAAATTTTCTGATGATCATCTGAACTTTCCCACTGTCTGTAGTGGGGTCTTTTTTTTAATTCTGATTTTAATAATTTGAATTGATACTCTCTTTTGGTTAGGTTGGTTAGGGGTTTATCAATCTGATAATCTCTTCAAAAAACCAGCTCTTTATTTTGTTAATTATTTGTACTTTTTATTCTTTATTTTATTTATTTCTTCTCTGATTTTAATTACCTGCCTTCTGCTGGGTTTGGAATTAGACTGTTGCTATTCTTTTATGTACTGAAGATGTGTCATTAGGTTGTTTATTTGATGACATTCTGTTCTACTTATGTGGGCACCCAATGCTATAAATATCCTCTTAATAATGCCTTCAAAGTGTCCCATAGATTTGGGTAAGTTGTGTCTCTATTTTTGTTTAATTTCAGAAATAATTTTTTTTTTATTTCTCCCCTTTTTTGGACCTGATCCATTCCTCATCCAAGAATGTATCATTCAATCTCCATATATTTATATAATTTATTTTGATCTTCCTGTTGTTGATTTCTACTTTCAATTTATTGTGATCTGAAAAGATGCAGGGAATTATATTACAGCTTTTGAATTTGCCAGTGCTTACTTTGTAGCCCAGAATGTGATCTAGTTTGCAGAAGGTTCCAAGGGCAGCTGAGAAGAATGTGTACTCAGCTATTGCTCATTGAAATATTTTGTATATGTCTATTAGATCCATTTGGTTTATAGTTTTCTTTAGTTCTGAAGAGTCTTTACCCATCTTTTTTTTTTTTTTACAAAACGCTGTTAGAAGAGATTTATTTTTTTAACAATTTTTTATTGAACATAAGTAGTATACATTTACACTATATTTGGTGCCCTCTCCCCCCCCCCTGCTCCTGTTTTCTCCCCCCCCCCAATGGTTGTCCAGGTTAACCATGTCTTATTCATAATTTTACACATGTTCAGGTGTAGACCCTCATTAATCAAGATTGGCCTTTCTCCTCTCCTATCTTTCCATCAAAACTTAGCTAGTATTTCCCCTCTAATATCTGGGGTCCTACTGGTATACTTTGTGTTTTCTAGTTTGGGCATATTAGAGGAAACATGTGTATCTTCTCCTTCTGTGCTTGGCTGATCTCACTTAACATGATGCTCTCCAGGGCTTTCCATCTTCTTGCAAATGATATAATTTTGTTCTTCTTTATGGCTGAATACAATTCCATTGTGTGTATTTCCCACAGTTTTGCTATCCATTCATCTGTTGATGATGATCTGGGTTGGTTCCATATTTTGGCTATTACAAATTGTGCTGCTATGAACATAGGTATGCATATGTTGCTGTATTTCTCTGAATTCAACCCCTTTGGAAAGATACCTAGGAGTGGTATAGCTGGATCATATGGTGGATCTATTCCCACCTGTCTCAGGAATCTCCACACAGATCTCCATAGTGGCTGAACTAGTTTGCACTCCCACCAACAGTGTAAAAGAGTTCCTCTTTCCCCTCATCCTCGCCAGCATTTGTTGTTGTTTGATTTCTTTATGCTTGCCACTCTGACTGGGGTTAGATGGAATCTCAGTGTAGTTTTGATTTGCATCTCCCTGATGGCCAGTGATGAAGAACATCTTTTCATGTATCTATTGGCCCTTTGTATTTCTTCTTTTGTGAAGTGTCTATTTAGTTCATTTGCCCATTTCTTGATTGGGTTGTTTGTTTTGCTAGTGTAGAGCCTTTTGAGCTCTTTGTATACGCTGGATATTAGCCCCCTATCAGAATGGTGGCTGGTAAAGATCCTTTTCCATTCTGTAGGCTTCCTCTTTAGGTTATTGATAGTTTCCTTTGATGAGAAGAAACTTTTTAGTTTGATGTTATCCCACTTGTTTATTCTTGCTTTAATTTCCTGAGTTTTGGAGATTTTGTTGAGAAAGTTACTGCCTGTGCCAATATGTTGTAGTGTTGAACCTATGTTCTCCTCTACTAACTTCACCGTCTCAGGTCTAATTTCTAAGTCTTTGATCCATCTTGAGTTGATTCCTGTGTTAGGTGAGATATAGGGGTTTAGATTCATCTTTTTACAAATGGTTAGCCAGTTCTCCCAGCACCACTTGTTGAAAAGGCTGTCTTTTCTCCAGCGTATGTGTTTGGCCCCTTTGTCAAAGATTAATTGACTAAAGATGTGTGGGTTTGTTTCTGTATCTTCTATTCTAATCCACTGGTAAGTATATCTGTTTTTGTGCCAGTACCATGCTGTTTTTACTACTATTGCTCTATAGTATAGTTTGATGTCTGGGATTGTAATGTCTCCTGCGTGTTTCTTGTTATTGAGAATTGCTTTGGCTATTCTAGGTCTTTTCCTTCTCCATATGAAGTTCATGATTGATTTTTCTAGGTCTCTGAAGAATGTCACTGGTATTTTAATGGGAATTGCATTGAACCTATAGATCAGTTTTGGCAGAATGGCCATTTTGATGATATTTATTCGGCCTATCCATGAGCACGGGAGATCTTTCCACCTTCCAAGGTCTTCTTCTATTTCTTTCTTTAATATTTTATAGTTTTTGTTGTAGAGGTCTTTTACATCTTGGGTTAGGTTTATTCCTAGGTATTTTATTGGTTTTGAGGTTATACTGAATGGAATTGTTGTTTTTGTTTCCTTCATTGTGGGTTCGTTATTGGCATAAAGAAAGGCCACTGTTTTCTTTAGGTTGATTTTGTAACCTGCAACTTTGCTGAATTTGTCAATCAGCTCCAGAAGTCTGTTGGTTGAGTTCTTTGGGTCTTCCAGATAAAGGATCATGTCATCTGCGAATAAGGATAGTTTTACTTCCTCTCTTCCTATGTGGATTCCTTTGATTTCCTTCTGTTGTCTGATTGCTGCAGCAAGAGTCTCAAGGACTATATTGAAAAGGAGTGGTGATAGTGGGCATCCTTGTCTTGTTCCTGACTGTAGCGGGAATTCTTGCAGTTTTTCCCCATTCAATATAATGTTGGCTTTGGGTTTGCAGTATATTGCCTTGTTGATGTTAAAATACTTTCCTTCTATCCCAATTTTTTGCAAAGTTTTTAACATAAATGGGTGTTGGATTTTGTCGAATGCTTTTTCAGCATCTATTGCTATGATGATGTGGTTTTTGTTCTTGGTTCTATTTATGTGGTGAATAACATGTATTGATTTGCGTATGTTGAACCAGCCTTGTTTTTCTGGGATGAAACCGACTTGGTCATGATGTATTATTCTCTTGATATAGTTTTGAATGCGTATAGCTAGTATTTTGTTTAGAATTTTTGCATCTATGTTCATTAAGGATATTGGTCTGTAGTTTTCCTTTCTTGGGGTATCTTTATTTGGTTTGGGAATAATGTGATACTGGCCTCATAGAAGGAATTTGGAAGAGTTCCATCTCTTTCAATTTCCCGGAACATGTTATGAAGTATTGGTATTAGTTGTTCACTGAAGGTTTTGTAGAATTCAGCTGGGAACCCATCTGGGCCTGGGCTTTTCTTTGGTGGAAGAATTTTTATTGCCATTTCTATTTCTTTGGTTGTTATTGGTTGGTTTAGGCTTGCTATGTCCTCTTGGCTGAGTGTAGAAAGGTTAACTGTGCTTAGAAATCTGTCAATTTCATCCAGGTTTTCAAATCTATTGGAGTATAAATTTTTAAAGTAGTTTCTGATAATATTTTGAATTTCTTCACTATCAGTGGTGATATCTCCTTTTTCATTTCTAATTTTGATAATTTGAGTTGATTCTTTTTTTCTTTTGGTTAGGTTGGCCAGGGGTTTATCAATTCTATTAATCTTTTCAAAGAACCAACTTTTTGTTTTATTGATTCTTTGAATTGTTTTTTTGCTCTCTATTTCATTTATTTCTGCCCTAATTTTGATGATTTCTTGCCTTCTGCTGGCTTTGGGAATAGACTGTTGCAGAGTTTCTAGGTCTTTGAGTTGTGTCATTAGGTTAAAGAACCTAACTTGGTGGTTCTCTGTCCTTCTTATGTGATCACTCAATGCAATAAACTTTCCTCTTAATACTGCCTCCATGGTGTCCCATAGATTTTGGTAGGTTGTATCTCTGTTTTCGTTTGTTGCCATAAATTTCTTTATTTCTTCCCTAATTTCTGCTCTTACCCATTCGTCATTCAATAGTGTATAATTAATTCTTCATGAATTTGAATACTTTCTTTCAAGTTTCCTGTTGTTGATTTCTACTTTTATTCCATTGTGGTCTGAAAAGATGCAAGGAATTATATTACAGTTTTTGAATTTGCTGGTATTTTCTTTGTGTCCCAGGATGTGATCTATTTTGGAGAAGGTTCCATGGGCTGCTGAGAAGAAAGTGTATTCTGTAGTTCCTGGTTGAAATACTCTGAAAACGTCTATTAGGTCCATTTGGTTTATGGTTTCCTTTAGTTCTAAAGCGTCTTTACTCATCTTTTGCCTTGAAGATCGATCCAGTGGTGTGAGAGGCGTATTAAAGTCTCCCAGAATTATTGTATTTGGGTCTACTTGGGATCTTATGTCCAGAAGGGTTTGTTTTACAAATGTGGTTGCACCCACATTTGGGGCATAAATATTTACTATCATTATATCTTCTTGGTGTATTGTTCCTTTTAATAAAAGGAAGTGCCCTGATTTGTCTCTTTTGATGTGTTTTAGTTTAAAGTCTGTTTTGTTGGATATCAGGGTTGCTACCCCTGCTCTTTTTTGGTCACTGGTGGCATGGTATATCTTTTTCCATCCTTTCACCTTCAGCCTGTGAATGTCTTTGGCTGTGAGGTGAGTTTCTTGCAGAAAGCATATATTTGGATTATGTTTCCTAATCCACATTGCCAGTCTATGTCTTTTGATTGGTGAGTTAAGTCCTTTGACATTAAGAGATATTATTGAAATAAGATTTTTGTTTTCTGCCATTTTGTGTTCTGTCTACTCTTGGGTGGTGTGATCTTTCTTCTTTACTTAAATGCCCCACTTATTAACTTCCTCTCTTCTCTGATTCTGAAGTCTGCTTCTTTTTTCTTTCTTATGATTTATTTCTTTAAGAATTTTCTCTAGTGTTGGCTTTGAATTCATGAATTTTTTGAGATTCTGTTTATCCTGAAAGACTTTGACTTCCCCATTGATCTTGAATAGTAGTTTTGCTGGATAGATGAGCCTTGGTTGGAAGTTATTTTCTTCCAGGGTCTGAATCACATCATACCAGTCTCTCCTAGCATTCCTGACCTGGGTTGTATAGTCTGGGGTAATTCTTATTGTTTTGCCTCTATATGTCACCCCTCCTTTTGTTCTCACTTCTTTTAAGATTCCTTCCTTGGCCTCTATGCTGGTCAATTTGGTTATTATGTGGCGTGTAGTGGTTTTTCTTTGGTCCTGTCTCAGTGGAGTTCTGTATGCCTCCTGGACTTGAAGATTCAAGTCTCTTTCCATATTTGGAAAATTCTCTGAGATTATTTCCTTGAAGATATTACAGATGCCCTTGGTCTGTACCTCTATCCCTTCCTCGATGCCTATTATCCATAAATTAGGGCGCTTCATATTATCCCATAATTGCTGGATGTTTAGGTTTTGTTGCTGTAAAGATTTCTGTATATCGCTGACTGTGTTTTTGGTTTGGGATGTACTGTCTTCTAATACTGATATTCTGTTTTCCATTTCATCTAATCTTCCAGAATTTCTTTCTATTGCTGTCTTCATTTCACCTATTGCCTCTTTCATTTCATTCCAGACCTCTTTCTGATTCTTTTTTAGTGTTTCTAATTCACCTTTAACCTCCTCTATACTTGTTTTAAATCCTTTCATCATATTGAACATCAAGATTCTGAACTCCCCTTCTTGCATTTCTAGTAGGTCAGTATTCGTGATTTCTGCTGTCTCTTCATAATTCCTGGTTCTCATATTTATAGCGTTCTCTGTCCTGTTTTTCTGATTTCTACCCATCGTTCATGAGTACTGTGCTTAGTCAAATCTTAATATTAGGGGTTTGAGGGTATTGGTTAGTCAGCATAGCCTTTCCAGTGTTGAGGGTGGGTGATGTGTAAGGAGCTGGGGTGATTGGTAAAGGAGTCGGATTAGGTAGAGGATATGTTAGGTTGAGAAAGACTTTAAGTATGATAAGGTAATAACTTGCTAGGAATGAGAGAGAGTTAACTACTAGGACTCTTGTTGTTGGTAGAGTAATTATGGATATAAGAGATACTTTGAGTATTAAACCAGGAGGTATATTATGGGGAAAAGTTTTGGGGGAGAAAAGTATGTAGGTTAGTGTGGGTAGGTTTGTAAATAGGATGATGGAAGGAGCAGACAGACATAAAAAAAAAGAATCCACACAAGATACCAAGACTATTATGTAATCCAAGAAAAATGAAGGAAAACCAATCAAAGGAGGAGAGTGAAAAAAAAGGAAGGGAAGAGGAAGAAAGTGGAAAAAAGAACAAGAATAAAATAAAAGGAACTAGCAGCTGTGTAAAATAAAAAAATAAGGCAAACTATCCAATGTATATGTATATATATATATATATATATATATATATATATATATATATATATATCAACAAGTTAAAGTAAAAGAAGTGTGGGTTAAAAGAAAAAAAAATAAAACAGCAATAACCCTACCAAAACAAAAGCACTGTAAAAGCAAAAGAAAACAAAACATCCACATTAAAAGTAAAACAAACAGTCCTCCTTATTTACGCATATGGGGTCAGGTCCAAATAATATGTGCTTATCTGATTGCTTTGGTAGCTTTCAGAATACCATCCAATGTCTCTTAGTTTTCTTTGTACTCTATTTTTATCTTCTTAAGTCACTCTGGGTGTTTGGACACCTTTCTCTCCTTTAGCTGCTTTTGGTTTATGTGTCCGGATGTCTGATTTCACTGTTATTTGATTCTGTACAATTCACAGGTTCTGCGAAATTCTAACCTGTGTTCAGCACCTCTGCACTCACCACCCTAGCCTCAAGCCTGTGCTTCCCTACAGCAGGGGTGGAGAATGACCAAAGTATAATTGGAACCTCCCCCTGAGGTCCTGAGCAGATTTTGTGGCCTGATGGATTTTCTTGTGTCTCTGGAAATTCCAGCTGGGCTAGCCGGTGTGGTCCCAAGATGTACCCTGGGCAAATGGATGCTGGTTCCTGGATGCCCACACTTACTGCCAGAGCTCTGCCTATTCCAAGAGTGCAGGCTGGATGCGCTGCTAATACTGGACCCAAGTGAGAGTGGATGCAGCTGTCTATTGCTGCTGGTATGCTCTTCCAAGGTGGATTGAGCTGTGTTCTCGCTTAGCACTAAGCCTTGGCTACCAGGAGGGTGGGAACACCCAGCGGTGGGCCAGGGGTGCAGGGTAGGTGCTCAAGGGTCCAGTGCGCGTTGTCCAGCAATGGTCTCTACCTCCCGCGGGACGTAGAAGCTGGGGGTGCCCCAAGGAGATTTCTGGGTCACCCAGGGCTTTCGCAGCCTGGAAGGCAGGCTCTGGCAAGGTGGCAGGGGCTAGACACACAAGCAGACTCCAATTTAGGGGTAGCAGTGTACAGGTACTGACTACCAGCAGGGGACCGTGGCGCAGGCAAGTTGCATGAGGAGAGTGCTGGGATCTGAGGCTTGAGCCCATGCTTTGGGGTTGAGGCTGCGCACACGCTAGGAACCCAACTTACCAGGGCGCCCTCAGGTACCTGAATTGGTGCAGGAATCCGTGGAAGTCTCTATGCAGTTGTGATCCGGTCACTGGTGGGCACACAGAATTCTGGTGGCTGCTGCTCGCTGCTTAAGATGCGGTCCTAAGTCCGTTTTTAGTCCTGAATTATCTTGCCGTGGTAATATCAGGCAGGCAGCTCCTTGGGCAGCTGCAAAAGCAGCCCGCCGATCAGCATTCCAATCAGCATTCTGATTGTATCTGCAGCAGGTCTGGTGTCCGATCTTTGTTCTTCTTCTTCAAGTTCAGGGTTCCGCTGAGGTACCTGGATGTGTTTTGGTTCCTGGTATGTATTTATTTTGTTGATTTAGACACTGCTTTCTAAGTATTTAAACTTTATTTGCTTCAGCTACTGAGAAGTGCTGTGTCCCTCGGTCGCCATTTTGAAAAAAAAAAGTCTTTACCCATCTTTAGCCTTAAAGATTGATCTATTAGTGTGAGTATTGTGTTGAAATTTCCCAAAATTATTTTATTTGGCGCTACTTGAGACCTGATGTAAATGTTTATATTCATTATATATTTTTTTCTGGATTTTTCTTTTAACTAATAAGAAGTGCCCTGCTAGCTGGGCATGGTGGCACACACTTATAATCCCAGCATTTGGGAGGCTGAGACCAGAGGATCACAGTTCATGGACTACCTCAGTTACTTAGTGAGGCCCTTCACAACTCAGAGACACTATTTCAAAATTTAAAGACTGCCAGGGGTGGTAGCACACACTTGTAATCCCCTCAGTTGGAAGGCAGAGACAGGAGGGTCACACAGATTTGAAGCCAGCCTTGCTGAATTAGAGAACCTATTTCCAAATAAAAATATAAAATAGGTCTGAGGGTATAGCCCAGAAGTAGAAGGGTTCCATTCTAAGTACCACCAAAACAAAACAAAAATTAAAAGACTAAAAAATAGGGCTGAGGGTATAGCTCAGAGGTAAAATGCCCCTGTATTTCATCTCTAGTACTGCAAAAAAAAAAAATAAACAACAACAACAACAAAAAAGTGCCCTGCTATTTCTCTTCTGATGTGTTTTAGCTTTAAAGTGTATTTTATTAGATAATGGCATTGCTATCCCTGCTCATTTTTGGTCTCCATTGTCATGGTATATTTTTTTCATTCTTTCACCTTTTGGCTATGAATATCTTTGGCTGTGAGTTTCTTGAGAACAGCATATATTTGAATTATATTTTTTAGTCCACAATGCCAGTCTATGTCTTTTAATTGGTGAGTTAACTCCTTTGACATTCAGTTTTGTTATTAAGATATGATTTTTGTTTCTTGTCATTTTGTATTCTATTTTCTGTTTGAGGAAGTATCACTTCTTCTTTACTTAGTAGCCTTACTGATCGAATTCATCTCTACGCTGGTTCTAAAATTTGTTTCTTTTTTCTTCACTATAATTCATTTCTTTAAGTATTTTTCTAGTGCTCCCTTCATATTTATATTTTTTTAAGATTATGCTTATCTTGAAAAACTGTTTTATTTCTCCATCAGTTTTAAACATTACCTTTGCTACCTATAGCAGTTTTGGTTAGAAGTTGTTTTCTTCTAGGATCTTAATTACATGAAAACAATCTCTCCTGGCCTTTATGACTTGGATGTGAAGTCTGTTGTAATTTTTATTGTTTTGCCCCTAAATGTCACCCATTCTCTTGTTCTCACTACTTTTATGATTTTTTCCTTAGCCTCTATCTTAGTCATTTTATTATTATGTGGAGATCCTTTTTGGATTTTGTCTTAATGATGTTCTGTGTTTGTGTTCTGTATGTGGATGTTCAAGTTTTTGCATGTTTGAAAATTTCTCTAAAATTTTTCTCTGAAGAGATTATGAATGTCCTTGGTCTGTTTCTCTTTCCTTTCTTCAATGCTTTTATTTGAAAGTTAGGATATTTCATATTGTCCCATAATTGTTGGATGTTTAGTTTCTGTTGTTGTAATGTCTTCTGTATACCATTGACTTTCTATTTTTGACTTAATGTCATTTATTCATTATATCATTTCATTTCAGGCCTCTTTATGATTTTTTCTTAAGGTCTCAATCTCCTCTTTTATTTCCTATACTCTTACTCAAGGTCTTTCATCATACTGAAGATCAGGATTCAGAATTTTCCTTGAGTTTATTATAAACCAGTATTGATAATCTCCCTTGTTTTGAGTTGTGGAAATTTATTATTTTCTCACTGTTCCTTGTTCTCATATGTTCTGATTTCTCAGGTTTTGCACCTTTTATTGTGAGTTGTTATTAATAGGTGCTGTTCTAGATCACTGCTGGAAGAGATAGTTCCAGCTGTCATTCACACTTTGATATTAATCATGAAGACTGTGCCTACTCTCACTCTACTGTTGTTCTACATGTAGACAATCAATACTGAGTTGTTCTGGGGTTCCTTCTTCCTGCTGTTATGGTGACTTTGATGGGTTTCAGGTGTTAATGTCAGGTATTCTGTCTGTCATTACCTTTATAAAAAGTCAGCTCAGGCCAGGCGTGGTGTCACACGCTTGTAATCCCTGCGCTTGGGAGGTAGAGACAGGAGGATCGCGCAGGTTCAAAGCCAGTCATGCTGGCTTAAGAGACCCTGTTTCCAAATAAAAATATAAAAATAGGTCTGGGAGTGTATTCCGGAGGTAGAAGGGCTTCCAGGAACCCCAGTACCACATACATATACACAAAAAGTCAGCTCAGAGGTGTGAAGAGAATTGTTTGTGACCTAGGTGTTTTTTAATCTTTGATGCATTAGCTGTTGAGCGCTTTCTTTATCAGCTGCAAATAGTTTATTTTTATTGTCTGGCAATCCTTTCCTGTGAATCACCTTTCTGATCCAATCTTATCCTTAGGTATTTAGAGGTATTAGCAAGTTTATGCAAAGGGAGTAATTTTGTTTTCAATGGTGAGGGTTAGATGAAGGAGGAGCTGGAGTGGGCACAGGAATAGGTAGAGGATATGATTGAGTTGAATAAGAGTTTAAGTATATTAAGGTAGTATGTGGTAGAGATGAGTGATAGTGTATGTACAGTAGAATTCTTGTAGTCAGTGTAAAGTATTTAGGTATCCTGATATAAAATTGATTGCAAATAAGACAAGGAAAAAAACATTTTGAGGAAAGAGAGTAGATAGGAGAGAGGGAGGAAGCTTGTAAAAGGACTGGGGAAAGGAATGAACAAACATGCAGTAAATAACAAAACAACCAACCAAGTAAACAACAGCAGCAAATAAAAAACATAAAAAAGTAAAAAGTAAAAAAACAAGAACAAAAAAAAAGTACTGCAAATATACACATACAGAACAGACTTGTCCTTTGCACCCCTCCTGGGTCTGTGTGGATACCTTGAGCCATTTAATGTCTACACTCTATAGTAGTTTCTTGAGCATGTTCCAAGATTTCTCATTTGTTCAGTAACCTATAGTAGTGATGTCAGTTTGCAGCCCCACTCTTGGATCTCCTGCAATGTTTGAGAACCTGTGCTGCACCCCTCTGGCACCTCTCACTGCTCTGTGCTTGGGTTTCAAGGTGGCAGGTGTCACTGTAAATAGGTTTTTTGTAAGTATAGGGTGTCTACTCTTTCTGGCCCTAGGCCTGTGCCTCCCTACTGTGAGTGTCAAGTGTAATTTCAGAGTGACATCCAATGATCCTATGCTGGACCACCAAATCTCAGACCACTGGAGTACCTGAAGCTGCTTTTTGTGGTCTTCTGAAGAGAAGCACAGCTAACTTACTATTGCAGGGCTCCAGGTGTTTGAAGGGCACAGTGTAATGCTGAAGGTGCAGGATTCTGGTGAGCACAAGGACTATTTAATTTTTTTTTTTTTTTTGTCCTTGAAGTGAGGTGCTGATAACTTAAGATGCTGAGATTCTTCCAGTTTACTTTACTTCAAATACTTGGCTTCCTTGCAAGGGATTCCTTGGGACTGAAGAGCTGGCAGACCCAGATCAAGCAGAAGAGTTTACAAGGTCAGTTTGCCAGGTTTACCAGGTCAGTTGCACATGGGCTTTTTGCTATCTCCTGTTCTGAATGCTGGATTTTATTTCACTTTGGTTCCTTTTTTTGTGTTTTTGTTCATATGTATATTCACTGCTTTGTTTTTCTTGTCAAGGAACTGCCTTCTCAGAAGTTGATTCTCATTCATTTCAGCTACTGACATGTGCTGCATTCTACCATCACCATTTGTTTTCTCTTCTATGTGTCTGGTTTCACTTGAGAAGTTCATTTATACTATTTTTCATTTTAGGATCATTTATACCCATCCTTTTTAAATTTATTCTTTCTTATCTTGAAAAGAGCCTTTGCTCCCAATTTGACATGTTAGGAGTCTTGGGCTTCTCTGAAGTTCCAGGCCACCAATCAATCTGTTACCAAGAAATTCAGGACCCTGCATTCACTGCAAGCAAATGTGAAAAATTTTAAATTGTTGGCCTCAGTATTTCCATATCAATTGGCATATATTCAGGTTAGAGAGCCTTCATAACAAGATAAATTAAGAGTCATCACAATTTTCCTCAGGATACAAATTCTGTGTAGATGGCAATTTACTTGTATCTGAGTTGGGGGCCAAGGCTGAGTATCATTTGTGTTTCAGGTGTGGCAGGTATCTTGCACCAGGACCTCAAGATGAAGACACAGGCATAGCTCCTAGCAGGGTCTCCAATTAGAGAGGACAGGAAGTTTCCCTTGCCACCCTTTCTTCATCTTGCTTCTGGCCATCACCACTGGGAGCGATACAGGCATACACCCCACACTACCACCTCCTCATTATTGGTCGGTCCCTTTCCCCTTCTTTCAGCTCCCCTGCTCCTCCACAGACCAAACCCTGTTACTCTGTAACCTTGCACTTCTTTTTGACACTTCCACTGTTTACCATACTTATGTTTTATATACAAGCAGCACAGGAACTGCAGGCTGGCTGGCAGAATTATTTGCAGAAATGGCTAAGAGAAAGAATAGTACCCTCCTTCTAGCCAAAGACAAGCAGTATTTCTTTCTAAGGATTCTCCCAGAGGTGGAACAATTCAGCATTTTCATAATTTTCCCCTTTAAAGCCTCTTCCCTGAGCCCACTGCAGCTTATCCATTGTACACAGTTCACAATTGCCCATACACTTTAGGACACTGAAATCTGTAGGCATCAGAAAACATACTTCACAGTCAATAAGAGAAATTAGCAAGCATAGCATTTAATGTGCTGTGTGCCTCAAGGAGTAGGGGCTTGGACTTTCCATTTCAAATTCACTGGTTAGACTGCAATCTGAACAAGAGTGTGCAGTGATGCAGCATGTTTGGCCCTCATCTGTGCCAGGCAGCAGTTTTATCATTGGTAAGAAAGCATTAAGTGAACCCTAGGGATAGTCTATGTAATGTATTTAGAGGAAGAGGTAAAAATCCATCAGTGCCATGTAATTTAAAAGGTTTTTATGCTGTTCACAGGAAGCTATAAGCTAAGATTCCTTTCTACCAGTTAAAGAGAAAATGGTTCTAGTGAAGAAAGATAGATTTAAAATAGTGGATACACATGTAGTGAACTTAAGTGATGAAGAAAGAAAGGATAATGGACATTGCCCAGCATGTTAGAGAAACCAGACATTATTTTATATTTGTAGAATAGCACACTAAGAATTCTGAGAAATCCACCTATTCAAATGAATCCTTTTTTATTGCCTTTGATTGCATGATTCTTTATTTTCTCCTTGTCTTATCCCCATTGTCTCCTACTAGATGAGAATTACAATCAGTCTTTATGCTATAAAAGTATAAACGTGAGGGGAGTGAAAGGACAAACAGAATGGGGTAAATGTTAAAGACGAAATATATGATTCAAGGTTTCATTATGCAAGGTTGATGTACTTTGTTCCATAAAGAAATAAACATAAACAGAAATCACAGAGTCTCTCCCATATACAAGTGACAGTAACCTTATTCAAATCTACATGCTAGTCACCTGATTTAATTAGTGTTCTCCAAATTTATTCATCAATTTCCAGCCATTCGTCTTTGTCACAGTTTTTCCTACCAAGTATAATGTCTTTCTGCCATGATGGCATTGCCTGAAACTCTATACTTACATAAGGACATAAATGTGATCTTCTCATAGATCTTTCTCACATTCTGATACTAGGAATTGTCTCTCCTGTGGAAGGCTCCTGGAAGCATCCTGAAGAAATAAAAATGGGCAGAGAAGCATCCAGATGATGACTTTGTACTTTAACTCCAGAGATGAATTATCAGCTATTGTTCCAGTGAAATATTTGTACCTTCCATTAGCTTTTGTTTCCAGAGGACCCCATGCATCCCCCATCCCTTTATGACCAGTTTAATACTTCACTCCTGATCCTTATTAGAAATAGTTGTCATGTCTAGAGCTTACTTTAATTTCTTATATTTTTAATTTTTTAATTTTTTATTTAATTTTTATTTAATTTTTATTTTTATAAGAGTAACATATTGAGAGTAGTGTACATTTACATTGTGCTTCATGTCCTTCCCCCTCCCTTTCTCTCCCATCCCCCAATAGAGAGTGTCCAGGTTAATCATACTGTACTTATGCTATTACACATATTCATATGTAGCTCCTCCATTGAAAAACCTCAGCTTCTTCCTCTCCTATCCTTCCATTCAAGATCTGCTGAGATTTCCCCTCCATCATCTGGAATCCCTCTGGTATTACCACTACTCCCTAGCTTGAACATATTAGAGAAAATATATGGCCCTTCTCTTTCTGTGCTTGACTAATCTCACTTAACATAATGTTCTCCAGCTCCCTCCATCTTCTTGCAAATGCTATTATTTTATTTTTCTTTATAGCTGAATAGAATTCCATTGTGTGTATTTCTCATAATTTTGCAATCCATTCATCTGTTGATGGAGATCTAGGTTGGTTCCATATTTTGGCTATTACAAACTGTGCTGCTATGAATATGGGTATTCATATGTTAACGCAGTTCTCTGATTCCATCACCTTTGGAAAGATACCCAGGAGTGGTATAGCCAGATCAAATGTTGGATCTATTCCCAGTTTTCTAAGGAATCTCTATACTGATCTCATTAGTGGCTGAACTACTTTATACTCCCACCAACAGTGTAAAAGAGTTCCTCTTTCTCCACATCCTCGCCAGCAATTGTTGTTTGATTTCTTTATGTTTGCCACTCCAATTGGGATTAGATGGAATCTCAGCATAGTTTTGATTTGCAACTCCCTGATGGCTAGTGATGTTAAACATCTTTTCATGTATATCTATTGGCCATTTGTATCTCCTCTTTTGTGAAATGTCTATTCATTTCAGTTGCCCATTTCTTGATTGGGTTGTTTCTTTTGCTAGTGTAGAGTCTTTTGAACTCTTTGTATATTCTGGATATTAGCCCCCTATCAGAGTGGTGGCTGGTAAAGATCTTCTCTCATTCTGTAGGCTTCCTCTTTAGGTTCTTGATGGTTTCCTTTGATGAGAATAAACTGTTTAGTTTGAAGAGATCCCACTTATTAATTCTTGCTTTAATTTCCTGTGCTTTGGAATTCTTATTGAGAAAGTTACTCCGTGTACCTATATGTTGGAATGTAGATCCTATGCCTTTCTCTAATAACTTCACAGTCTCTGGTCTAATTTCTAAGTCTTTGATCCATTTTGATTTGATTCCTGTGCATGGTGAGAAGTAAGGATTCAGATCCAACTTTCTACAAATGGATTGCCAGTTTTCCCAGCATCATTTGTTTAAAAGGCTGTCTTTTCTCCAGTGTATGAGTTTGGTCCCTTTGTCAAAGATCATTTGACTATAGATGTGCGGGTTTGTTTCTGTATCTTCTATTCTGTTCCACTGGTCAGTCTGCCTATTGTTGTGCCTATACCATGCTGTTTTTACTACTATTGCTCTATAGTATAATTTGAAGTCCGGGATAGTGATGCCTCCTGCCTGGTTCTTGTTGCTGAGAATTGCTATGGCTATTCTAGATCTTTTCTTCCTCCATACAAAATTCATAACTGATTTTTCCAGGTCTATGAGAAATGTTGTTGGTATTTTAATGGGGATTGCATTGAATCTATAGATCACTTTTGGCAGAATGGCCATTTTGATGATATTAACTCTGCCTATCCATGAGCAAGGGATATCTTTCCATCTTCCAAGGTCTTCTTCAGTTTCTTTCTTTAATGTTTTGTAATTTTCTCTGTAGAGGTCTTTTACATCTCTGGTTAGGTTTATTCCTAGGAATTTTATTTGTTTAGAGGTTATAGTAAACGGAATAGTTTTCTTTATATCTTTTGTTCTGGATTAATTGTTGGCATAAAGAAAAGCAACTGATTTCTTTAGGTTGATTTTGTATCCTGTAACTTTGCTGAATTGGTTAATCAGCTCCAGAAGTCTTTTGGTTGAATTCATTGGATCTTCTAGATAAAGAATCATATCATCTGCAGATAAGGATAGTTTTAGCTCCTCTCTTCCTATTTGAATTCCTTTGATTTGCTTCTCTGTCTTATTGCTGTGGCCAGAGTCTCAAGGACTTTATTGAAAAGGAGAGGTGATAATGAGCATCCTTGTCTTGTGCCTGAATTTAAAGGGAATTCCTGCAGTTTTTCTCCATTCAATATGATGTTAGCTTTGGGTTTATTGTATCTAGCCTTAATGATGTTGAAATATGTTTCTTCTATTCCAATTTTCCACAGTGTTTTTAACATAAATGGGTGTTGGAGTTTGTCGAATGCTTTTTCAGCATCTATTGAAATGATCATATGGTTTTTGTTCTTAGTTCTATTTATGTGGTGAATAACATGTATTGATTTGCATATGTTGAACAAGCCTTGCTTTTCTGGGATAAAACCAACTTGATCATGGTGTACAATTCTCTTGATATGGTATTGAGTGCATATATCTAGTATTTGTTTAGAATTTTTGCATCTATGTTCATTAAGGATATTGGTCTGTAATTTTCCTTTCTTGAAGTATCTTTATTTGGTTTGGAGATTAATGCTTTACTGGCCTCATGGAAGGAATTAGGGAGAATTCCATCTCTTTCAATTTTCTAAAACATGTTGTGAAGTATTGGTATTACTTCTTCACTGAAAGTTTGTAGAATTCAGCTGGGAACCCATTGGGGCCTGGGCTTTACTTTGTTGGCAGAATTTTGATTGCTGTTTCTATTTCTTTGTTTGCTCTTGGTTGGTTTAGGTTTGCTATGTCCTCTTTGTTCAGTTTAGGTAGGTTATATGTGCTTAGAAATCTATCAATTTTTTCCATGTTTTCCAGTCTGTTGGAGTATAAGTTCTCAAAATAGTTTCTGATAATCCTTTGAATTTCCCCTCTGTCTGTGATGATGTCTCCTTTTTCATATCTGATTTTAATAATTTGAGTTGATTCTCTCTTTCTTTTGATTAGGTTTGCCAGGGGTTTTTCAATCCTATTAATCTTCTCAAAGAACCAACTTTTTGTTTTGTTGATTCTTTGAATTGTTTGTTGTTGTTGTTCTCTATTTCATTTATTTCTGCTCTGAATTTAATAATGTCCTCCCTTCTGCTGGCTTTGGGATTAGACTGTTGCAGTCTTTCTGTCTTTCTAGGTCCTTGAGTTATGTCATTAGGTTGTTTGCTTGGTGGATTTCTGTTCTTCTTATGTGGGCACTCAATGCTATGAACCCTCCTCTCAACACTGCCTTCAAAGTGTCCCATAGATTTTGGTAAGTTGTTTCTCTATTTTCATTTAATTCCATAAATTTCTTTATTTCTCCCCTAATTTCCACTCTTACCCACTCGTCGTTGAAGAGTGTATCATTCAATCTCCATGTATTTAAATAGTTTATTTTGGTTTTTCTGTTGTTGATTTCTACTCTCATTCCATTTAGTCTGAAAAGATGCAGGGAATTACATAACATATTTTGAATTTGCTGGTGCTTTCTTTGTGCCCCAGAATGTGATCTATTTTGGAGAAGGTTCCATGGGCTGCGGAGAAAAATGTGTATTCTGTTTTTCCTGGTTGAAATATTCTATATATGTCTATTAAGTCCATTTGGTTTATAGTTTTCATCAGTTCTGCAGAGTCTTTACTCATCTTTTGCCTTGAAGGTCTATCTAGTGGCATGAGAGTTGTATTGAAGTCTCCCACTATTTCTGTATTTGGATCTATTTGACATCTTATGTCCAAGAGGGGTTGTTTTACAAATGTGGCTGCACCCACATTCAAGGCATAAACATTTACTATCATTATATCTTCTTGGCGAATTGTTCCTTTTAATAAAAAGAAGTGCCCTTCTTTTCCTCTTCTGATGTATTTTAGCTCAAAGTCTGTTTTGTTGGATATCAGTGTTGCTAATCCTGCCCATTTTTGGTCCCCATTGGCATGATATATCTTTTTCCATCTTTTCACTTTCAGTCTGTGAATGTCTTTTGCTGTAAGGTGTATTTCTTGCAAACATCATTATTTGGATTATATTTTTTAATCTACATTGCCAGTCTGTGCCTTTTGATTGGAGAGTTAAGTCCTTTGACATTCAGTGTTATTATTGAAATGTGATGTTTATTTCCTGTCATTTTGTGTTCTATCTTCTGTTGGATATAGTATTATTTCTTCATATTTAGATGCCCTGCTGATCAATTTCATCTCTTCTTTGGTTCTGTAGTCTGCTTCTTTTTTCTTCTTTATGGTTTATTTCTTTAAGTATTTTCTCTAGTGTTGGCTTAGAATTCATGAATTTTTTGAGGTTCTGCTTATCCTGAAATACTTTTGTTTCTCCATCATGTTGAATAATAGTTTTGCTGAATATAGCAGTTTTGGTTGGAAGTTGTTTTCTTCCAGAGTCTGGATCACATCATACCAGTCTCTCCTGGCATTCATGACCTGGGATGTGTAGTCTGGAGTGATTCTTATTGTTTTGCCTCTATGTGATACTTGTCCTTTTGTTCCCACTGCTTTTAAGATTCTTTCCTTGATGTTTATGTATGTCATTTTGATTATTATATGATGTGGGGATGTTTTTCCTTTATCTTGTCTTAGTGGCGTTCTGTATGTCTCCTAAACATGAAGATCCAAGTCTCTGTCTATGTTTGGAAAATTCTCTGAAATTATTTCTTTGAAGAGATTCCATATGCCCTTGGTCTTCCCTTCTTCAATGCCTTTTATCCATAAGTTAGGATGCTTCATATTGTCCCATAGTTGCTGGATGCTTAGGTTTTGTTGCTTTACTGCCTTCTGTATGCTGTCGACTGTGTTTTTGGTTTTGAATGAACTGTCTTCTAACAGTGATATTCTACTTTCCATTTCATCTAATCTTCCAGAATTTCTTTCTGTTGCTGTCTTCATTTCATTTATTGACTCTTTCATTTCATTCCAGACCTTTTTCTGATTTTTTTCTTAGTGTTTTAATTTCCTCTTTCATTTCCTGTAGACTTGTTTTAAGGCCTTTCATCATATTGTAGAACAATATTCTGAAGTCCCCTTCTTGCATTTCTTGTAGGTCAGTATTCATATATTCTGTTGTCTCTTCATTATTTCTGGTTCTTGTATTTCAGCATTCTCAGTCCTGTTTTTCTGATTTCTACCCATAGTTTGTGTGTATTATTTTTAATCTAATCTTAGTATTAGGAGTTTAGAGGTATCAGCAGGTCAGCAGTGCTTTTCCCACGTTTAGGTTTGGGCAATGGGAGAGGAGCTGGGGTAATGGGTATAGGAGTCGAATTAGGTAGAGGATATGTTTAGGTTGCGAAAGACTTTAAGTATGATAAGGTAATATCTTGTTGAGGATGAGAAAGAAAGAGAGTTAATGAGTAGGAGTCTTGTAGTTAGTAGAGTAAGTATGGAGATATGAAATACTTTGAGTATTAAACAAGGAGGTATATTGCCATGGCCCCGCTTTCCTTGATGTCTGCGTGCCCCCACGCATGACTGACATGGCATGTCTCAAGGAGAAGCCACAAGGGAGCATTGTCTCTGGCCAAAGTATTCCATGCTCTTAGATATAAGCTATTATTCTTTTGGTAATGATTCTATACTAATGGCTCCTATGTTATAAAATGAGATCCCAAGAATCAGGACTATGGGAGAGTTTGAGTCCATGAAAGATAAATTTCCTAGTAAAATGTCTGAGCCCTCAGACTTTCTCTGCCTTACTCTAAGTTGTAATCTAGGTGCTGTGAAAGAATTTAGGTAGGGGAGGGGATGAGAAGTTCCTCCCTATATTTGACTTTCATTCTAATCATTACAATAGAGCTGAGGGCTAGGAGGAATCTTGATCTTTGCACCTAGTAATAGCACTGCCTGAAGACAGGGTGACACCACCTGGTTAAAATAGTTATGACAGAACAAAAGACAGATATAATAAAGACTTCATGTTGTTTTTTGGGCCCTGTCTGCTAAAAATATATTTTAAGTGTTTAATAGGGTGAAGCATTCAGACAGCAGATGTTATTGCAGACAAAATCCAGCAGACATTCATAGAAATCCTCTAAATCATCATAAATGTACACGACACAGATTTCCCTATGCCAACTACATATATGAAAGCTGGAATCTCCGACTTCATCCCCATTCAGCTCAAAGAAGGTTGCTAGATAGAGAAGGACATTGGACTAAGCCCTAGGAATAAAAGGTTCCAAAAGGGTTAAAGAAAACTCTTAAAACTGAATTCTTCAAGTGATTTTGGGTGTGAATTTTATTCTTCTGGAATTTTCCCACTAAAAGCCTCTGTAGCTGCAAGGCCAAGGTAAGACCAAAGGGACTGACTTAAAGCATAAGACCCACCTGCAGGGTCATGGGACTTATTTCAATCACAAAGACCTGTGATGTCACAGGCCTTAGGGTTGGTGATTTACATGTATATTTCACTATTGTTTGTTGGTGTTTACACTTTTCTACTAGGGAATCACTGGGAAATAGGGAAATATAAAAAATCTTGTGTCAAAAATAAAGTGGTCAGTTGCACACGATAGAAGGCAATTGTCCGTGTGAGTCATTTCAGATTTTTCCCAGAGAGGAATCTCCACTTTTAGCATCATAAACAGAAACTTAAAATTTATTTCAAAAAAAAAAGGGAAAAATTGCTGCAGATAAGCGGCTGTAGAACCACAACGAAAGCCTTTGCCCGCCTTTCAAGATATCAGTCCCAAAGGGTCCCAACACCCTGGCAGAGTCCCTAAGTGCCCAGCTGAGCTGGTCAGTAGCAGTATATGCGGGAAAAAGTTTTGGGGGGAAAGAGTAGATAGTTTAGTGTGGGGAAGTTTGTAAGAGGGGTGGGGGAAGGAGCAAACAAACATAAATATCAACACAAGATAACAAGACTATTATGTAATCAAAGAAAAAACCAACCAAAAGAGGAAAAAGAAAAAAGAAAAGAAAGAGGAAGAAAGAGGAAAAAAGGACAATAAAAAATAAAAAGAACTAGCAACTGTGTGAAATCAGAAAACAAAGCAAACTATCAAATATATGTTAAAAAAAGTAAAAATAAAAGAAGGATGGGGAAAAACAACAACAACAACAACAATAACAAAATAAAAGCAATATAAAAACTAAGGGAGGCCCATCACAAATAGTGAGACCCTGTTTTGAAATTAGAAAGAATAAAAAAGGGCTGGTGTGTTCCTTGTATGTACAATGCCCCTTGGTTTCATCCCCAGTACCAAAACAAACAAACAAACAAACAAACACACAAAAAACCTACCCTCCAAACCCAGCCCCAGAAACATATATCATTAGACAACATTTCCAGAATGCCCTTTTGAGGAGGTAAATAAGCTATATTGCTCACAAATTGATGAAACTCAAGGGCACACATGCCATGAGAATAACAATTTAATTTTCTTGGTTTTGTCCACAGCTGTCTTAAGGAAAAGATAAGACTAATTTGCCATAAAGAGTTTACTTTTCATTTAGAGGAGCACACTATAGGACACAGAAAATATCTCATCATAAAGTCAAGTTCCCAGATTATTCGTTGTGCTTGCAATAGTCCTCTCTGATGCACAGCAATGAGTCCATGAGTTATTGGAAATCCCTTTGTAGCAGCCACTGGCTTTCATATGGACTCAAGGATCATCTATGTTGTTGTTTTTCCTGGCTACTAAAGCTTTCCATAACCTTCATACTTCAACTCTGCTCTAACAGGTTTACAGATTCATGAGCAGGACATGCCAGTTTATCATAATATAAAAGCATGAATAAATGCCTAAATGGAGACAAATCAGACCAAAAATAGTCTTCTAATCAGAGAAGGGGGGGGGGACAGGTCTCCAGGAGTGTAGTAGCCTGGAGATAGAGGGGTTTCCAGGAACCTCACAACTATCAAAAAATAGAGAGAAAGAAAAAAGGGAACATCTGTAGACAACCTACCCATAGTGACAGAGACCAGAGCCCACTGCACAACAAGGCCAGTGCCGGGGACTCTGAAACCAGGATAGGAATCTGCCAGGTGACTAGGCTGACGCCAGGGTCAGGAAGACTGGGATTGGAGCCTGCCGTGAGGCAAGACTGGGATTGGGGCCTCCTTCTGAGGCCGGGATCAGAGCCCACCAAGGGGTGAAGCCAATGCCAGGTCCAGTGAGGCCAGGATCAGAGCCTGCCATGAGGCAAAGCTGGTGCTTGGGACTCAGAGGCCAGGATCAGGGCCTGCTGAGGAATTTGGCCAGTGCCGGGGCCAGCAAGTCTGGGATTAGAGACTGCTGTGAGGCAAGGCTGGTGCTGGGGCCTCTGAGGATGGGATCAGAGCCGGCCAAGGAGTGAGGCCAGTGCTGGGGCCAGTGAGCCCAGGATCGGAGCCTGCCATGAGGCAAGGCCTGTGCTGGGGCCTTCAAGGCTGGGATCGGAGCCTGCCATGAGGCAAGGCAAGTGCTGGGTCCAGTGAGACCAGGACTGGAGCCTTCCATGAGGCAAACCAAGTGCAGGTGCCTCTGAGGCTGGGATCAGAGCCTGCCAAGGGGTTATGCCGGTGCTGGGGATAGCAAGACCAGGATCAGAGCCTGCCATGAGGCAAGGCAGATTCTGGGTCCTCCAAGGCAATGATCAGATCCTGTTAGGGGTAAGGTCAGTGCCAGAGCCAGCGAGGTAGGGATCAAAGCCTGCTATGAAGCAATGCCAGTGCTGGGGCTTCTGAGGCCTGGATAGGAGCCTGCTGAGCAGTGAGGCTAGAGCCGGGGTCAGCGAGACCAGAATCAGGGTCTGCCATGAGGCAAGGCCGGTGCTTGAGCCAGCGAGGCCGGGATCAGAGTCTACAGGGGTGCCAAGGCCTTCTGGATCGGGATCAAAACTTACAATGTGGCATACATATAAAAACACAGAGAAAATAGAAAATCAGATGCTTTCCCTAATATGCAAAAACTAGGAAGAAATGGGTTATGGGGGGAAGATCTAGTTAAAGAAATGGCCCCATGAAGAGCAATTAATGTGATCAATCAGAGGAAATGGGATGGGTGAATGGGATGGGTGAAGATGGAATTTCTTCAATATGCATGATATATGTAAACAAATGAATCTATGTTAATCACTCAAGCATAGGATCGAGGGAGAGGGAGGGAATGGGAAGGGAAAGGGATAAGGGCTATTTGGATGATGTTTGATTGTATTATTCCCTCACAAGTCATATATTCTATTGTGATGTTTGCCTATAATGCATATATATATATATATATATATATATATATATATATATATTCAGATACAGTGCTAGATATATATGATTAGGAGATAGCTCTGTGTGTTCTTCTTTTTGAATAATAATGATAATAGTAATAGACCTCCTATAGAATCCTATATGGAAGAAGGAATTACAAATAAGAATGTATTCATACCTTGATAAGTAGTTAGCAAAATATTAATTTAAGCTTCCTAAAACAAATTAATGTTAGGTTAAAAATAGTTTGGGAGTTTAGGAGGAAGGTAAAAACACCAAGCAGGTTATAAGAGACCCCAGATTCAGACCCAGCACCCTCCGGAGAGTCAGCCAGCCAGGGGAAGAGTCACATGGGGGATCGGAGGCACTGATGTTTTATAGGCATGCCAATTCTCATGACATCTGTAGCATCGCGACATTTGGAGTCTCGAGGCACCTGGAGTCTCAAGATATCTCCGCTTCTGGCTTCTGCTTCTTGTTTCGCTGTGAGATCACTTGGAGCAGGGACCCAACTTATCATCCCAGCCTTTTGGTCATAATGGGTGGAAACCGAGTTTTAAGCTACTTTCTGCTGTCAGGGAGTGTCGTAGGGGCCTGCTTGGCCAGGAGAAGTCGGGTCCTCCAGAAGTGGGCAGGTTGGAGTATGGCTGCAGTGGAGTCAGAGGTTACCCTGGATACCTTGATGAAGTGCGTTCAAGGAGACTTTAACAGTCGAGGATCTATTAAAGAAAAGGCAAATCATGAGAGCAGTGAGTGGGTTTGGGTCAGTCTGGTCAAATGAAAACATGCTATTGGGTCAGGAGCATCAGTAACAGATTTTAGGGAGTTTAATACTTATGCCTGTTTGGCATCTGGAGAGGGAGAGAATCATACTATGTAAATAAGTGAACCTGCTAAAATAAAAACATTAAAGATAATTATGCCGAGAAAAACAAAGCTTAGTGGGCTCCAAAACTGTGCAAAATAATTTGTCATGATACTGTCATAACAGAGCCCTTTGTTGATTTGGCCTGTAAAAGAGGGCCTGTAATGTGTGGGCCAGAGAGCTTCCCGTCAATCCCCTGTACCAAGATCAGAAAAGGAAAGACAAGAACCTGAAAGGATGAAAGCACTCATCAGGCAATCAAAAAGGAGACTGGTTTGCCCACTACCTGGAGAGTTACCCTGGGCTGGCAATGAGGATGGAGGTTGAGGGATCTAGAAGCCATCAGTTTTTGGCCAGGCTGAGTAGGGCCAGCAGCAGGGCCTTGTCTGGAAAGGTGGGCCGCCTGTGTTGAGGGACTTGGGGTTCATGCTTTTCCAAGGGCACTGTTCCAGTGGCCCTCCTGGCTGCATGCCGGGCACAGTCTGATTGGTGGCCATGGCCTTGCCCCACTTGAGGCAGGCTCCTGGAGGTGGTCTTCATTGCTGTCCTCCACCCCTAGGTGGTGCTCCAGAGGGGTGAGCCGCCACCGCCAGCCAAAGGGCAGCTACCAGGGATCTGCCTTTTGGTGAAGTCGGAGTGTACACTCCACCTCTGCCTATTCCTCTCCGGAATTAAAATTTTAAATGCCATGTTAACCAAATCTCGGATAGGGGTTTGAGGACTGTCTTCAGCCTCTCTTAATTTTTTTTGAAAAGCCTCCTGAGTTGGTTCCTTAAGGGAGGAAGGCAGGGGGAACAGAGCAGATTAGAGTGGGAGACTGTCCTGGAATAGGATGGTGATCGGGTGGTGAGGAGAGAACCTATAAATCAGTGTCCACAGAAAGTGGCACCTACAAGCCACCCAGGTCAAATGTTGGCAACACGTGTTATCACAAAATGTGGACAGTACCTGTGACTCAGCAACATTGCAGGCTGATGCAGGCCAAGATGGCAACTGCACAACGTCATAATGTCACGACTGTCTAATGACACAAGATGTCGACTGTGAAGTCATCAGGCAGCAACTACACACCATCACAAAATGGTGACTGGTAGGTAAATGGCAGCTGGAGGGATGGGAATCCAGGGGGAAAAAACCTGGACATAAAGACTTCCGACCATTTACCAGACTGTTTACAAAAGTTCTTAACCATTCTTGAGCCACTGCAACCAATTACCCAACTCGTAGCAAGGCCAGGCAGGCACTCAGGGAATCTGATAATTTAAAGGTTCAACTCCCCATATTTGGTTCACGGGTGAAAACGAAGAACAGGAAAAAGGCATCCCCATTTTCCTGATCAATCGTTTGGAAACTGGGGTTAAGAGATCAGGAAGGACATCTCCATCCCTTCTCAAAACGGGAGGATAACCTGGTCATTCAGAGGGTGGTCCCAGTGGGCTTGGGGGACAATGGGTCTCCAAGCGCTTAGATTTTGGGGTCCCAGTGGACCAGAAGACCCAAGTCTGGAATCAGCTAACCAAGGGAAGGAGAGGGAGCTTACCAGAGTGAAGGGTTGCTGGCCAGCGCCAGCTGTGGCAGAAGTGCTGAGAAGCTGCTGGGGGTGCAATGGAGTCGGGGTGCATGGTGGCTGTGCCTGGTATGGGCAGCACTGGTAGCTGACGCAGGCAAAATAAAATGGTGGTGCGCAGGCAACATGGCTTGCCAGACCCATGGTGTGTAAACAAAATGGCTTCTAGGCACACTGCAGATGCTGAGGCTGGGCCCCAAGGAGCACCACCAGTGAGCCTGGCTCAGGGCAGGCAGAACAAAGCAGCATCAGCGATTGAAGCTACGCCTGCAAGTCAAGCCTGGCGTGGGTGACTGTGGCAGATGTGGAGGCCGGGCTGTGCACTGCCCAATGAGCTTGGCTCAGGGTAGGCGGAACAGAATGGCCAGAGTTCCCAGCAGTGACCGGAGTGCTGAGCCAGAATGGTGGCATTTGACAGGCAGAGCAGGCACCAGTACCCCCCAAGAAGCCTTGGTCAGGGTGGGTGGAATTGGCAGTCTGGTGTCCGGCAGAGCCTGAATGCCTCGGCAGTGGCGGGAGCAATGCTTACAAGTGGAGCGCTGGAGTGGGACCTCGCAGTCGAGCTGCTGGTGGGTCAGAGAGTCCGGGGCTCAAAAAGAGAGTAAAAATAAAAAGAGAAAAGAGAAATTAAAAAAGAAAAAAAAGAGGGGGGAACCAAAAGTCCTCCCTGGGTGAGCACCAGAATGTTAGGTTGAAAATAGAATTTGGGAGTTTAGGAGGGAGGTAAAAACAACCGGGTTATCGGGTTATCAGAGACCACAAATTCAGATCCGGCACCCTCTGGAGAGTCAGCTGGCTGGGGGGAAGGGACCAAAGGGCCATGCATCTGGAGAGTTGCGCATTGTCCTGATCATCCAGCTGAGTCACATGGGGGATCAGAGGCAGCGATATTTTATAGGCATGCCGATTCTTGCAACATCTGTAGCATCATGATGTTTGGAGTCTTGAGGCACCTGGAGTCTCACGATATCTCCACTTCTGGCTTCCATTTCCTGATTCGCTGTGAGATCACATGGAGGAGGAACCCAGCTTATCAGTTAAAAATGTGGACTTGAGGGAAGTCCACAAGTTAAATATGTAAACCAAAGAGGGGATTGTGTCCCAGACTATCAAAGAACATGAAAAAAAAAAGACAAGGGAAGTCAGCAGCTTTCCTACCACCAGCTCTGAAGCTGTAGGTGTCTAGGTTAGAAGAGCTAAGGATATGGGCAGCATCTGCCAGGAATCTCCCTGTGCTGAGAGGTCTCTTTTCCTGTGTGCATGTTAACACATAAACACTACGCCCTATGGAGCCACTCAAGTGGCATGGAATTTTCGGTGCCCAGTGGTTTTTGGCTTTTGTGCTTTGTTTTTGTTTCATTTTTGTGGTACATAAGATTAAATCCAGGGGCATTCTGCATTTGAACTACACCCCCAGCTATTTGTAATTTTTATTTTAGCTCTCTGTGGAGCTACCTAGGTTCCAGAGATTTCCAGGCACACAGTAGGGTTTGTTGTTGTTGTTGCTGGTGGTAGTTTTGTTTTGTTTCATTTATTTGATTTTGGTGGTACTGGGGATTGAATCCAGGGGCATTCTACTTTACTACAATCCCACCCCTTTTTAACTTTGTCCTTGAAACAGGGTCTTGTTAGATTGTTGAGAGTTTTGCTAAGTTTATGAGGCTGGCTTCAAACCATATCTTCCTGTTTCAGCCTTCCAAGAACTGGGGTTGGTTACAGGTTTGAAGCACTGCATACAACAGCTTTATTTTTCTGAAACAGAGTTTCATTAAGTTGTTGAGGTTTAAGTAGTTAAGGCTGACCTCAGATTTGTTATCATTTTGTCTCAGGGTTATACTTGGAATCTCTGTGTATCAGACTTCAGATAATAACATGAAACCTACCTATCTCCTGAAAATGAATTTTACAAACTCCTGAATAAAAATGGAGTCTAGAAAAAGCTGGGCTCTCTGTAAAAGGCACAGCAGCATAGGGATATGCGAGAGAGACTTTGGACACCCACTAATTATTTACCTTCTTTGAGCCTCAAGGACATTGATCTTAATGTAAGGATGAGGATGCCTGTCCTGGGTAACGTAAAAAACATAAGACATAAAATATGAAATGCCATATGGGGAGGACATAATTAATATGAGACATCCAAGTTGTAAGAAACAGTCTTTACACACATACCTGAAACTGGTACATGGACGTTAGCTCTAATAGCCTTTCTATATGGCCTGTGACTGCATACAGAACACTCTTCAGAGGAACATACTGAATATTTTATGTGTACTCAAAGCATTTTCCCCAAGTTTAAAGATTCCACAATATAGAAAAGACCTCAGATAGCCAAATCATCTCTAAGTGAGTCTTTTGTTTGCTTGCTTGAATTATGTTTGTTTGTAACCTACAATAAGGTAATCACCGACTTTCCATAGAGCACATTCTCAAATTGCAGTAGTAACATGAATTTCTCAGGGAACTTGTTGAGGTTGATTCTGATTGTATAGGTATTAGGTGAGGCCTGACATTCTACATTTTAGATAAGCTATGGTTTTGAGCATTTTTTTTGGCCCACAGACTAGCTTGACAAAGTTCAGCTATATGAGGACATTGAAGAGAAGCCTAAAAAGATGTAAAATACTTTGGAATTTTAGAATACAAAGTACCTTAATTTAAAACCCTAAATCAACATACTAGGATGGTGAGATATAGGGCTAACACAGGTACCAGCATCATCAGAATGCAGATCCCCCACTACCCACAAATCTGGCCCTTCACCAGTTTTTTATCATGTGTTTGAAAGTTTTTCTCTTGAGTTTCTTTTATTTTCTCTCTGCTACTCTGGGAAGAAAGAGAGGAAGAAAATCATATGCCTGTGGGGCACAAAACATATCAAGCTATGAATCATGGATTTTCTTTCCTAAAGAAGGTAAGAGAAGCAATAAGGATGGGTTTCCAGACTAAAAAATTTTTACCACAGCACAGATTTTTAATTTTTCACAATGGAATTCAACCTAAAGCAATAAGTTGTTGGTTTCTAATTTGGTCCCGAGCACCTTGCATGCATGTACCACTACACAAGACTAAACATCAGTTCAGTCCACTTGTGGTCTGTAGGTAACTAACTCATTCATTGAGACTCTCAAAAGTAAAGTCTCTAAATTCAAGAGAGGAAAAATATTTTTAAGTAAAAATTTTAAAACTGAAGATTTCCAGCAGATTGTAAATTTTGGGGTCTGTCTTTCAAAAGGAAAAAGTAGAGATTGTATTATCTGTATTCAATAAGCTTCAGCCCTGCTCCAAATCACACAAGTTTATAAATTCTAATGTTAAAAGTTCTGTTGACATTGTAGTTCTTTTTTTATGTCAATCATCCAACCAGAAGCATTAAGTAGGGAATAATTTTTTTTGCTACATTTTTCTTTCCTATATAGTTTCACCACAGTTATAAGCAAAACAGGAAGAGGCAAAAGATATAAAATGAATTGCTCCTTTAAAAAAAAAAAAAACTATGAAACTGACTTCCAGGAAGATGGTGCCCGAGGGAGCAGCACATCTCAGTTCTACTGACACTTTATCTTTATTGCCATAAAAACAGCTTCTTGAAAAGAAAAAGAAAACCAAAAATTTGAAAAAAGGCAATTAAAAAATTGAAGTAATAAGAACAAAACCAGAAGACAAAATAGGACAGCAAAGTACTCTGCCTGCCTCCCTAGTGAAATGATTGTAGCCTCAGGGACCATAATGGCACCATCTTGCCTAACTGTGCCAGGACTGCTGGCACAGTTAGAGACCCACACCAAAAATCCAACAACTTCATGTGAACTAAGTACCTTCAGGTCATCAGAATTGTAAGAGGTCAACACCTTGTTTGACACTCCACAGATATCCTACTGCCTGGACACCAGGTTATAACCTATACAGCAATTACTGAGCCCACCTCATCTTCCAGATATCCAGAGCAGTACTCAACAACACCCTAAGTGGACTAGTCATCCCTGTGGGAGACCAACCAGCATGGCCACAGAAACTTGAGCAGCAAGCACTAGATTCACAGGGTCTGAGACTTTGAGGTTCACTCTGGTGAAGGTGGGGATAGAGCCTGCTTTCAGACACAGCAGAGGTATGGATTAGCAGACAGATCCCAGAGCCAATCAGGTAAAGAGGGCTGCAGTAACCAGGGCACAGTTCTCTTCCTGCTTGCTCAAAGTTCATCATTGAATACAATAAAACTTGTACTTATATATACACCAGCTGACAACTACAGAATGAAACAAAGCTATCAAAAGCAACAAAGATACAAATGGAAGAAACCATAAATAATGAAAAAGTGGAATAGCAAGAAGCAATGAACTCCCACAATCCCACAATAACAGAACCTGCCAAGACAGAATTGCAGAGCTTGCCAGAAGACAAATTAGAATTTTAATAGTAAAAATGACACAGGACTTCCAAAAAGAATTTAAAAACAGCCTGAAAAAAAAATAAAGGACCAAATAAAGAATCTGACAACCTGAACAAGAATCAGAAAGAAACTCTGAAAAAAACGAAGGATGTAATCATGGAAGTGAAGACATCAATACAAATCATGAACAAAAGATTAGATAAAAGTGAGTAGATCACTTGAAAAATAGAATCTCACTCTTAGAAGATGACCACTTCAAATATGAATGCATAGTATATAATTTAGAAAAATACCAATTTGAGAGCATGAATTGGACATTAAAGAGATATGGGCCAATTTTAAAAGACCTAACCTAAGAATAATAGATATAGAAGGGGTTATAAGCTAAAACCAATGAAATTATTTATCTTTTCAGAGAAGTAATATCAGAAAATTTTGCAAATATAGAAAAAGATGTCAGCACACAGGTACAAAAAGCATAGAGAACCCTAAGTAAATAATATCAGAGAAAAGGTTCACCACACCTAATAAAAATAAAATTGACAAATGTAGAGGATATGGAGAAAATCTAAAAAGCAACAAAAGTAAAAGACAAAGTGACATTCAGAAGCAAACAAGTTAATTTGGAGTGATCCAGATTTCTCAAACCAAGTCATGATAATAAGGAGGGCCTGGAAAAGCAATATATTTCAAACCCTGAAAGAAAACAACTTCCAGCCAAAACTATTCTACCTATCATAATGTCTCTCAAATTCAGTGGGGAAATAAAAGCCTTCCACAACAAACAAATTCTGGAAGAATGTATGTCTTCCAAACCAACACTAGAAAAAATATTCAAAGAGATTAATTATGAAGAAGAATTAATAAATAAATGCTAGAACCAGAGAAATAAGGATGCCAGAATCAAACAACTAAGCAAAGATAACAAACACTATGTCAAACAGATGTTAAAAGTCAAAATGTTAGGAATTAAAAACTCATCTCTCAATGATCATGCTAAACATAAATGGCCTCAACTCACCAATAAAAATAAGATGGCAAAGTAGATTAAAAACCTTTATCCATCTATATACTGCCTTCAATAAACACACCTTTCAAGCAAAGATAATCAACTATAGCTGAAGGACCAGAACAAGGTGATCCATGCTAAAGAAACTTGTGAACAATCAGAAGTAACAACTATGAAATCAGACAAATTAGACTTTAAGACTCACCTTATCAGAAGAGCAAAAAGATCACTTTTTACTGGTAAAAGGAACAATCCATCCTGAGAATATAACGATAGTAAACATTTATGCCCCAACATAGACACACTTTCATAAAACAAACTACTCATGAAATTAAGCCACATGTAGGTTCCAATACAATAATATTGTGGGACTTCAAGATTCTTTTCACACGACTAGACTGATCTTCTAGACTAAAGGTCAGTAAAGATACCTCAGATCTAAAGGACACCATAAACCAAATGGACCTTCTGAAAAGAATATCCCACCAAAATAGAGCTGAATTCACATTTTTTCAGCTGTTCATGGAACCATCTCCAAAAATAGACCACATTCTGGGCCACAAAGCAAGCATTGGCATATTCAAAAAAATGTAACCTAATACCCTGCATCTTTTCAGACCACAATGAAATTAAATTAGAAATCAACTATAAAAAACCCAGAGAAATCACATAAGCACATGGAAACTAAACATCACACTGATTAATGAAGAATTGGTCATAAAAGAAATAAGAATAAAAATTAAGAAATTACTAGAAACAAATGAAAACAGAGACACAACATAGCAAATACTCTGGAATATCTAAAAAGAAATTTTATAGCACTGAGTAAAACAGAAAAACAGAAATCACCAAATAAATAACTCAACGACATACTTTAAAGCCCTTGAAAAACAAAAATATTCTAACCCCAAATTCAGTAGAAGGCATGAAATTATTAAAATCAGAGCAGAAATTAATAGAGTAGAGAATAAAAATAAAAAATCAAGAAAACCAAAAGCTGATTTCTCAAAAACATAAACAAGATAGATAAACCACTTGCCAACCTAACCAAAAGAAAGAATCAACCCAAATTACTATAATAAAGAGATCAAAAAGTGATATTACCACCAACAGCATAGAAATCCAGAAAATTATCAGAAACTACTTTGAATAACTATACTCCAACAAAATGGAAAACCTGGAAGAAATTGACCAATTTCTAGATATATATAACCTTTCTACATTAAATAAAATATACACAGAAAAACTAACCAACCAACAGCAATCAAAGAAACTGAGGCAGGAATAGCCTACTATTCCAGGTGAATTTTATAAAACCTTTATAGTAAAGTTAAACCCAATACTACTCAATCTGTTCCATGAAATAGAAAAAATGGAACTCTCCCAAATATACTTGATGAAGTCAATATTACATTAATACCAAAACCAAATAAAGACAACTCAAGAAAAGAAAACTACAGGCCTATATCATTTATAAACTTAGACACAAAATATCTCAACCAAATACTAACAATGCACTTTCAAAATCACATCAAGAAAATTATATAACATGACAAGTCAGGTTCATCCAAGGAATGCAAGATTGGTTCAACAATTGAAAAACAATCTATGCATTTCATGACATAAGCAAAATTGAAGATAAAAAAAATCACTTGATCACTTCAATAGGTACTACAAAAATTGACAAAATCCAACACCCATGCTAAAAGCTCTGAAGATAATGGAAATAAAAGGAATATACTTTACCATCATAAAGGGAATATGCAATGGTCTTACCACCATCATCATGTTAAAAGGAGAAAATCTGTGGAATTCCCCCTAAAAACAGGAACAAAGAATGGATTTCACTACAACTACGCTTTTTCAATAAAGTACTCGAGACCCTAGCCAGAGCAATAAGGAAAGAGAAGGAAATCAAAATAGAAAAAGAAGAACTTAAACTATCTCTATTTGCAGATGACATGACATTATACTTAGAAGACCCAACAGACTCAATCAAACAGCTTATAGAACTGATCAACAAAATCAGCAAAGTGTCTAGATGCAATACCAATTTTAAAAAATAAGAAGCTTTCCTATATGACAATCATAAAAACACTGTAAAAGAATTCCAGAAAATACCTTTATTTACATTATCTCTCCCCAAAAATAAAAACTTAGAAATAAACCTAACCAAGAAGGTAAAAGACTTCTACAAGAAAAATTATAAAACATTGAAAAAAAGAAATCAAAGAAAACCTTAGAAAATGAAAAAAAAAACCTTCCATTTGCATAAACGAAATAAATATCAGAATGGTCATTCTTCCAAAAGTGATCTACCTATTCAATGCTATACCCATTAAATTGCCAAGGTCATTCTTCACATACATAAAAATATCAGTCTTTAAATTTATTTGAAACCAGCTAAGATGTCCATCAACAGATGAATTAATTATAAAATAATGAGATATATAAACAATGGAATTTTACTCAGTCATAGTGAAGAACAAAATTACATCATTTGCAGGGAAATAGATGGAACTGGAGAACATTATGCTAAATGAGATTTGCCAGTCATGAAAAGTTAAAAGTAAGATGCTCTTCCTAATATACAAAAGCTAGTGAGAAAATGAGACATAGAAGGGACTCTAGACAAAAAAAAACAGATGAGTAAAGAAGGCAATCTAACTGAGGGAGATGAGGTGGGAGAAGCACCCTAATGTGTATGATGTACATTCACAAACATATCAAAGTCAGTCACTAAGCCTAACTGGAAAAGGAGGGAGAAGAGAATGGTGTGGGAACTGGGAAAGGCCTAATGAGTAATGTGTGAATCTATGCCTCCACCATCCTGTACCCCATAATAATGTATGATTGCAATGCACACAAATAAATTATTTTTTTATTGGAACCAATTCATGGTAGATTTGGCAGATTAGAATAGATATATGAAGCCAAAACAGTAGCTTCACTAAGGTGTCTGTTTATGCAGAAGTTCTAGTTACTGAAGCCTGCTGTTTCTACCGGGCCAGGCATTTCCTAGGGTTTTGAGCATATATATCCTTACAAAATAAGCCACTTGTTATTTGATATACCTTCAGCAGATCTTTTTTCTTGCAATCAAAAAATCAAATTACTAAAAAAAAAAAAAAAAGGCATACATTCTGAGTCAAGCTGACCTTGGCAACCTCATTTCGCAGCTTCTTACAGATATTAAGTAGTATAGCCACAGCATGTTTTGGGACCCTTTTCATGCTGTAATTTATACCTGAAATGCCCTTTGTACCCACCTCAAATCACTCTTATAGATTTCAGATGCAGTGGACACTGCTGGACACTGCTGGTACTCCCAGGAACTGGGGAAAACACAGCAATAAAAATCTGGGAAAAAATAATAAGATAAAATAAAAAATTAAAACAATGTGTTCCCACTGCTATAGGGATGACAAGCTGATCACTAAAATAAAAAAGAACTCACAAACACAAAGCACATCTAAAAATATTATATAACAATGATAGCAAGTACTAAAGTGTAATTCATCCAACAGCATGATGGTTTAGAGCATGAACTCTGCAGTTAGAATGTCTATGTTAAAGTCTCATTTCTACAATTTACTAGTTATGCCTTGGTCTACTATCTGCAACATAGAATGCTAATGCTAATTATTCATAGCTCTTGAGATAAAAATTCCTCCTGGTACTCATAACATTTGTAGTATCCTTCCTCATGGAATGAGCTCTAGTCTTTTTGTAAATAGAAAAATGAGAAAGTGACAATGTGTGATCTTCAAGGCTAGGCTTAATGAGCACAACTTTTGTCAGATCATCTTGGATCAGTCTTTCTGGGGATAGCCAGCTGCAGTATTTGAAAAATATTCAAGTGACCTCATGGAGAGTCATGGTGGAGAGGAACAGAGACCCCTATCCAAACACCTGCAAAGTTTGTTTGATGTGTGAGTAAAATACCTTGCAAGTAGAACATTGTAGATGACTACAGCATTAATTTCTAGTAGAGTTGCCAAAACTTTGCAGGTACTGAATTAAAAAATTCACTAATATTGTCATTGTACAATCTTGGAGACTCAGCAGAAAAATGTAATACAGAAAAGCTTATTGTGTCCACAATGACAGTTTTTATATTATCTTTGTATTCCTAAGGCCCAATATGGGTTTGATAAAATGTGTTTATTGAGAGTCAACTATGTGGCAAGCTATGTTCTAAGCAGTGAATAAATTAATAAATGCCTAAAAATATCTGCAGCTATTCTATTACAGCAATTCAGAGTACAGTAACTACAATCCTTGCATTAGAAAAAAGGAAAATTAAGAAATTAATAAACAATCTTATAAACCAGTTCAAATTTCCTATCCATCAGAAAGCCTAGCTTACCTATTCTGAGTGAGAACTTTGTTCTTTTTATTTAATCCCTGAAATACATACAGCATGAAACAGCATGGGAAGAAGATTAAAATACCACAGAACTCAAATCTTAACATAGCACTTGTGTATTCTTTCCAAATTTTAAACTTTTAGCTCTACCACTTGATTTAAGCTGTATTGAATTTCTAAAAACAGTTTATGAGTCACTCTCTCTCAAAAATTATATATATATATATATATATACACACACATACATATATGTATATATATGTATATATATGTATATATATACACATACATACACACACACACACACACACACATATATATATATATTTGTGTACATAAGCATGCACACATATTTTTAACCATGTTGGAATATGAATCTAATTTTTTTAATTTAATCAGTCCATCTGGAGACAGAAGAAGCAAAGTTGCTTCTTAAGCAAGTTAGAAGATATTTTTGGACACTATTTTGACAGTTGGTGGCTTTGAAATTATGCATATATTTTTCAACTTGACATGGAGATAAATGTTTTGTAGTCATAAGTAATTCTTATGTTGTGTACTTCCAATTGTAAGTTCAATAACATACAATAATATTATCTATATAACACCAAATTTCAGACTCAGTACATTAACTGTGAGTACAGAAATTACACAAAGTACAAATTCCATTGCTCAAACTTCAGTCTCGATCACAAATTACTACATAAAAATTCAAGTGCATCATGATTAGTGACTGATCACATGACTTCCTTCACAGTGTGTCAGTTATTCATCAAACTCCTTCTGTTCTTTAACTCATATATGGAAAGGAAATCATGTGGTTGTGTTGCCTAATTATCTGTAAGTGATAAACTCTGTGACATTTTATACAAATGAAAAATAAAATGAACAAATGTACTGACAGAGATTAAAGTGCAGCACAGAAACAAAAAATGAAGTAAAATTGTATGTGATTAGAGGATTTGAAATGTTGGGGAAAGCAGAACAAGATCTAGGCTTTCAAGATAGTATGATATTATCCCTGTTGAAATCTTCCAGCGAATAGACAGCAAAGTCAAGTGACTTCAGCATCTTTTAGTTCAAATTGCACAAAGTAATAGAGAGCCACTTATGGTTGAAATGGAGTACCTACTTCTGTTTTGGAGTGGAAGACTATCATCAATAACAAATCCCAATCAGTTGGGCCAGTATTCAGTCCACGGCTATGAAGTTGGCTGCCACATGGAAAGAAATTTATAGTTTAAAGAAGATTGAAGAAGGATTATTTTTTAGTAATGGCTGTTTTCATTGTTTTATAAGTTGGCATGACTTGATTAATAATGTTTAGTATCTGGAGAAGCAGAGTTCAGATATAGCTGTTGCTGAGAAACTGGCACCCAGATTTCAATGAGATAGAGAAGAAAGAGCTGGCTGGACATTGCGGCACACGCTTGTAATACCAGTACTTGTGAGACTGAGACAAAAGTATTGCAGGTTCGTGATCAGACTCAGATACTTAGTGAGGCTCTCTGAAACATAGTGAGAAACTGTTTTAAAATAAAGAATAAAAATACAAGGCTGCAGGTGTAGCTCAGAGGTAGAATACCCCTGGGTTCCATCCCTAGTACCACAACATCAAAAAGAAGAAGAAAGAGCTGACCATGATAATGTTGACACTGCCACCATTCAAGAGACTTTAGATATGTAGCAAAGAAACTGGAGGCAAAATTATCGAGATAAATAAAAAAAGATAAAGACTAGGAATGAAGCCAATATACAACCAAGCTATACTACTCCCCAGTATCTTTTCAAAAGAAAGAATACTATAGTGGTACATGCACAACCATGTTAATAGCCAAATTATTGAACCAACCTAGATGTCCCATTAACAGATGAATGAACAACAAAAATGTGGTATATGCACATAATGGAATTTTACTCAGCAATAAAAAAGAACAAAACTATGTAATTTACAGGAAAGTAGATGGAACTAGAGAATATTATGCTAGTTAAGATCATCCAGTTACAGAAAGATAAGAGTAATACATTTTTTCTTGTATGTGAAAGCTAGAGAAAAATAGGAAACAAGAGGAACTTCAGATAAATGAGGAGAGACACCAGGTAGAAAAGTGGAAGGGGACTGGGTGGAGGTGGGTAAAGAAAAAAAGGAGACCTGATGTAGAAAACAGCTCAAATAATGCAACACCAAGAGGTGAAGGTATTATTACCAATCATACTAACATGTACAGGAAGGGAGAGAAAGTGAGATGGGATTCAGCAGGAAACACACCAAATGCTTTGTGCATGTATGTTTATATTGTTTTTAACCTCACTATGATGTAGCATTACAATGCACCAATAAAAGTAGAATAAACCAAATGGAGTAATAACAAAAATACCATTATAAGAACTATCAAAGATATTTTACAATATTAAAAGTGTGAAAACTAAAATGTTGGAACTGATCCAAAATTAGAAAGGAATGTAACAATTTTCCCAGGCAGTACATAGATAACATGATCATCACATATTATAAGTTAAAAGATAAGCAGGTATTGTTCAAATTTATGCTTGAAATGTTATTTACAAATAAATAAAATGTTCTGATTCTTAATGCTTTTAATGTTATAAATTACAATGTACAAATAAACATTGGCATATTTTTATTTCTCTAACCATTTATAATAGATGAAAGAGTCTTCAATATTTGGTAAAACTATTTTAAACTCATGTAATTTTTCTGTTTATTATTAAGATCACTTTTTATAATTTTGTGTTGTACAATCATTTTTACTGTTTTAAATTAATATGCAAAAAACTGCCTGGATTTTTTTAAGCAGACATGATGAAAAGAGAAAAGAATACATGTTTAAGACATGATCAATATGTTGTATTTCAGTGGTTAGCAGTATAAATATTTGGGTTTTCAAGCCCCAGATTTCAGGATAAAACAGAAAACCTACTCCTGCCTTTTTTCCAAGTTTGAGAGCAAATTTGCTTTTTGATTTGTAAACCCATGAGTAGAAAAATCACACAACTAAGATTTAAGGAGTTCAGTTATAAAACTGGACTCTACCACAAACTCTGAGTGACTTGGAGAAAATCCCTCTATTCATTCTACAAACATTTATTGCCAGACACCCTGCTATGTGTTGAAGATACAAAACTGAAGATTATATGGAATCTGGTCTCAAAGAACTTGCAGCATATTAGGAGAGAAAAATCCAAAATGGTTACAGTACAGTTCTCATCTATAAATCAGAACTAATAATGCCTCCTCCCAGGGTTACCAGGAGGATAAAATAAAACTATATGGTAAGATATTTTGCCATCAACTATTATAAGAGCACTGACTAGTGCTACTGTAATTTCAGCATCTGACAAAAATTATATTTCTCCAGTGGTTCTCACAGTGTGGTCTCCAACAAACATCATCAGCATCACCTGGAAACATCACCTGGAAAATGAGTATTCTCAGGCCACACTCAGATCTAAGGTATCAGAAACTCTTGAGGTTGGTCTCAGAAATCATAACTTAACAAGCCCTGCAGATGATTCAGATGCAAGTAAAGTTTGTGAACTGCTGTCATGTTGTATCTCCATGAGAAGAGTAGCACAGAGAATATGGGCTACTATAGCCTAGTAATAGTTATCATAGTCTATAATTGCATGCACAGTAAAACCCATTCTCCAATTATCAATGAGTAAATTACAGCAGCACGTAAGTGAGTCTTTTAATTATCCAGGACAATTAGCAAAAGTCCTAATAAACTAGTCCACATCCATCCTGCTTCTTAAGTCTTTCTGTTCAGGTAAAATCAGGGTAGAGGCTCTCTGGGCCTAATAATTCCACTGATGGTCTAATGGTCTGAGTCTGAGTTTTAAGTACACAATAAATCTTTGTTGAAAATAGCAAGTAGAATACTGTGATTCCAATAAGTGGGTCATGACTTAACCCAAGTTAAGAAGTCTTCCTGCAGAACTCCTTAGAATCCATGGCACAGCCGGGCGTGGTGGCGCACACTTGTAATCCCTACGCTTGGGAGGCAGAGACAGGAGGATCAAACAGGTTTGAAGTCAGCCACGCTGGCTTAAGAGACCCTGTTTCCAAATAATTATATATATATATATATATATATATATATATATATATATATATATATATATGTTTGAGAGTGTAGCCCGGAGTTAGAAGGGTTTCCAGGAACCCCAGTACCACCAAAAAGAAAAAAGAAAAAAAGAAAAAAAAAAGAATCCATGGCACAATCAGGTCAGTAGCCTCGGTGTTTATTCTTTGGGGAGAAAGCTATTCTCTACCCTTTCAAGAGTTATTTGGTTTGTCATATTTTTAAGTATCACCAGTTCACTGGTTGAGGCAACAGCATCTTCTTGTAATAAATATTAAAAGAGCCTTCATCTATTGATTATCACCTAAGAAAGTGGTGTAGTACCAATGTTAATGACAGACACCCAGAAACTACATAGAGCACAGAATATGATAAGCACCCAAAACCAATTTTGAGTGAATGAATTCACAGTGTTGGAAAACATGAATAGTAATGGACACCATTTTTTATACCTACTGTATATCAAAACTAGTTCTCATAAGAGCTCTGTGAAATGGACACCCCAACATTCCCATTATGAAGGTGAGAATGTCAAGGGAGTTTAAAGAATTGATATTATTTATTTAGTGAATAGCAAATTAAGAATGTGAACAGAGATTCTTTGACTCAAAAGGCCTTTCAAAGAGGTCAAACTAAAGGGTAAGCCACTGTCACCTTCTTTATTCATGAAAGACAGGTCATTATATGTACCAGTGTAACTTTAACAAGGCAAAATACAGATCCAACTTGGTCTTAGAGATGTGTGATATTGATTTAAATGACTATGTTGGAATGAGGCAACTTTCTTTGCTTTCTCATCTATCTTTGCACTTTCAGTTGAGGTATTCATTTCTCTACTCGAATTTAATCTCATTATTGATTAGTTTATTTAGAATAGCATAATTCCTGAGGCATATGAAGGCTTTTTACCACGGCAAATTACCTGGCCCAGGACCATATATTGGTGCCTTTATTTTATTTTCAAAAGAACCACAGTTGCTAATTTGTGCACTTTCAAACAGCCAGAGCAAGATTCTGAGGTCCCCAACTGCTGTCAGTCTCATCATCATTAGCCCTGAAGTGCTCCTCTATGAGGAACTTTCCACACTTGACATGTGCCTGCCTTTTGCAAATTATTTTAAATGACTTCTTAATTGTAAGAGCTATGTTGCCCATTGATAATGAAACAGGCAGAGGCTGTAGAAAACAGCAAGGTACCTCTCTTTGCTCCTCTCTGGGGATGCCTGTTTCTAATTAAAGTAACTGTATATACTCTTCAGCTGGTGCCATATCTCTTCAAAACAAAATGTATATTCTTTATCTCCAGGTTGCAGATTTTTGCAAGCATCATAAAGCTCTGATCTGGTTAACCTTACTTTAATGTTTCCTCTCTCCACCAGTGACTTCTGAAAGACATGGAAAGGAGATTATATATATATATATATATATATATATATATATATATATATATATATATATTTTTTTTTTTTAGAAAAAAAGTTATCTGCATGGTTCAAGTCTGTAATCCAGGTAGTGATCTGCATGTTTTGCAAAGGCATTTGCCAGAGGAAGTGTTGTTTCTATAGGAACAACAGTTGATGAGAACTCAGAAAGTTCCTTCACATTCCAAGAAATTCTTTTTTCCCCACACCAGCTAGGAAAATACAGAAAACTGTCCCCACCTTTGTCAAAAAATTCATTTTACTTTTTTAATTTTTTCCAATTACTTAGTTTGGCTAAAATTTTCATAAGTAAAAAACAAACATAAGAACCATTCCTCAATTTTATTGTATTTCAAACACATTTTGTAGATCACCCAATTATTTGACAGGGAAAGTCTTAAAAGAATGTGATACATATGACAACTTGGAAATAAAAAAGTGAACAACTGAAATCTCCTCGATAACCCTTCCTTGGTTTTTGTTTTGTTTGTTTTATTTTTGTGGTACTGGGGATTGAGACCAGGGCATTCTACTTCTGAGATATACCCTCAGCCCTGTTTTTATTTATTTTTTGAAATAGGGTCTCACTAAATTGCTGAGGGCCTTGTTAATTATCTGAGCCTGGCCTCAAACCTGAGATCCGCCTATCTCAGCCTTTCAAGTACTGGAATTGCAGGCATGAGCCACTGTGCCCAGCAGCAGCCCCTCCTTTTAACAATAGGCCAGGACATATTCAAACCTGGGAAGACTCACCAGCCTTAGATGTAATCAAGGCTAGATGCTTCCAGAATTGAGCCACACTGAGTTCCCATGGCTTCTGTGCCCTTACCCTGGTTGATGTCTGCCTGCGCAGCCAGCTCATGCATCTTTCTCAGGCCAAAGTAAACATTATCATCTTCAGATTTACCTTTCTTCCTGTAACCAAATCCCACTGCCTCAGAGTGTTTCATTCATGGCAAAAAAGTAATTGATAGGTATTTAAGGAATAAATTGAGAATTTAATGAAAAATTATACATCAACAAGTCAAATGTGTCTAACCTGTTTTTTTTTGGGGGGGGGTTTATTTGTTTTGTTTTTTGCAGGTCTGGAGATGGAACCCAGGGGCATTAAACCTCTGAGCTACACCCCCTGCCTTATTATTTTATTCTTTATTTTAAAACTGGGTCTCACTAAGTTGCAGAGGCCCTCACTAAGTAGCTGAGGCTGTCTGTGAACCTCAGTCCTTCAGTTTCAGCCTCCCGAATGCTGGGATTAAAAGTGTGCACTACCACGCCTGGCTTAACCTGTTGTTTTTAACAACAGTAATAACATTCATTCAATATTTCTGCTTTCTAGGCATCCTGCTAGTGCTTTTTATCTATTATATTATGCATCCATCATAATAAAATTAGGAAAAATATATTATCTTACCTTCATTTTAGAAAAAAGAAACAGAGGCACCATGGGAAGAAAGCTTGCCTCATATCACATACTAAGAAATGATACAACCAGGTTTTCCTAGAGTGAATCACCATGACACTTAACCTTAACCAGAACTAGATGATAAAAAGAATACTTAGGCAAAATCTACTTTCTGGAGTTAAACTTCACCCAAAAACACACTCAGTAGAAATTTACATAATTATTAACTGAGCTCAAACTATACTGAACTTTGGAAAACTTAGAGAAATATTGGCTGCTATCAACTGATAGCATGTGGTTACAGATCCTCTACCACCCAAAGCTACAGAGCCTTTAAGGCAAGGGCTCCCAAAGTCTGGCCCCAGGAACATATGTGTCAAACTCATTTGGTTGCTTTTTGGAGATGTAGATTACAAAATTTTATGCCAAACCTATGAGTCAAAATCTCTGTGGTGAGCCAGGCGTGGTGGTGCACGCTTGTAATTCCTGCACTTGGGAGGAGGAAACAGGAGGATCGCACCGGTTTGAAGCCAGCTGCAGTGGCTTAAGGGACCCTGTTTCCAAATAAAAAAGTATAAAAATAGGTCTGGGAGTATAGCCTGGAGGTAGAAGGGTTTCCAGGAACCCCAGTACCACACACACACACACACACACACACACACACACACACACACACATCTCTGTGGTGAACCTTAAGAGTCTGCAATCTTTAATAAGTTCCCCCAGGATAGATTGTTGGGCATGCTAAATTTTCACAATTATTCTGGGACCTCAAAGTTGAAGTCTCTCTTGGAACAAATTAAGTCTGTTCTGTTCTTCTACATGCAGGTGATAAGAAATCACTGAACTAAATTTAAAGTGATATTCAATCATTCTTTGAGATTTTTTTTACTCTCTACGCATAAATTTACTAAAACAATAAAAGGTAGAATTACATTACCTTTTATTGCAAAGTTCTGTATTTATGATTTTATGGTATAACATAAGATAGCAAAAGTTATTTCAGGGTTCACCCTATCTTAATAACAATGCATAAAACACCTTTTAGAAAGATAAATAGATGATAGATACAGAGATAGATGATAGATACATAGGAAGATAGATAGGTAGATAGATAGATTCCAAGGAATACTCCACTACAAGTAAACTTACCGTGTGGTACTATTTAGGGCAAGCTTCTTACTTTATATTTGGTGGTGAAATGTTAGATTTTACCTTTCCAAATTCCTTAAAATTGTTTTATTTACAATATTTAAAAATTTTTTTAAATAGCTGACTATACAGCTAATTATGATCATGTTTTAAACACTTTGGATCATAATTGCTTTCTCTTACTCCACAAAGTGCTAGGAAAGTATATACATTGAAGATTTTTACTTTCTCTAGCATATTCAGAACAAAGACAACAAATTTAATCTTCAAATAAACTAATATAAGCTGGGTGTGGTGGCACATACTTATAAACTCAGTACTTGGGAGTCTGAGGCAGGAGGATCTCAAGTTTGTGGTCAGCTTCAACAGTGTAGTGAGGCCATTCTCTACTTAGTAAGATGCTCTTTAAAAAATAAAAAGAATAAAATAGGGCTGGGCAGGTGTATCTCTGAGGTAGAATGCCCCTAAGCTCCATGCCCACTACAACATACAGACAAAAATATGAATGTGTTTTAAAATATCCATATACAGTTAATTAGGTATATAAAAATACACAATATGACTTTTAGATATTATGTTTATTCTTATTTTGTGTTGACTTTTTGATCAGCCTTATTTTAGGGGTAGTTTGAAAAAGATGGCATAAGTTTCCAGCTATACTCAGATGGTTCTTCTCTGCAAATACAATGCCATTTAAAATTTTCATCATAAAGTCTTACAGAAATACTCACCCAAATGACAGCTCTTGTCTGAGAATCAGATAAGGTCAGCTCTTAAGCTTCTCTTATGGAAAAGCAGAAGACAGAATGCTGAAAGTTATCTCAAAAGTGCACTAGTGAAGTCACCAGCAACTCCATAGGTAGTTTCCAGGCACTAGGCACCTTTGCTATGGAAAAAGAGATGACCAGTTAAATGGACACTAAAGACCCTCACTGAAGGCTGAATTCAGCCAGCTGACAGCCTCACAGCTATGGGAGATCTATTACAATACCTCTATACTGTATAAGTTCTTGGCCTACAAAGATGATAAAATGATTTTATCCTCTGATATTTTTTGAAAAATAATATGATCATGAGGAAAATAGTGGATAGAGAGCACAAACAAATAGTAATCTGTTTCAAGGCTACAACAAAAATTACACAGTTCTTATTTTTTATTATTATTTTATATGTTTAATCTGATAGCAAATAAAGCTTAAAGAGTCAAGCAATTAAATGAAAGACCAAGGATCCAAAGCAAAACAAAAAGCCATTTAAGTGTTCAGCCTTCAAAAATAATAGTGCTAAGAACAGTCACTAAGAAGCCAGAGGATTAAAAAATTAATCCCCAGAGTATTTGAAACCAAATTTGCTTAGTTCCATGAAGTTCTCTCAGTTGATTTTTTCCCAAAGGTCAAAAGAAAGGCACTTAATAGTAAAAGGCAAGTGTCCTTTACTCACTATTTCAGGATGGAAGAATCTTTTTTTTTCTTTTAACAATTTTTTTATTGAACATAAATAGTATACATTTAAACTATATTTGGTGCCCTCTCCCCCCCACCCCCATTTTTCCTTCCCCCCTCCCACCAATGGTTGTCCAGGTTAACCATGTCTTATTCATAATTTTACACATGTTCAGATGTAGACCCTCATTAATCAAGATCAGCCTTAGGATCGAAGAATCTTGTATTGCCCATATGACCACCTAGACTATGACCTTCCAATGAAAATGGTGTGGATAACCAAGCATACAACAATGAAGGACTATATCTGTATCTATAACTTATTTATATAGCTTAATCATGAGCAGGCATTGTGACAGGAAACAGGATGCAAAATAGGATTCTAAAACCAATGAGAAAATGGAACAATGAATAAAAGAATAAAGAGACAAATACTGTAATGAGAAATAGTAGGAAAGCAGTCTCTGGGAATGGTTAAGAGATGCTAACAGAAAGAAAGAATAGAAAAGTAAAACTTAGCATGGCTACTGTGACCTTCCAGAATTAAAATTCTCAAAAATTTTATATTAAAAAAATGGACCTCTGCCAGGCGTGGTGGTGCACATTTGTAATCCCTGCGCTTGGGAGGCAGAGACAGGAAGATCATGCAGGTTCGCAGCCAGCCACGCTGGCTTAAGAGACCCTGTTTCCAAACATAAAAAAGTATAATATAGGTCTGAGAGTGTATTCCAGAGGTAGAAGGGCTTCCAGGAACCCCAGTACCACCAAAAAAAAAAAAGAAAGAAAGAAAGAGAGAGAGAGAGAGAGAGAGAGAGAGAGAGAGAGAGAGAGAGAGAGAGAGAGAAAGAAAGAAAGAAAGGAAGAAAGAAACGGACCTCATATAGAGAACATAAAGCCTTAAGCTACTAGACGATATCATTTCACTTTTCACAGACTAGTTAAGAGATGACTCCAACTTCCGCACCTGCTGATATGGAATAAAAACACATATTTCTGCACCTGTCCCCAAAGTCAAATGCTAATTTCTTAGTTGAATATGACTCTTTTGCTACTTTTAATATGGTCAACATATCTCATTACAACTTCTTATGATCTACATAAATATGATTTATTTTTCCTTTTTCCTTTTTCAATAGATTTTTTCAGGTAGAATTAAATATTATACATAAAGTACTTTCTAAAGCATGGTGTCTATATAAAGTATTGTTATTGATGGTAATAAACGTTTTGCAAGACATTCAGACAAGACCAAAGAAGTAATGCTTAAGCAAATAGAAGAATGTAATAATAAAGAGCTAATAGCAGTGCTTGAAACAATTCTTTGTCCCACATTGTTTTGGTTTTAATTTATTATATCTTCACAACCTATTGTCTATTCAACTGCCCCTTTTAGGAGCCATCATTTCACTAAGCTGATGGTGTGTCACAATAATGTCTCTCTTCCTCCTCCTCTTCTTCTTCTTCTTCTTCTTCTTCTTCTTCTTCTTCTTCTTCTTCTTCTTCTTCTTCTTTTCTTCTTCTTCAGTATATGCATAAAGCATGGATATTATAAGAACCAGAGTTGTGAATTGGCCAATGGGCAGAGAACAAAAAATCTTCGCTATACCAGAATAATTTCAATTTTCTATTGCTTTCCAGAAATTGCATGACTGTGTGGGATTATAGATTATTAGGCTATGATGCACCATATTTTAATTAAAATTAAACTCCAATAATCTGTCAGGCAATCCAAGTGAAATGCACAAGAACTAAGTTTAGAATTAAGAATTGTTCCCTGTCCATAAGAAAATTGTGTTAAATGTCCACATTGTATGCTTCTAAAGCTATGCAGAAATTATTTTTTAAATTTCTTTTCAAAAAATAGCTTTCAGTACAAATATATATTTATATGTCAATGAACATGATTTTGAGACATATGTCTAATGTGTCTGTTTTCACCAGCATCATTAAAGAACCAGATTTCTTTTTTTCACCAGAATCAGTAAAGAACCACTTCTCAGAACTTGCTACCAAATTTTGCATATCCTTGTTAGTTTACATCATCTTTTTTTTAAACCTTAGAATCTTCCTTAAAATAAAGCATGTAGACTCCATTATGTTCAATGTCCCTGTGACAGACCTTAATTTGCTTCAAACAACTAACTTCTCTTTTTCCACAATACTAGAACATCACTGTTCAGAGGAAAAAAATCTTCATTTCCATCTTCTTTTGCACTAAGCATGATGATATGGATGAGTTCAAATCAATAGCTTATGAGTAAAAGTGTTTGAGTAATAGCATGCCACATTCTTCTCTATTTCTCTACTCACTTTCCACAGGCTGAAAAGAAGACAGGGATGAGCCCTTTAAAGAATAGGACAAGACACCTTGGGCCAGCAAGCAGAGCAACACAAAAACATAAGCCTGAGTCTCCAATGCCACAAAAGGCCATGCCGAGCCTAGCATTTAAAGCTAAAATAAAGGAGTGGGTGGAGCAGAAATTAGGAGAGAAATAAAGAAATTTCTAGAATTAAATTAAAATAGAGAAACAACTTACCAAATACTATGGGACATTTTGAAGGCAGTGTTGAGAGGAAAGTTCATAGCATTGAGTGCCCACATAAGAAGAACAGAAAGCCACCAAGCAACCTAATGACAAAATTTAAGGACCTAGAAACACTGCAAGAGTCTAATCCCAAAGCCACAGAAAGCAAGAGATTATTAAAATCAGAGCAGAACTAAAGGAAATAGAGAACAACAACAACAAAAAAAAACAACAAATCAAAGAATTAACAAAACAAAAAACTGGTTCTTTGAGAAGATTAATAGGATTGACAAACCCCTGGCCAACCTAATCAAAAGAAAGAGAGAATCAACTCAAATTATTAAAATTAGAAATGAAAAAGGATACATCAGCACAGACAGAGGGGAAATTAAAAGGATTATTAGAAGCTATTTTGAGAATTTATACTCTAACAGACTGGAAAACATGGAAGAAATCGATAGATTTCTAAGCACATATAGCCAACCTAAAATGAACCAAGAGGACATAGCAAGCCTAAACCAACCAATAGCAAACAAAGAAATAGAAACATCAATCAAAATTCTGCCAACAAAGAAAAGCCCAGGCCCCGATGGGTTCCCAGCTGAATTCTACAAAACTTTCAGTGAAGAATTAATACCAATACTTCACAACTTGCATCAGAAAATTGAAAGAGATGGAATTCTCCCTAATTCCTTCTATGGGGCAGATATCACATTGATCCTCAAACCAAATAAAGATACTTTAAGAAAGTAAAATTACAGACCAATATCCTTAATGAACATAGATGCAAAAATTCTAAACAAATACTAGCTATATGCACTCAATACCATATCAAGAGAATTGTACACCATGATCAAGTTGGTTTCATCCCAGAAAAGCAAGGCTGGTTCAACATATGCAAATCAATACATGTTATTCACCACATAAATAGAACTAAGAACAAAAACCATATTATCATTTCAATAGATGCTGAAAAAGCATTCCACAAACTCCAACACCCATTTATGTTAAAAACACTGTGGAAAATTGGAATAGAAGAAACATATTTCAACATCATTAAGGCTAGATACAATAAACCCAAATCTAACATCATATTGAATGGAGAAAAACTGCAGGAATTCCCTTTAAAATCAGGCACAAGACAAGGATGCCCATTATCACCTCTCCTTTTCAATAAAGTCCTTGAGACTCTTGCCACAGCAATAAGACAAGAGAAGGAAATCAATGGAATTAAAATAGGAAGAGAGGAGCTAAAAATATCCTTATTTGCAGATGATATGATTCTTTATCTAGAAGATCCAATGAACTCAACCAAATGACTTCTGGAGCTGATTAACCAATTCAGCAAAGTTGCAGGATACAAAATCAACCTAAAGAAATCAGTCGCTTTTCTTTATGCCAACAATGAGTCCACAACAAAAGATATAAATAAAACTATTCCATTTACTATAATCTCTAAACCAATAAAATTTCTAGGAATAAACCTAACCAGAGATGTAAAAGACCTCTACAGAGAAAATTACAAAACATTAAAGAAAGAAACTGAAGAAGACCTTGGAAGATGGAAAGATATCCCTTGCTCATGGATAGGCAGAGTTAATATCATCAAAATGGCCATTCTGCCAAAAGTGATCTATAGATTCAATGCAACCCCCATTAAAATACCAACAACATTTCTCATAGACCTGGAAAAATCAGTTATGAATTTTGTATGGAGGAAGAAAAGACCCAGAATAGCCAAAGCAATTCTCAGCAACAAGAACCAGGCAGGAGGCATCACTATCCTGGACTTCAAATTATACTATAGAGCAATAATAGTAAAAACAGCATGGTATAGGCACAATAGGCAGACTGACCAGTGGAACAGAATAGAAGATACAGAAACAAACCCACACATCTATAGTCAAATGATCTTTGACAAAGGGACCAAACTCATACGCTGGAGAAAAGACAGCCTTTTAAACAAATGGTACTGGGAGAACTGGCAATCCATTTGTAGAAAATTGGACCTGAATCCTTACTTCTCACCATGCACAGGAATCAAATCAAAATGGATCAAAGACTTAGAAATTAGACCAGAGACTGTGAAGTTATTAGAGAAAGGCATAGGATCTACATTCCAACATATAGGTACACAGAGTAACTTTCTCAATAAGACTTCCAAAGCACAGGAAATTAAAGCAAGAATTAATAAGTGGGATCTCTTCAAACTAAACAGTTTATTCTCATCAAAGGAAACCATCAAGAACCTAAAGAGGAAGCCTACAGAATGAGAGAAGATCTTTACCAGCCACCACTCTGATAGGGGGCTAATATCCAGAATATACAAAGAGTTCAAAAGACTCTACACTAGCAAAAGAAACAACCCAATCAAGAAATGGGCAACTGAAATGAATAGACACTTCACAAAAGAAGAGATACAAATGGCCAATAGATATACATGAAAAGATGTTTAACATCACTAGCCATCAGGGAGATGCAAATCAAAACTATGCTGAGATTCCATCTAACCCCAATTGGAGTGGCAAACATAAAGAAATCAAACAACAATTGCTGGCGAGGATGTGGAGAAAGAGGAACTCTTTTACACTGTTGGTGGGAGTGTAAAGTAGTTCAGCCACCAATGAGATCAATATGGAGATTCCTTAGAAAACTGGGAATAGATCCAACATTTGATCTGGCTATACCACCCCTGGGTATCTTTCCAAAGGGGTTGAAATCAGAGAACTATGTTAACATATGCATACCCATGTTCATAGCAGCACAGTTTGTAATAGCCAAAATATGGAACCAACCTAGATCTCCTTCAACAGATGAATGGATTGCAAAATTATGAGAAATACACACAATGGAATTCTATTCAGCTATAAAGAAAAATAAAATAATAGCATTTGCAAGAAGATGGAGGGAACTGGAGAACTTTATGTTAAGTGAGATTAGTCAAGCACAGAAAGAGAAGGGACATATATTTTCTCTAATATGTTCAAGCAAGGGAGTAGTGGTAATACCAGAGGGATTCCAGATGATGGAGGGGAAATGTCAGCAAAGCTTGAATAGAAGGATAGGAGAGGAAGATAGCTGAGGTTGTTCAATGGAGGAGTTACGTATGAATATATGTAATAGCATAAATGCAAAACTATTAACCTGGACACTGTGGGGAGGGGAGGGAGGGAGAGGGGCATGAAGCACCATGTAAATGTACACCACTCTCAATATGTTCCACTTATAAAAAATGTTGAAAACTTAGAGACCTGCATTTGGTGCTGACTCTACTGCACAACATGGAGACATTTTCAAAAAATTTCTGAGCCTCTATACTCTCATTTCTAGACAATATAAAGAATTTTAGCCTATTAGATTGCCCACTAGTTTTAAGTGATCAAATATTGATAGTAGTTAATATAAGTTTATATTAAATGCTAAAACATAACAATTATTCTGAGAACAATCTTATGTCATTTATTTTTATTATTGTTTTGGAATTATTATAGCTTTGAAGACACTAAACTATCACCTCATAATGGTCTGAATATTTAAACATATCAACATGCAGAAAACCTTGAGCATGGTTTTAATACATACCACTTTGCCCACATTCTAGACTGTAATTTTACAGTCAGAGGAAAATTCTGTGTCTGGTGCAAACTGGAACATCAGAGTCTCTGAGTCTTAATCCTCTGTCTGATCACAACTTTTGAATAGCTGTTGAGTTTGCACATCATTTGGGATTATGGAATGAGAATAGACTTTTGCAAAACTGGACACTTGAAACTTAGAATAATATAATTCTTGTGAACAACACCATGAATAAATACTACCTTTTTGGATAATTTTTTAAAATTTGCAATCCTGACATATTAGACCTGACAATGAAACAGCTGAAATCACCTTGTTCCTCAAAACAACATTATCTATTGTCACAAACTCAGCCCATTCATGAAGTAAAAAAAGTATCTAGAGTTGCCTTCAGGGTAATAGTATCTTTCATATCCCCCAGAAACAAGTTTTAAAACTAATTTGTTAAATATCATGGAGTTTTTCTTCACCTCCCTCTGAAATTCAAGGCATAGCTTAGAATAGAATTAAATTTTAAAACTGACTGTTTTTCCCCAGGAAAGAAAGTTCTACATTTTCTTGGAAAGGCCTTCCTTCTCTAGTCAGAATAAAGGTTAGTCACTATTACAAGTTTTAATCAAGTAGAGTCATGACACACAAATTTTTTTTCAGAAAGTCTCTGACTATGTCTCTCTTCTATATTATGACTTACATAGCTAAAACTCTAATTTTTTAAATTTTAAAATGCATACCTGGCTTAACCTTCAGAGGATTGATATAGTTTTGAATTAAACTTTAAACAAGAAATAATGGATAAATGTTGAAATCATTAGACACGTTTTACCCAAGAAATGAAAAGAAAATGGTTCTTCCCAGGCAATTGTTATATAATATATCATTTTTGGTACTGTTTTTTCTTCAACTAGCATGCATAAGTCTCTTCTGTCTACCTGCCTGTCATCTTTCTGTCAAAAGATTCCTCACATCATATTCTTTTTACCTTTCAATACACTTCACTTTAAAATTTTATCATAGAATTTTCTAAGCTTTTTTTAGGTTATATCACATAGTATAAAATGTAAAATGCTCCTATTTTTTAAAAGTAAGCCTTAATAAGAAGAAAAAAGATTTAACTGACTATCCAGAGTATCTTTTCTGAATTGAGTCTATAATCATTCTCCTTAAAATTTCTTATATAGCTCTAAAGCTTGATAGACATTTGGCCTCATTAAAGTTAGTGTGACATAACTATAAAAACAGAAAGAATAAAATGGCATCTGAGGGCTTCGTTTTTAGTCTTCAATCATTTACCTGAGGCTCTTTTGCTTTGTACTGGTAGAGTTTCTGCTAGAAGAAATCAGTTTATACCAAAGTTAAAAGTTCATTCATTTGGACACAACTGCACCATTTTAAAAAAGAATCTCATCATTATGAGATGTCCCATCATTTGCTTTGAAAGCTCTTTATTGATTTCTTATTAGTTTTCTAACAATTTAAGTAGTGAGGTACAACCAACAATATACTGTTTCCATCTTCACTCAGGTACCACTGCCATACATCCTCTCTTAAGAGTCCAATTGCACTCCAAATTCAGAGGGGCAAGAGCAAGACACTCAATTTAACTTCTTAGAATTCCATAGATAGCTGGTAGAGAGGATCAACACAGTCAACAAAGTAACTGCATCCCAGACCCAGGTTGACACTTCAGGGGAGGGAAGGAAAGAGGAAAAAGTAATGTACATATTTTTTTCAGTTACAAATTACATCTGTATATTGCCCTATAAAATTTGATAAGAAAAGAACCTTTCTTTCCTCATTTGTGAAGATTTCTTTCATATCTTTCACCATGGCTCTATTTTCTTCTTCAAATCACACAGATTTTACTACATCCTTGAACAGTTCATCAGAGCTCTATGTTCAACACAAATAAAATGGGTAAGAGAGTCTTTCAAATATAAATGACTAAAATTTGTATTTTAACAAATGCTTCCAAGAGATTTCAGATTAAATTGCTGTGCTATATTTCTGTGTTTTATTGTTTTACTAGATCAAATGTGGATTGATTTACATATCCAGCTCTGTTGGAATCATCCAGTACCTAAAAATTCACTTTAAGAAATGTCATTAACATAACAAAAATGCTGGTGTGGAAGGCTTGATTGAGAAGACTGGTAATGAGTGAATACCTTGGGATTTCATCTACACAACTGACTTTAATTCAACCCAATCCCTAGTAGTCAGAGCCTAGAGCTATAATTATTTAGGCCATTCAGCTCAGTATAATTATATCTAAAAGAAAAAATGTACAAATTCTGACGCTGGGCATTAATTAACTGATTTGTAACCCATGATGATTATTTGATTTGCTTCAGTTTATATGAACTAAACATAAAGAAACAAAAATAGCTTGGGAATAAGGAAAGAAATGTAACATGTTTAGAAAGAATGCTTGATACATGAACAGTAGTCACCCCTTGATATCCATGGAGAATTGCTTCTAGGACCCCCACAAACACCAAAATCCTCCAAAATCCTTGGATGTTTACTATTCTAATGTAAAATGGCCTAGTACTTGTTGATAACCCACACATATTCTCTCATACACTTTTAATAATCTCTAGCTTACTTGTAATACCTAATACAATGTAAATGCTATTATGCTATAATGTTTGTGGAATAATGACAAAAAAATGTTGTGTAAAATCTGCATGGAGATAGTTGTTTTTATTATTACTGTTATTATTATTGATCCACAATTGATTGATGCAGAACACACGGTATAGAAGGTCAACTGTGCTTCATTTCTGCTAATCCATAATATAAAGTTAATATAATTTTCCAAATAAGGAGACTAAGACTCAGTAAGGCTATGCAACCAGCAAAGATTGGATAATTGGTAAACATCAGAGTGAGGGCTTGAATGCACATCTGTCTTGACCTAAAATCTATGTTCCTCTCATAAAACCACTTTTATTTCCAGAAGGTTGCCTTGTGTTTGTTTGTTGTCTAGCTGAATAGATTAAACCAATAATTTTAAATGCCTTTCAGAACAATAAATGATAATCATGTCAATGTCCTCCATAAAATCTTTGAGTTAAACTTAGCTTTACTACAAGAACCACAGAATTCACTTTACAGCCCTGACAAGTGGGTGAAGGTAAGGGGCATGGTTTTTATGTAAAATGACCTAATACTGAGTAGCACTGAGAAAAAAAAAAACTTATACTTTGATGTACTGACTACTAAACAAGAATTAAGAATGTATTTATGAAAACCTGGATAAAGACCTTAATTGACCAGCACTTCCTTTCTATTAACATTTAAAACAATAATTTTATTGAAAAGTTCATACTCATCAATATTTCAAGTAAGCAGAAAGACATTTGGTAGGTAAGAAATTATTGTTAGACAAATTTCCTTTTTAATATTTTTCAATACCTTATCAAATGGCTTTTCTTTGTTTTTTATTTTATCAAAAAGATTTTAGAAATAATTTTATTTTACATTGTTTAGTCAGCGTTTGCCAAACAGGAGTGCAAAAAAGTAAGGTTACCTTCTTAATTATTTTCCTCAAATATATAGTAACTGAATTTTTACAGCATGCTCAGAATGTATATATTATCCATTAAATACAGTATGTGAGAGCTCGAGAAAGACTGTGACCCAGGGTGGCCTCACATTGCAAGAAATTTCAGATCTGGCTTACTGTCTTCATCCATTCTTTAAAACTGGCTCTTCATCATAGTGCTCTCAACTTTCCAAGTTACATCATACCTATGTTTCAGTTTCTGTCAAAACATCAAAAATTGTCCCTAAAACCCAAATTTCAGCAGCTTGGACTATCTCATCCCCAGAAGGCCAGAAGACAAGCATTAAGCCGCTTTCCTTTGCTCTTTAAGTGACAACTCTATGTCCTTTAAGATGTATACAATATAATGCTGTTTGCTTTACTATAATGAAATATCTGAGTAAGATAACTTTATAAAGAAAAGTTTACTTATAGTTTAAATATCATTCACTGAATACAGTATGTGAGAGCTCAAGAAAGACTTTGATCTATGGTAGCCACCTCACATTGTAAGAAATTTCAGATCTGGTTTACTGTCTGCATCCATTCTTCAAAATTGACTCTTCATCATAGTGCTCTCAACTTTTCAAGTTATATTGTATCTATGTTTCAGTTTCTATCAAAACCTCAAAAATTGTCCCTAAATTCCAAATTTCAGCAACTTGGACTACCTCTAGGAGGCCAGCAGACAAGCATTAAACCACTTTTCTTAATTCTTTAAGTGACAATCTATGTCCTTTAAGATGTATACAATGTATTGCTGTTGATTTACTATTATTAAATATCTGAGGTAATATAACTTTATAAAAAAGAGGTTTACTTATAGTTCAAGATTGATAGGTGCCTCTTCAATTTGGCCTCTGGCAGGGACTAATGATAGATGACATCATGGTGAGAACACCTGAGAATGAATTACAATAGCAGACAAGAAGCCAGAGAAGAACTGGGTTGAGCCATGCTCACTAACTAATTAACTAAGGGTCCCATGAGAACTACCTAAATCTCATTGAAGGCAGGGCCCCAATGACCCACTAGGCCTCACCTCTTAAAGGGCCCAATAACTCTCACATCACCACTCTGAGGACCAAGCTTCCAACAGGTGACACTTTGAAGAATGGACCACACCCAGACCATAGTAAACAGAATAAATATTTGAGTTCACCCTAACAATAACCTTAAATATTCTAACATCCAACAATAGCCATTTACCCTAATAATAACCTTAAATATTCTAACATCCAACAATAGCCATTTTGGTGTTTTATATAATTTTATTGGTATATTGTAATTATACAACACAAAGAGATTCAAATCAATAAATTTACATATACACACATCACTTGGTGTTACACTTTCCTCAAGAGCTATTTGATAGGATTAAAATAGTGACTTGCAATTTATTTTTATAGCTCACAGTTGATAATAGCAAAAGAGGGAGCAACTGAATCAAATGGATTATTTGTTTCATAAGATCTGATTAGCAAGCTTTTCAGTTCTTCAACTTATTTTCTCTTGATTCTTTATTTGTTAGACTTCTGTTCATTTTCATATTTTAATAATTTTGATTATAAATATTAGCTTAAGGAAAACAGAAGGCAATACCATAATATTAACTTGGAATAATTTGGCTTAGTTTGTAAACTTTTATGTTGGACAAAAGGACAGAGTGCAATTTAAGAGGATATAAAATAAGAAGTACATTTGGCCTGCAGTAGTTGTCTAATTACTTTAAAGACCAAAACTACCTCCTCAGTGGTACCAAGAAGGTACCCAAAATGGAATAGTAGCTAGTACTAGAAGAGGAATATCACAAAGGCTCAATCAGGACTTCCCTGATATACTGATGCTTGTCTGCTGAGAGAGACAAATACAACGTTATTTTACCATAACATCTCTAACTCATGGGCTTAGGAATTAAGGTCTGCAATATTTCTCACTTTTACCAATTAAAGGTTAAAATGAGTTACCTAATTAGTAGATGCTATGAGTCTAATCTTTTTGTGTGTGTGTGGGTGGGGGGGTTCTGGGAATGGAACCCAGGGGCATTCAACCTCCAAGATACACCCCTTACTCTTTTTGTTTGTTTGTTTGTGGGTCTGGGGATGGAACCCAGGGGCATTTGACCTCTGAGCTACACCCGCTGCCCTATTTTTTATTCTTTATTTTGAAACAGGGTTTCACTAAGTTGCATACGGCCTCACTAAGTAGCTGAGGCTGTCCGCAAACCACGATCCTTCAGTCTCAGCCTCACGAATGCTGGGATTACAAGCGTATGCCACCATGCCCGACTTCCTTGCTCTATTTTTTATTCTTTATTTGGAAACAGGGTCTTACTAAGTTGTGGAGATCCTCACTAAGTAGCTGAGGCTTTCCGCCAACCTCTATCCTTCAGTCTCAGCTTCCCAAATGCTGGGATTACAAGCATGTGCCACAAAGTCTGGCTGAGTCTAATATTTATCAACTCTAAAAATACCATCTTGGGTTCAAAAGACAAGATTGGTTAAAGAATGATTCAAACTACGTCCGCTCTGCCAACTCCAAGAGTTCTTAGAGTGGCAGGTCCAAAGGTCTGGATTTAGGAAGGGTACTAGGAGTAAGTTTATTTGTTCATGTTCTAAGCTTTAGCTACAAAAAGTTACTGTTTGGATTGCCAGACAACACAATGTCTTGTTTTCAATTGGTTGCAAAAGTAAAAAGAGAATAAAGGAGTAGTATGTTTTGTTCTTCTCACTGAAAAAGCAGATACTCTGTCTTATCTGTGTTAGTTTCCTCCACAGGGCCTGGATGATGTCAGACACATAGTGGATGCTCAAAAAAAAATGTTCAATGGATGAGGACAGGAATTATTTAACATCAAAATCCAGTCGGTTCTTTGATCCCCTGGATTCCTTTAGAGAAAAGTGGAGTTCTTCTTAGTGTTACTGGTCAACAGTTTTCTTCTCTATACATTTGATCAAATTCTCAAGTGCTAATGAAACTCTTTTATCTCCCTTACTGGACACTATGTAGCATGGAGACCACAAAGACTTTGTCAAGTGCTCTGTCATCCTTTGTAGTACAGATTTAAAGTACCACCATTTGTGCTCAGTTTGAGAATTTTACAAAGATAACAAGGACCCATTCAATGAAACACTAATGCTCTATCACTCTGGTTGTTTCTGGTGGCTCAGTGGGAACTCTTTGAATACAACTGTTTTGTCCCCTACTCCCCTTCCCAAAATGATTTTTTTTTTATTTTACTAGAAATGTAGGCTATTATCAATTACTGAAAAAAATAACCAGTTATCAAGTCTTTGTCAAGAAGACTATGAAGAAAAGTGAAAATTCAAGGGAAGGTAGTCACAAAAGCATGATACCTTACCTGCTAAATTGGCTCTTGCTAAGAAATTCTAAATGAGAGGGGGTATGTGTGGCCTATGTGATGCTATGAATCCATTGCAATGACTGAGAAGTCAGTCTAAAACACAGAGTTAATGGAAGTATAAATATCTCAAAAATCATAAAAAACTGCTTGTTCTTTATTAGCCAAAGAAAATCCATAATCTGATAACTATATAGGTTGAATATCCCTTATCCAAAATCCTGAGGACCAAAGATATTTCAGATTTTGGATTTTTCTTTGAATTTTGTAATATTTGCTTATATATTTATGCAAACACACACACACATATATACATATATATACACACACATATAAATGCATATATACACATTTATCTCTCTCTATATATACACATTTATCTTGGGAACAGTAACCAAGCCTAGACATAAAATTTGTGTATGTTTCATACTTACATTATGCACATAGCCTAAAACTGATTTTATGCAATATAGACCTATGATGAATTTTAATTTATGAATTAAGAATAATAAAGTCTAAAACAAAAACTAATGATAAAGTAGAAAAATTAGAACAAAACATTGCAATAAAATTGCCAATATCCTTACTCTTGCCCTTTAGGACAATTATTAATTTAAATAAGGGTTGTTTTACAACAACTGCAATAATGAACAGACAAAAGTCTGTTCATCTATAATCAAGATGGCTACTTGATGACTAATGATGTTATGTGACTTTGAGTATGTTGATAGGATGATTAGTTTATGTAATGGAAGACTGAAGGGGAAATACTGCTCTGAATGTAGGCAGTACAGTTCTGATAAGTTCAGGGCCTGGATGTAAGAAGAAAGCCATATGAATGCATGTGTGGTTCTTCCTTAAGAAAGCGTGTCTGCTCTCATCTGAGATATCAACCTTCAACTCTTCAAACTGGACTGTAAGCATCATTTCTCCTGAGAGTTTTCTGGCCTTTCCAACTTATACTGGGACTGAATTAGTAGTGGCTCTCATTCATAGACTCCAGCTCTTGAGCCACTGGACCAAATGATAGTTCCTCTGGCTCTCCGCCTGCAGTTGGAAACTTGAGACTACAAGCTGATTTTATAAATCCTCTTTTAACCAATATAGATTTTGGTACCAGCAATGGTTCTAGAGTAACAAAATGGATAATAAATTTCTTTAGTTGGTTTTATGGCTTCTGGAACTGGCTCTTCAGTTTGGTTAGACTTAAAATTGTTAAAGACTCTCCTTCTTATGAAGAGTGCTGATAATCCATGTGTGAACTATTTAAAGCTACACAAAAAGTGGATTTTTTCAATGGTCCTATTTTCCCCTTTTAAGAGGCAAGGGGTTTAGTGACTCTATACACAATACTTTTGAACATTTCTGGAAAACTAAGGAATATAATGAGGTTGTTTTGTTGCTTCATTGCTATTGGCATCAATTGACACTAGCTCTTAATTGACATTGATTCCCAGAGATCCAACATGTTAGTGTAGTCCTCAAATCAAAACAGGTGCTTATGGAGGTCAGGTGCTCAGAGATGTTTTAGCCAAGATCCTACTCACAGGAGTCCAGTGGTCCCTGAATTCATCCTGTGGTTATTTTCTCAGTCTCAGAATGTATAAGTGGGAAAAACATACTTAATATTTGGCAGAAACCCTACATTGGTTACCTAGTCTATGTAGTTAAGGATATTATAGTAGGAAAGGCCAAATGAAAGCCATTAGAGCTACCTCTTAATAAGAAAATAGTGAATCAGAAACAATACCACATACCTGAAGGGAGTACAGCAATTAGTGTCACCATCAAGGACTTGAAGGGTGGTGGTTCCTATCACTTCCCCATTTAACTCTCCTTTTAGCCTGTGCAAAAGACAGATGGAACTTGGAGAATGACAGATTATCATAAGCTTAACCAAGTAGTGATTCCAGTTGCAGCTACTATACCACATATGGTTTCCTTGCTTGAACAGATTAACACATCTCCTGATACCTGATATGCAGCTATTGATTTGGCTAATGCCTTTTACTTCATACCTATCTATAAGGCCCACCAGAAGCAATTTTCTTTCAGCTGGAAAAGTCAGCAGTATATCTACAATGTCCTACCCGAGGGGTATATCAACTCTTCTAGTGCTGTGTCATAATTTAGTTCTCAGAGTTATTGATCAGCTTTCTCTTCCATAAGATATTACACTGGTCCATTACATTAATGACATTATTTTGATTAGACCAAGTGAGCAAGAAGTAGCAATCACTCTGGACTTATTAGTGAATTATTTGTGTGCCAGGGGATAGAGAAGAAATATAACTGAAATCCAGGGGTTTTCTACTTCAAGGAAATTTCTAGGAGTCCAGTGGTATGGGGCATGCCAAGATATTACTGAGTAAGTTGCTGCATCCGGCCCCTCCCACAACTAAGAAATAGGCACAATGCTTGATAGGCCTATTTGGCTTTTGAAGGCAACATATTTCTCAATTGGGTGTGTTGTAATCATGTAACATAGTATTGATGAATTTAATATTAGTACTTAAATGTTAAATCTAAATTATAATACCTAAGTATAAGGAATAAGCATCAGTCAAAACTTTGCCTCCTATTCAAGTGAAGTAACTAATATGTTTTTGGTTGTATGATAGTTATATCATGTTAGATAAGATTTTGGTACTGTTTTTGTGTTAATTTGAAGATTAATGTGATTTAAAGAGATGGTTAGAAGGCAAGTTGACAAGGGGTGGATTTGTGATGGTAAGTCTCAATTGCCAATGTGACTTGATCATGAAACACCTAAGATTATGTGACTTTGGTTGTGTTGATTAGTTTATGTAATGGCTGATTGAAGGGGAAGTCCTGCCCTGAATGTAGGCAGCATAATTATGATAGGTGCAGGGCCTAGATGAAAGGAGAAAGCTATGCCAATGCATGTATAGTTCTCCCTGAAGAAAGTGTTTATCTGAGATAGCAGCCTTCAACTCTTCAAACTATGACTTCACCATCATTTCTCCTGAGAGTTTCCTAGCCTTTCCATCTTAGACTGGGACTGAATTAGTGGTCACTCCAATTCTGAGACTCCAGCTCTTGAACCACTGAACCAAAGCTGGTTCCTCTGGCTCTCCACTTGCAGTCATAAATTTGAGACTACACTGTTTTGTATTCTAAGATGATTTGATAAATACCTTTTGACCAAAACAGCTGGATACCTAATACAGTATGGACATGCTGCACAAAGGGATGATTCACATCCCAGATAAGATAGAGCTAGATATTTAATATTTCATCACACTACTCAGAGTCACACAGGACTTAAATTTTTATAAATCTTTTATTTCTGGAATTTTTCATTTAACATATTTGGGCCACAGTTGACTAGAGAGTGATGAAATCATAAACAAGGGGCAATTAGTATAAATCTATTTCTTCTCCCTAAAATCTAAAAAGACAAAGAATTATCAAAATTTAAATAGAAACATAAAAGCTTCTTTTCCTACCCATGGGATTAAGAAGCCAAATTTCTTTTAGGTGTCTCACTTGATCTTAAAAGGGTCTTTCCTTCAGGCCAATAAAACAAGTACTCTTTTCAGGGTGGAACCATGTAAAGGTTACAGGAGCAGACTGATCAAGTGAACTCTGTAAACACTGCACTTTGATTTATTTCACAGAGGCTATAAAAAGGAGGCTTTTATCAACATGCTCTTCGATAAAACAGAGAAAAAACACAGGCATTATATTCAGTGGCCAGTCAAAATGCCAGAACTTGGAACTGGCTGGGCCAGGGCACTTTCTCTGCAACACAGCATCACTGAGGGCCACCACATCAGCCTTTCTCAAATGTACTGTTCTTCCTGCCAAAGAATAGCACAAGCAGATGGAATCCAGAGTTCTTCTGAAATGCATGACAGTGGATTGCTCAATACCAGGAATGAAGAGATCAGAATAAATTGAATTTAAATCTGAAGCATTCTTTTCAACCAGGTGACCTTAGGGCCAATTACATAACTTGACTTCAAATTCTATACCTATAAAATTTAAATGACACCTACTTTACAAAGTGTGTGTGTGTGTGTGTGTGTGTGTGTGTGTGTGTATACACACACACACATACATATATATGTCTATGTGTACATATATACATATATATGTGAGATATATATATATATATATATATATATATATATATATTCTTAGTATAAAGCCTCAAACAAAGAGGGAAGCTCAGAAAGTTGCTTTGCTTAACTAGTTTCTTCTCTATTCATCTAATAAATGCATCATGAAATTTCAAAATATATGCCTATTAGAACTAGAAGAGACAAAGTATTTTCTTCTGCATTATAAATTTCATATAGTTTATGTTTCTTGCAAAGACCTTATAAGGTTGACAGGGCCACTATGATATCACCCCATTTGTAAGATAAGAAAGGAGGCCCCAAATGATGAACACTGTACCCAAATCCAGAGGAATAAGTGACATATACATTTTTGACCCAATAGTTTCTTTTCTAGTTTAGTTTCATTTCTTTGAAGTTTGTCAATGTAACTTTTATTTAGATAAATCTGAAGTTAATGCTACATTTTATAGTAAGTAAATAAAGAACTGGCCAGTTTAGTCTGTCAATCTAAAAAGATTATTCTTTCTCTTTAGGATATCTTAATTGTTTGAATTAGCAATGTAAATAATATATAGTTGTCTCTTTTATAAATAATTATGAACCTCTAGAATCAAATACCTTACTGTAAGTGTTTGCTGACTTGAATATAGATATACATTCTTACAGACCCTCTCAAGACCCCAGTGGTTTTGTTATTTGTTGTTATTGCTGGTATTGTTTAAAAACACAGTTAATTTTTTTAGTGAACCATGTATTTCCTCATCAACGGGAGAGACTTCAAGGTGACTTGGAGATGCTCTGGAGATAGGAGAAAAGGTGTTTGAGTTTGTGCACTGGTTTGTCTCTAACAAGCTTCCTGGCATAGGTTAAGTAATCATCCACTAATAGATCTTACAAAATATCCCCCAAAGTGTGATGACTATATATGGCTAACTTGTCAAAATACAATAGTACTAACATTCGGTCTATTTTCATCCACATTTAAAAGTACTGTCTCTTACTCTAATTTTCAGCTTCATGTGGTAGAAAAAAAAACACCTTGATTTAGAGTCAGACTTCCTGAGTCTCAAGCAGTGATTAGCATTTATTACACATACAACCCTAGAAAAGTCATTGACGTCTCTGAGTTCCTCTTTGTTCAACCATAAAGTAAGGATGACATAAGCCCTCCCGGTCCTTTGTGAGTCATTATTGTGAATACCAAGTACATGAATGTTCTTAATATATTTCAATGCCAAATTAATTTGTAGTGTGTATGAATTCCACGAAGCCGTGTGTAATTAATGCCCATTTTCTTTAGGTTCTTCAACCAACGTTGATCTAATCTTCAACTTGTAAGTTTGAGGAAAAATAAAACTTATGATTTCAGTCAAAGATATCAAGGTTCACAAAAAGTTTGGAATATTGCTGAGAGCAGTGGCACACACCCATAATCCCAGTACTTGGGAGAATTGTACTATTACTGGGAATGGCCTAGGAAGATTTTAGAAAACTCTGAAAAAAAAAAAAAAAAAAAAAATATATATATATATATATATATATATATATATATATATATTTCAAAAATTGGCTGAAGGGCAGATCTGTGGAAAGACTTGGTTTCTGCCAAAAAACAGACAACTATTCTAAAATAAATTAACCTACCTAAAGGCAATTAACATGTGGAAAGAGGACAGAAGCTAGGACTTCCTCATTCTAAAGACAGGTTTACATAATAATGGATAATCCAGTTTGAATGGGAGGAGGACATTGACCAGGAAAGGAGAAACCTGGGCATAAACCAAAGTTCAGTGGGAAAATTAAGAGGATGGACCTTACCTATGTTAGAGTGATGTAGGAAAAAGCAAGATGGAGGATGTCATGTCCATAAAAAGGCTGTTTCCGGTTTTGTATTTTGGTGATTATGTTTGAATTCTCCCCCCAATTCCACTCCTGAATAGCATGGGGCTGTAACTGTCTTCTGCATTTCTATCTTTTTAATAAACTCCTTTAAATCTGCAGCAAGAGTCCAGGCTATTATATATCTATCCTTAGCTCAGGACAAGAGCCCATGTTTTTTTTAGGGAAATTTTTTCTGGGGGTCTGTTCCTCTAAAAGGTAACCCTCACCCCCAAATGGTAACATTCATCTTTCACCGTAACATCTTTAACTGTAACAAGAATCAGGTTCAGTGACTGTCTGCACAACTTAGTGAGACAAGAAATAAAAGCCAGGCACATGGTGCACACTTGTAATTTCAGTACTTGGGAAACTGAGGCAGAAGAAGCACAAATTTGAGCCTCAGAAATGCAGTGAGATTCTGTTTCAAAGCAAAAAATAAAAACAGCTGGGCATTTAACTCAGAGGTAGAATACCCCTGGGTTCAGTCACCAGTACCACCCCCCAAAATACCATAATATTAATAGAAGCACCACATGATCAGCAACAGTTACTTCCTAAATGACCCAAAGCCACACAGACTCAAGGGCAGAGACTCCTGTGCTCCTCGCCAACTTGGGTTTGTGCCAGTACCAAAATGACTTTGGTATTAATTTCTCAATGTATTGGAAAATAGACCTGGTATTAATTTCCAGAGTTTGGGTGTGGTGCAGACACTCAGGCAGGGAGAGGGGGGCAGCCATTAATCTGCAGAGTTTGAGGAACCAAAAGTGATTAGCAAAAGAGTTGTAGTCCAGGGCTTTTGTATTTTAAAGAGAAGTTTACATAATAAATAACTTCTAACAAATAGGTTAAAACTCCCCAAGCACCAGAAGGAGGGTATCTCTGACTTTGTTAAACCACCAGAGACAGGGGCGGGCCTACACCTGCATTAGGTCAGGAGCAACTGGAAAAACTAAACAGGATGTAAGATAGGGAATCCTCATAATCACATCAAAAGGCTTGCTCTGAAGAGAATGGGCAGATCTACACCTAGTTGGGTCAGGAAGACTATTGGTTAGGCAAGATAGAAAATAATAAATCTTTATAAAAACTGTTCTGTATCCAAAAACCTCAGTGTCTTACTTTCAAGGTACTCCACCACATTTTCTCTGATGTGGTGCTTTATTTCTCTGTCCTGTTTTTCTACCTTTGTAATAATAAAAGTTACTTAAGCTTGCAGCATAGTTCTGGCTATTCTTTTCTAAGGTAGATAAGAACAAGAACCTGTGGCTACCACTCACACCATTATAGTTTTAGTGCCCAGCGGGAGCTCCATTGTAGTTTAGGGGTGGTACCATTACAGGGTTTAAAGTGCTCTCCAGGTGGCTCTCTGCCAGCCCCCTTCCCCTGTATTCTTGGGCAAATCTTCATCATATGTGCTCTCTCACAGAGTTAATTTTGTCCACAGAAAACTAAGATCTCCCCTGAGAATATGTTTCCCCTTATCATAACCTCCCTGCCTCTTGCTTCAATGTCTGGCTCCTGGATGTACCCAGTATAATATGCCCTGAAGAGTGTAGGTTTCACCAGCAATAGCTATGAGAAGGATGTCAAAGTCTGCTGCTCGTCATAAAGGCTCCAGGTGCCAGGGAAGATAATTAGTGAGATGGGTAGCAGATAATATCCAGAGCTCCATAGCAAACCATATATTTATCTGCACATATAAATGAATAAATTATCCCAACACCTATCTTCTTATTTATTTATTTTTGTTGTACATTAGCAAAATTTCAAAAGTTGAAAATGTGGAGAGCCATTGTCAACATCAATACATTTTGTAAATATTAGACACCTTTCTGAAAAGATTCCATCATCATCATTAGGTATTAAGATACCCTGAAAGTCCTGGCATCTTGCTTTTATATTGGCATATCTTAATTCAAGGCATTGAAAAAATGAGTATTTTTCTGTCCCTCTACTAGGATTAGATAGTGCTTCTGGGCCACACTCAGAGCCCAAATTCTCATCTTCAGAGGCCTGCTGTTTGGCCTGTTTCTTATATGGCCACATTAGGGACTATAATGATGTGAAAAGTGTTTGCAATTATAGTCAACACTCAATTACTCATGTGGATCATCCTAGAAAAATTTTTAACTTCTTGCCCTCCAGCAAGTCCTGGGAAGCCTCTACCAGCTTTCCACAGAGAATGTGCACACTGAAGCCAGCCCTCACTAAAAAGCCATGGTTTCTGTTATGGGTACAGAGACATCCATTATGATTCAGGTCCATAAACATACCCACTTCACTTTTGTCAGCAGACATTGTTTGACCAAATTGACAAATAAATGGAGCCAGTTTGTCCAAGAAAAAACAGAGAAATGAACTGATCATCAGCTATGCTACATGAGAGCAAATTAATACATGCAGGGCAGAGAGTGAAATTTTAAAAATCTATAAATATGCCTCCAGGCATATGCTGAAGATTTTGACTTTTTGAGATAAAGCATCAAAATGCACTAAAAGATTCCTATGCTGTTTTCTCAGTCCCCCGCTAATTTTTCTGTGGAGCCATAGTGACCCTTCAGATTGTGCAGAGATTAGAAGTTATATGGATGGGTTGACCAATAGATGGAACCCCAAAATTTAGTCTTCTGAGCCACTGTTTTTTTCCAACTCCTGCCTCTAAGGTAAGATCACTCCTGAGCATATTTGAAGTGAGAAATAGAAACAGTCTTTTTAAAAGTTAAGATCCATCTCCAAATAGGAATGTGAGCTAGAAGATGGGCAGGGTCCCTGATGTTGGCTCTGCACATTGAGAAAACAAGGGTGACTATTAGGTCATATTTTCAACAGCCTTAAAGAGAGAAATGAAACATAGAGGACAGAGGTAGCTGATGTTTTAGAACATTTCTGGGATTATACCTTCCCAAATTTGAAGCTACAAGCTGAAAGCCCCTCAAATTCTGAACTACCAGTAGAGAATATACTCTCTCCCTCACAACAAAGAATAGAGCAGTCAAGCTCATAAAGACATGCTGTGAACTTAGGTGGGTCCCTCTACTGACTTACAATGAAATTTTTCCCTATCTTTACCTGATGGTCCAAGCAATTAAAAATTATTTCATCAAATTTGAAAATTAATTCAACTTATGCAAATACTGGTTATCCTGAAAATAATAAATGTGCAATCATTGTCTACATTTAAAAGAAGATCTGCAGCCGGGCGTGGTGGCGCACGCTTGTAATCCCCGCGCTTGGGAGGCAGAGACAGGAGGATCGCGCAGGTTCGAAGCCAGCCGCGCGTGCTGGCTTAGGAGACCCTGTTTCCAAATAAAAAAATGTAAAAATGGGTCTGGGAGTGTAGCCCGGAGGTAGAAGAGCTTCCAGGAACCCCAGTACCACCAAAAAAAAAAAAAAAAAAAAGAAGATCTACAATGTGTTGATCAGTGTACCAGTACTGGGAAGAGGCATCAAAATGTATTAATGGGCCGATATTGTAAACTTGCTTTGATAATTTCCAAAATGTAAAATATAGTCAGACCAGGGGTATTTTATAGGCACTCAGGCAGGGAGGGGGCTGCAGCTATTACAATGCAGATTTCCTCACTGTCTTTGCCCTTCATTCTTATAATTAACCCATAGTAAAAGCCTTAGAGTCACCTGAAGCCTTTAGCCCTTAAACTACAATAGAGGCAATTGGTGCCTCTGTTTACCTCCTTTCCTCAGTGATCCAGTCTGGGCACAGGAAAGGTAACCTTTGTGTGCAACTTCAAAGCACCCTAGTTGATGAGCAACTAATACTGTCCAATACAATAGAGATAAAGGCCAGGTATATTCTTGACCCTTGCACTTAGTAAGTTTACTGTCCAGAGACAGAGGCACCACCTGGCTAAGGAATAAGTAACAAGCCCATTGCCTTGGTAATGCTGATACCAATACAAAATCTATTTAAAGTTTGGGGGTCCCGAAAAAGAGCCAGACTTCCACTTTTGGGCTCTCCAGCATGCAGATCAGTATGCTGCTTTTTCCTTCTCTATTTCCTACTGCTCTATCTCCTACTGATTTTGTAATAAAGATTTTTTTAAAGCTGCACTGAGCTGCCTATTAGTTTTATTTTTTATATTCAACAAACTTCAGTTGCATAAGAAAAAGAACCACAACCATTTAAACTGTAACAATCAGCACATCCAAAATCACAACAAATGTGAAGTAAAATGTTGAGTTTGGATTTTCTTGAAAATGACTCCTAAAATATTTCATAATTATAGAAAAAACAATTATTTCAATAACTATGTATGAAGTATCTTCTGGTTTTAAAGGCATAATGTTAACTTACTAATCTCTTAGATTTTTCCCATGTGTGATATTTCATGTGCTTCATTCACCCACTTATAAACTTCAATGGCTCCCTTGTCTAAAGAACAAAGCCAACGAGTTATTTGGCTTTGTTTGACACCAATTATTCTTCTAGCTTTATTTCTCACAACTACTGCTACTCGGCAAATAGCAGCATCACTATCTGTTGATGAGAGTACCCTTTTTTTTTCTATCTCTCCATTATTCAAACTCTTGCACATCTTGAATTACCCCCAAACTACTCCATTCCTCAAATTAAGCATAGCACTTCATCCTTATATATCCCAGCAATTTTTAACCTTTTTCAATCTCAGAAAGATGCTTATAAAAGAGCTGGATTCTATTCGAAGTCTAATTCAGTAGATTTGGGGTGGCAATAAATCTGTATTCATAATGCTGGTTGATTCTGACAGAAGTGGCCCAAGTTATGTTAATAGAAGCACAGGCTTGGACAATGTACATATGATCTTTCTTTTCTATGTAATGTCATTCCTTCCCTTGCCCTCCACAATATTTGTTTGTTCCCCAAGGCTCCCCAATTGCAATATACTCCCCTTTCTTTTCAGAATAAATTGTTTCTTTGTGCTCTGTGTTCTCAGTACAGACTACTCTTTTAAAAAATTATCTCATTTCATTTACTACCTAAATGTCTATATTCTCAGAAAGATTGAAAATCACTTGTGAACCGCAAATATATACTATAGGTGCTTAATAAATGAACAGATGATCATTGATAAGCTTTGCTCTGCCTTGAATTCCCTACTCTCCTTTCATTTCTAACTGTCCAAACCCTAAAGGTTCTCAATTTTCAGGTACATAATACCTTTTTTCTAAGTCCTTCCCTGATAAGCACAGGAAGGATTTCTTCTGTGTAATTACAGGTCTTGTTTTGTCTTTCTCACATCATGTATCACACTGTCTCATATTATGCTTCTCCATACACATTCTTTACTTCCTCTTTGTTGGTCATCTTGGAATTGTGCAGAGAGCACATCACATTACCCTACCCATAAGAAGTTCCCTAAAGATATTTGAGAATTGTATTTTACCATGGACAACTTCCCTTGGGACAATAAAAAGATATCATTTACTTCTCTTAGTTACAATAGAACAAAATCAGAATATAGAAATCATAAAGACATCAAAAACAATGCTTTCTACCTTGGCTATATTAGGTTTTTTTGTGTGTAGTACTGGGGGTGGAACCCAGGGGCTTTTCTACCTCCAGGCTATACTCCCAGACCTATTTTATACTTTATTTGGAAACAGGGTCTCACTAAGTTGCTGAGAGCCTCACTAAATATCTGAGGCTGGCTTCAAACCTGTGTGATACTCCTGTCTCAGCCTCCCAAGTACTAGGATTATAAGTGTGCACCATCATGCTCGGCTGTACCTTGGATATATTCTAAGTGAAGAGTTGCACAAATAGTAACTTCAACTTTCTAAATATAGGAATTTACATCTCTGAGAAATTATGTGTTTACTTGTGTAGATCTTTGGCTCATAAGATGGCTACCATTTATTGTTATTGTTGTTACTAATATTATCATTACTTATTCTGTGGATAAACTCAAAGGAAGGTATAATGTAGAAGTTGCTTCTATCCTACATACAATCTCTGATCTACTTATCCTAAAGTAGTATACCAACATTTTCTTCTCTCAGTATTCAAAATGTAAATTATTAAAAAGATGAGATGAGTTATTCAATCATTTATTCAGTCATTTCATGAAAATGTGGTATGATTAAATGTAAGGGCCATGTCTTTATCTTTTTTTGTAGTCTGAGGCTAACAGTTTTTGCCTAGTGCATTTTCATTCCAAATTTGATTGATTAATTAATGATCAGACAAATGAATGAACAAATAACTAAACAAACAATGAAGATGATAGTTTTACATTACCCCTAACCAAAAGGATACACACCAGAGTACTTCAAAGCTATTAGAATAAATTAAAAATGCATGAGTTATTATCAAGGTAATCCATTTTCTTTAAACTTCTAAATAGGTTATTCCTGCAACTGTATATAACTTGTAAAGGGAAGAGGTAGACTTTTGTCTGCCAAGGAACACCTCTTCTATACAAAGGATACATTTAATGCTGTAACTTTATTTCTATGCATGATATTAAATTGAACAAATCATTCAGACATTTCATATACCTTCAATGACAGTTATATTTTCAAATAAAGTGTCAGTAGGCAAATATATTTCTGGAACTGTATCTGATATAAGCAGTTAACTTTAGTAATCAGTATGCAGTCAATTGATAAATGTAGTTAAAAAACCTTTAGTATAAATAAGATATAAGTATTAAATGAATTAATAAGAAGTCACTTACTGTCAAAATAATGTTGAGGTTCAGGATACTAAGTATAAAATAGGGAGATGTCCATCAGCATGGTGGCCACTGGAAATAGCAGCAAAAGCAGCCACTCCCTGGTACAGTGTTCAATGATGACTGTAGCTTGCTTGGGAAAAAGGCTATATGCAGTCTTTTAAAGGTCTGAGCTCTAAAAAGCAAAACTGTGTTAAATATAGTACCATGGTCACTGCAGCTAACCAGAGGACTGTATCACTGCAGGAAGCCTGGGTTGTGTTTGAAAGACTTTCTGTTCCACTGTGGTCTTTTTGCTATACTCAACCTGCAGAGAGAGAAACTCCCCCACTTACAAGTCTATATTCATGTCCTGTGACTCAGTATACTCCTTCAACCAAGTAACCAGGACTAGAAGTCATTATATTTGGGGCTTTTATTCTAATGCTGTGACCACAGAAACTTTTAACTATGCATGTGAACATTTAAAAGATCTGTCAAAATGCCTTTTATCTATTTTTTAAGCTGCTTTGCACCTCATTTTTGAAAGCACAGAAAAATAGATAGTAGTTAATTTAGAAATTTTCAAGACCAAGGAATTGTCAAGAATTAAATGGTTGTTCCAAAAACAAATTATTGAAATGCACATATCCCTCTAAAGCAATGTTGAAAACTATATGACATTGTAGATTTTTCCTGAGTCCCCTGTATGGCAGCAGAATTGAAGAGATTGCATCAATAAAAAGTATCAGGCATAGAGTCTGTCTTGCACCTCATCAAAAGTATGATCATATTTTAGTGACCCTGAGATTTATAGAACATATTAAATTAATGCTTTTCCTATTATAACTTTTATATTTTAAGATTTTATTGGTAATTATGATTATACATTTGCTCAGCAACTTCCTTTAGTTGTCCCATAATATTTGCACATATTTATGGGTCTCAGAACCTTTTAAGTAAAAACACAAAGCTCACATACACAGACACATCCATGAGTATACTCGGGATAATTAGAATGTTATACTACAATTGAAAACTTCCTGATCAGTGACTTCACTGTCTCGATAACATTTGATATATCTTCTTATTCTAGCCATTCTAGTAGCTTGCACAATGCACTCATTGCAGCTTTAATTTGCATTTTCCTATTGGCTAACAAAGATAAACCTTTCTTAAGTGCTTATTTAGATTCCCCTTTGGTTAAACATTGGGTTGAGTATTTTGCTTACCTTCTTAATGAGTTATTTCCTTATTGTGGAGTACTGCGAGTAGTTTCATATTAAAAATATGTCTTTTGTCTGATATGTGGTTTCCAATTAGTCTTCTAGCCTATGTCTTTTCATTTTCTTAATAGTGTCTTTCAGAAAAATTTTCATTTTGATGACAGCTAATTTATCCTTTTTATTTGTGTTGTGCTTTTGATGTCATATCTAAGATCTCTTTTATAAACCCAACTCATGAAGATTTTATACTAGATTACCCCTCAAAATTTTATGTCTTAGTATTTTATATTTAAAGTCATGCTTTATTTTGAATATTTATAGAGGCTTAGGTCAAGGTGCAGCTTTCTGCATACATAAGTCCAACTGCAGCATCAGTTTTTGAAAAAGCTATCACTTAAATGCCTTTGTACCATCAATATAATCAATTGATTATAAATATAATATTCTAATTCTGGGATCTTTGTCCTTTTCTGTTATCTATGTGCCCATCATTTTCCCAATGCCACACTCATTTGGTTATTCTTATGCATTAAGACTGCATAGCTATGTCAATTCTAATTTTTTTCTTTAACTTTACTTTTAACATATATTTATTATTAAATAAATTTATTATTTATACTTAAGTCATTAAATATAGTTATTTAAATTTAATTATTAAATTTATTTATTATTAAATAATTTTTTATTATTTTATTTAAGCTATACCATTTAGTATAATTTTACTGGTTTCTCTACTGATAACAAAAAACAAACTTTTCACATAATTATTTACTTCGAAAACAATATAAAAATCTACCACCCAGTAAGTCCTTCTGTCCCCTTCACATACATTTATATCATAGTTTTCTTATATGCTACACCCACATAAACTGAACACCTATCAGAAAATTATTTTTTAAAAATTTTTATTGGTGTATTATATTCATACATCATATTGGGCTTAAAAAAAAAACTTGTGTGTACATACATGTACACATCAGTGATTTAACCCCTACCCAATTTCCACCCCATTCCCTCCCCATCATTCCTTCCCTTGCTTGGCTTAGTGGTTGACTTCAATATGTTTAAGTAAATTGTGTGTTTCAGAGATTTTCCTCTTCCCCCTCCTTTCTCCTCTTTTATGTTGCCTTGTTTGCTCCTCTATAGAATTTCCTTTTTCAACTAGAGTTCCTCCTATGACCCATTTCTCTCTAACTCTCACATATTAGGGAAACATCTGCTTTCTTATTTTTTGTGACTGACTAATCTCACTTAGCATAATGTCCTCCAGTTCCATCCATTTCTCTGAAATGATGTAATTGAGTTTTTTTTTTTTTTGATGGCTGAGTAAAATTCCATTGTGTGCATATCACACAGGTTTGTAATCCATTCATCTGTTGATGGACATCTTTGTTGATTCCATAGTTTGGCTATGGTGAATTGTGCAGCTATGAACATAGATACACATGCATTAGTTTGGTAGTTTGGTTTCCTATCATTTGGGTAGATACCCAGAAGTGGTATTGCTGGATCAAATGGTAGAATTTTGCCCATTCTTCTGAGGATTCTCCATACTGTTTTCAAAAGTGGTTGCACTAATTTCCAATCCCACCCACAATATTTAGAGTTCCCACTTCTTCATATCCTTGCCAGCATATGTTGTTGTTTGTGTTTTAAATGATTGCCATTCTATTTGGAGTTAGGTGAAATCTCAAGGTAGTTTTGATTTGCATCTCTCTGATTGCCAGTGATGTTGAGTATTTTTTCATACATTTATTGGCCATTTGAATTTCTTCTTTTGTGAAGTGTCTATTTAGTTCATGTGCCCATTTTGTTATTGGATGCTTTGTTTTCTTAGTGTTGAGTTTCTTGAGTTCTCTGTATATTCTAGATATTAGTCCTCTATCAGTGGTGTAGGTGGCAAAAATCTTCTCCCATTCTGTTGGCTCTCAATTGAGGTTCTTGATAGTTTCCTTTGCTGACCAGAAGCTCTTCAGTTTCATGAAATCCCATGTATTGATTCTCCTTTTAATTTGTTGTGCCTTTGGGGTCTTGTTGAGAAAGTGTTTATCTGTGCCTATGTGTTGCAGTGTTGTACCTATGCCCTCTTCAAGAAGCTTCAAGGTCTCTGGTTTGATTTCCAAGTGTTTGATCCATCTTGAATTTACTTTTGTACAGGGTGAGAAAGTGGAATTAATTTCCAATTTTCTGCATATGGTTAACCAGTTTTTCCAAAACCATTTGTTGAACAGGCTATCTTTTCTCCAGTGTATGTTTTTGGCCCCTTTGTCAAAAATCAATTGGCTGAAAGTGCGTGGACTTATTTCTGGGTCTTCTATTCTGCTGCATTGGTCTATGTTTCTGTTTTTTGCCAGTACCATGCTGTTTTTATTACAATGGCTTTGTAGTATAGTTTAAAGTCAGGTATTGTGATTCCTCCTACATGGTTTTTGTTGCTGAGAGCTTTTGGCTATTCTGGGCATTTTGTTATTCAAGATAAATTTAAGAACTGACTCTTCTATGTCTGTGAGGAATGATCTTGGTAGTTTAATGGGCATTGCATTAAATCTGTAGATCACTTTTGGGAGGATGGTCATTTTAATGATATTTATTCTGCCAATCCATGAACATGGAAGATCTTTCCAACTTCTAAGATCTTCTTCGATTCTTTTTTCAGTGTTTTATAATTTTCTTTGTAGAGATCTTTTACCTCCTTGGTCAAGTTTATTCCTAGGTATTTTATTTTTTTGTGGGAAATCCTGAGTGGAAGTGTTTTCTGAATTTCTTTTTCAGTGGATTTATTGTTGGTGTACAGGAAAGCTTCTGATTTTTTAAGACTGATTTTGTATCCAGATACTTTGCTGAATTTGTTGATTAGTTCTATAAGCCTTTTAGTTGAGTTTGTTGGGTTTTCTAAATATAGTATCATGTCATCTGCAAATAGTGAAAGCTTAAGTTCTTCTTTTCCTATTTGTAATCCTTTGATTTACTTTTCTTGCCTTATTGCTCTGGCTAGAGTCTCTAGTACTATATTGAAGAGAAGTGGTGATCGTGGACATTCTTGTCTCATTCCAGTTTTTAGGGGGAATTCTTGAAGTTTTTCCCCATTTAATATGATGTTGGCGGTGGGCTTATTGTAGATTGCCTTAATAATGTTGAGATATGTTCCTTCTATTCCAATTCTCTGCAGTGTTTTTATCCTTAGGGCTTTGAGTTGTGTCCTTTGGTTATTTATTAGAAGATTTTCTGTTTTTCTTTATGTGGGCACTTAGTGTTATTAATTTTTCTCTTAATACTGCCTTCAAAGTGTCCCAGAGGTTTTGATATGTTGTATCTTTATTTTCATTTGTTTCTAGAAATTTCTTGATTTCACCTCTTACATCTTCTATGATCCATTCTTCATTCAAAAGTGTGGTGTTCAGTCTCCACATGTTTATGTTGTTTCTCTGGGTCTTCTTATAGTTGATTTCTAGTTTCATTCCATTATTGTCTGAAATGATATTATTCTTTGCTTAGTTGTCTGCTGGAGGAAAATTCTTGTTTCTTTGGTTCTGGCATGTATTACCTATTTCTTCTTTGCAGTTAATCTCCTTGAGTATTTTCTCTAGTGCTGGTTTTGAAGACATAAATTTCTTCAGTTTCTGTTTGTCATGGAAGCTTCTTATTTTCCCATCTAATTTTATAGAAAGTTTCACTGGGTAGGAAACTTTTATCTGGAAGTTGTTTTCTTTCAGAGTTTGGAATATGTTACTCCATGCCCTTCTGGCTTTCATGACTTGGTTTGGGAAGTCTGGAGTGATTCTAATTGGTTTGCCTCTGAATGTCACTTGGCCTTTTGTTTTTGTTGCCTTTAAAATTCTCTCCTTGACTTCCACATTAGTCATTTTAACAATTATGTGGCATGGGTATCCTCTTCTCTGATCCTGTCTACAGGGACTTCTATAAGTTTCCAGGACCTGTATATTGACCTCTTGCTCTGTGTTTGGAAACTTTTCTGCTATCACTTCCTTGAAGAGATTATTGATCCCTTTGGTTTCACCTTTTTTTCCCTCCTCTATTCCAATTATTCTTAGGTTAGGTCTCTTAAAATGGGCCCATATTTCTTCAATGTCAAATTCCTGTTGCTGGATTTTTTTTTTTCTAAATTAGAGACTTTGCGTTCAGTTTTGAAGTGATCATCTTCTAGGAGTGAGATTCTATTCTCCATGTGGTCTAATCAGTTGTTTATACTTTGAATTGAGGCCTTTACTTCAATGATTGCATCCTTTGTCTCTTTTTGACTCTCTCTGAATTCTTTTCAAAAGTCCTCTATTATTTCTACAGTTATTTTCCTGATTTGATCCTCTAGAGATCTCTGAATTCCTTGGTTATCAGGTTCTGATGTTGTGGGGTTGTGGGCATTCATAGCTCCATGTTATTTCTCTTTCCCATTATTTCGAAAGTTTGTGCCTTCTCTGGGTTCTTCCCTGGGTCACTACGACTTCACTTAAGGTGCTCTGGATCTCGAGTCTCTGGTATCTCAGTCACCACTACTCCTTTACTGGGTTGTATCACAAAGTCTCAGACTCAGGGAATCAATCAAGGCTGCTTGAGACCATGGGGGTACCAGGCTGGGCATTCTCCCACAGGAAGCTGCAACTATGGTGTGATATCTCTGTCGCCGCCACTCCCCCACTGGGTTGGACTGCAAAAATCTCTGACCCAGGGAGACTATCTGAGCAAGTCCCTGGGAGTGCAGTTCTGGGATTTCTCCTCTAGGGGCCGCAATTTGACCCACAGTTGTTGAGTGCACTGATGGAGCTCTAGTGGACTTGGTGAACTCACTGCTGCCACCGCTGGCAATATGATGCCGCTGCCATGCCCTCGCCCAAGAGGCTGGAGTATTTCTTCTCTAGTTTTGAGCTCCACTCTGAGTCCCTGCAGGGTGTGCTGAGCCCGGCCCCTGGGAGCTTTAGACGCTCCTTGCACTGAAAAAACTGCAGAATTCCACCCAGCTGTTCCACAGCTGCTCACCTTAGCTCACTGTCCACCCCCTCCTCTCTGGAGCCTGGTGGCTTGTTGAGTGTGCTGGTCTGGAGACATCCAGTGAACTCGCCACTACTGCCAGCAATATGGCGCTGCTGCTGCATCCTCGGTCGCGAGGCCAGCGTATCTCCTCTCTGGTTTTGAGCTCATTTCTGAGTCCCCCTCCTCTCTGGAGCCTGGTGCTGCAAGGGAAGATGGCGCCAGCTTGGCTCCATGCTGCGGCTCCAGCCACAGCACTGCAGGCTGGTTTTTTTTCTGATGTCTGGTTGTTCTTCCAGCCCTCTTTTTCTTTGTCCCTTGTATTTACAGTTTTTATTTCTCTGCTGATGGTGTTTTCTGGCTATGAAAGTTGCTGATTTTGTGGTAATAGAGATCGATTGTTAGCAGGACTCATCAATGCCGCTTTTCTCCATCGCCACCTTCTCAGAAGTCACCCAGAAAATAATTGAACTCATTTTGTTATTAAATTTTTTAGTTCTAAAGTTGAATTGGTTTATATTCTATATCTCCAATTTCTTTGCTTATATTTCCTATTTTTAAATTCATTTTAAAAGTGTTCCCTATGCTTGTGGAAGCATATTTTAAATAGCTCCTTTACAGTGTTTCTCAAATTATTACAGCATCTGTGCCATCTTGATGTTTGCATATATCAATTATTTTCCCATGGAACTTTAGAAATAAATATTTTTCATATGATCACTAAGTTTGAGATATTGAAAATGATTTGAATATGTTGTGACTATGTTTTGCTTTATTCCTAAGAGAATGTTAATATATTTTGTTTAAGAAGGCTATGTACCTATTTGGCACTGGGTTTTAAGTAATGTCCAGTTTTCCATGGGTTGTATTTCCAGGGTTAATTAAGTTTTTTAAGTCTTTGCAATGATGTTCAGATCTATCATGAATGTTAGCCACCCAGTAGTCAGTTTGGATCTTGGAAATAAATATATTCCATTGTTCAGTTTTCAAAGTCTAAATATGCTTTAGGAAATTGGACCCACGCCTTTTTTAAAAAAAAATTACTGGTGCATTGTAATCATACATCTTAATAAGATACACATCACCCAACTAGCCCTTCACCAATCCCTACTCTATCCTTTCCCCATCCCTCCTTACCATGCTTCGTTTAGTGATTGACTTTGACATGTTTGCTTAAGTACATCACATGCTCTGGAGAGGTTCCCTCTTCCCCCATCTCATCCACTCAGTTAAGTCACCTTATTTGTTCCTCTATAGGATCTCCTTCTTCATCTAGAGTTCGTCCTATTATCCATTTCTCCCTAGGTTTTGCTTACTAGGGAAATCATTCTTTTTCTTATTTTTTGTGACTGGGTAAGCTCACTTAGCACAATGTCTTCCAGTTCCATCCATTTCCCTGAAAATGATGTAATTGTGTTTTTCTTTATGGACAAGTAAAATTCCATTGTGTACATATCTCACAGTTTTGTAATCCATTCATCTGTTGATGGACATCTTGGCTGATTCCATGGTTTGGCTATGGTGAATTGTGCAGTTCTGGTATAGATATTCATGCATTAGTTTGGTAGTTTGGTTTCCTTTTTTGGGTAGACACCCAGAAATGGATTGTTGCATCAAATGGAAAGTTAATTCCCATTCTTCTGAGGATTCTCTATACTGTTTAAAAGTGGTTGCAATAATTTGCAATCTCACCAACAATGTTTTAGAATTCCCACTTCTCAACATCCTCACCAGCATTTGTTGTTTGTGTTTCAAATGATTGCCAATCTAGTTGGGGTTAGGTGAAATCTCAGGGTAGTTTTTATTTGCATCTCTCTGCCAATGATGTTGAGCATTTTTTCATCCATTTATTGGCCATTTGAATGTCTTCTTTCATGAAGTGTCTATTTAATTCACTTTTCTATTTTTGATTGGGTTATTTGTTTTCTTAGTGTTGAGTTTCTTGAGTTCTCTGTCCTCTATCAGATTAGTAGGTGGCAAAAATCTCCCATTCTGTTGGCTCTCGATTGTGTTTCTTTTTTTTTAATTTTTTATTGGTGCACTGTATTCATACATCATAGTGGGATACAAAAAACTTTTGTAGACATACATGCACACATTGCCCTATCAGCCCCCACCCGATCCCCACCCCATTCCCTCCCCATCCCTCCTTCCCATGCTTGGCTTTGTGGTTGACATATAGTATTATAGCATTTTATCCAAAATTAAAAATGATAATCTCACATAACAGTTTCATTTGTCTGATACCAAGCGTTTGATAACTTAAAGATAACATTTTAATATTTCTTTTTGCTTTCTTTCTTACCAGAGAATTTTTTTCTTTTTTTTAGGTGAAACTATCATATATTTATATATTTATTTTTCAGGAAAAAATCTATCCTAATATGGAATATGGACTCTAGATACCCAAAACGATCTCAAAAAAGAACAAAGCTAGAAGATGTATATTTTCTAATTTCAAACCATATAAAGCTACAATAATTGAAACAGTGTAGTACTGTTCTAAAGGCAGATATATAAACCATTGGAGTTAAATAAAAGCCTAGAGCTAAATTCTTCCCTATATTGTCAAGTTATTTTTGACAAGGTTTCCACAAACATTTGGTGGAGGAAATAATAATCTTTTAACTAAATATTGTTGAAAAATAATAATTACATGAAAAAGAATAAAATTGGAACCTTACCTAATCCCATATACAAATATTAACTCAAAATAGATAAAAGACCTAAATATAAATCTTAAGACTATAAACTTTTAGAAGAAAATCTGGGTCATAAAACCTCACAACATTGAAATTGGCTGTGATTTCTTGGATATGATTTCAATTGCACAGGCAAAAAAGGGGTATGCAAACTCCCTAAAAAATTAAATATTGTATATGCAAAGACAATGTAAACAGAGTTAAAAGTTACTGATAGACTGGGATAAAATATTTCCAAATGCTATATCTGAGGTATATTAATATTCCAACTAGAAATCCTAAAAATTAACAACAATAAAGGCAAACAATACAATTTAGAGATAGGTATAAGACTAACATAAATAATGAATCTCCACAGATAACTAATCTTATTTGTCTGTTGGATGGAAAATCTTGTTTCTCTGGTTCTAGTGTGTGGTACCTAATTCTTCTTTGTAGTTAATCTCTTTGAATATTTTCTCTAGTGCTGGTTTTGAAGACATAAATTCCTTCAGTTTCTGTTTGTCACAGAAGCCTCTTATTTCTCCATCTAATTTGATAGAAAGTTTTGCTGGGTAGGAAATTTTTGGCTGAAAGTTGTTTTCTTTCAGAGTTTGGAATATGTTACTCAAAGCCCTTCTGGCTTTCATGACGTGGTTTGGGAAGTCTGGAGTGATTCTAATTGGTTTGCCTCTGAATGTCACTTGGCCCTTTGTTTTTGTTGCCTTTAAGATTCTCTGCTTGGCTTCCACATTGGTCATTTTGACAATTATGTGACGTGGGGATCCTCTTCTACAATCCTGTCTAAAGGGAGTTCTGTAAGTTTCCTGGACCTGTGTATTGACCTCTTGCTCTATGTTTGGACATTTTTCTGGTAATACTTCCCTGAAGAGATTGTTGATCCCTTTGGTTTCACCTTCTTTTCCCTCCTCTATTCCAATTATTCTTAGGTTAGCTCTCTTAAAATGGGCCCATATTTCTTCAATGTCAGATTCCTGCTGTCGGATTTTTTTTCTAGATTAGAAACTATGCATTCATTTTGGATTGCTCATTTTCTAAGAGCGTTATTCTTATCTCCATGTGGTCTAATCGGTTGTTTGTACTTTGAATTGAGGCCTTTACTTCATTAATTGCATCCTTTATCTCTTTTTGGCTCCCTCTGAATTCTTTTAGAAACACCTCTATTATTTCTACAGTTATTTTCCTGATTTGATCTTCTAGAAATCTCTGAATTTCTGTTTTATCGGGTTCTGATGTTGTGGGGTTGTGGGCATTCATTGCTCCATTGTTATTCCTCTTTCCCATGATTTTGGGAGTTTGTGCCTTCTCTGGGTTCTTCCCTTGGGTCACTACGACTTCACTTAAGGTGCTCTGGATCTCCAGTCTGTGGTCTCAGTCACCACTACTCCTTTACTGGGTTGCATCGCAATGTCTCAGACCCAAGGAGTCAATAGAGGCTGCTTTAGACTATGGGGCATGCCAGGTTGAGCGTTCTCCTATGGTGTGATATCTCTGCCACTGCCACTCCCCCACTGGGTCAAGTCCCTGGGAGTCAGTACTGGGATTTCTCCTCTGGGGCCCACAATTTGACTCACTGTTGTTGAATACGCAGATGGAGCTGTAGTAGACTCTGAATTCGCTGCTGCTGCTGCTGCCGCTGGTGGCAATATGGTGCCGCTGCCATGCCCTCAGCCATGAGGCTGGCGTATTTCTTCTCTGTTTTTGAACCCCGCTCTGAGTCCCTGCAGCGTGTGCTGAGCCCAGCCACTGGGAGCTTTAGATGCTCCCTGCGCCAAAAAATCTGCCGAATCCCGCCAGGCTCTTCCACAGCGGCTCACCTCGGCTCGCTGTCCGCCGCTCCTCTCTGTAGCCTGGTGGGCTGATGAGTGCGTTGGTCTGTAGCCGTAGCTGTCCGGTGAGCTCGCCGCTGCCGCCAGCAGTAAGGTGCTGCTGCTGTGTCCTCGGCCGTGAGGCCGGCGTATCTCCTCTGTGGCTCTGAGCTCTGTTATAAGACCCCCTCCTCTCTGGGGCTGGTGATTTTTTTGTTTCTCTGGTGATGGTGTTTTCTGGCTATGAAAAGCACTGATTTTGTGGTAAAAAAGATTGTTTGTTAGTGGGTCTCTTAAGCCCCACTTTTCTCAGTCGCCATCTTCCTGGAAGTTTTCGATTGTGTTTCTTGACAGTTTCCTTTGCTGTACAGAGGTCCTTCTGTTTCATGCAATCCCATGTACTGATTCCCCTTTTAGTTTCTTGTGCCTTTGAGTTCTTGTTGAGAAACTTTTATTTGTGCCTCTGTGTTCCAGTGTTGGACCTGTGCTCTCTTCAAAGAGCCTCAATTTGTTTATTCTGATTTCCAAGTCTATGATCGATCTTGAACTGACTTTTATGCAGGGTGAGAAAATGTGATTTATTTAAATTTTTCTGCATACAGTTAACCAATTTTGTAAGCACCATTTGTTGAACAGGCTATCTTTTTTCCAGTACATATTTTTGGTCTCTTTGTCAAAAATCAATTTGTGATAAGTGTGTGGTTTTGTGCTAGTGCCATACTGTTTTATTACAATGGCTTTGTAGTATGGTTTAAAGTCAGGTATTGTGATTCCTCTTACATAGTTTTTGTTCCTGAGAACTACTTTGCCTATTCTGGTTTTTTTCTTGTTCCAAATGACCTTAAGGCCTGATTTTTCTGTCTTTGAGAAGTGATATTGATAATTTAATGGGCATTACATTGAATTTGTAGATCACTTTTGGAAGTATGGCCATTTTGATTATATGTATTATGTCTATCCATGAACAAGGAATATCTTTGCATCTTCTAAGATCTTCTTCAATTTCTTTTTTCAATATTTTATAATTTTCTTTGTAGAGGTCTTTTACCTCCTTGATTAAGTTTATTTCTAAGTATTTTTTATGTGGGGGGAAATCATGAGAAGTGTTTTCTGAATTTCATTTTCAGTGGACTTATGGTTGGTGTACAAGAAAGCTTCTGATTTTTTAAGATTGACTTTGTATACAGACACTTTGCTCAATTTGTGGGTCAGTTCTATCAGCCTTTGGTTGAGTTTGTTGGGTTTTCTAAATATAGTATTATGTCATCTGCAAATGGTGAAACTTTGAGTTCTTCTTTCCCTATTTGTACTCCTTTGATTTCCTTTTCTTGACTTATTGCTCTGGCTAGAGTCTCAAGTACTATTTTGAAGAGAAGTGGTGATAATGGAATTCTTGTCTTGTTCCTGTTTTTAGGGGAAATTCTTTAAGTATTTCCCCATTTAATATGATGTTGGCTGTGGGCTTATTGTAGAGTGCCTTTATGATGTTGGGGTATGTTCCTTCTGTTCTGATTATCCACAGTGATTTTAACATAAATGGATGTTGGATTTTATCAAATGCTTTTTCAGCATCTACTGAAATAATAATGTGATTTCTGTCTTTGGTTCTGTTTATATGATGAATTACATGGATTGATTTTTTTTTATGTTGAACCAGTCTTGTATCCCTGGGATTAACCTTACCTGGTCATGGTGTACAATTTTCTTGGTGTGATTTTGAATGCATGTTGCTAGTATTTTGTTTAGCAGTTTTGCATCCAAGTTCATCAAAGGTATAGACCTGTAGTTTTCCTTCCTTGAGCTGTCTTCATTTGGTTTTTGTATTAATGTGAATTTGGCTTCATAAAACATTGGATCCACACCTTTGAAGCTCATGGGTGAGCCCAGGATTTCATTTACTACTTTAAGGCATTACTTTCTCAAGTGTTACCCTTGCTGAAATCAATATTTTCTAATTTTCCAAAGTCCTCCATTTTTAGTTAACTTACCAGAATATTGAGGCATTAGTTGACTTATTCTGCCTTATAGTCCCCTTAGTTGTGCCCACATCTAGAGTGAAACTGTTGAAGGAAAGAAGGGGAAGCCATGGAAGTCCACCACTCTCTCTAATGACCACACTCCTCTGACTGGAAAAGAAAATCCCCTTTCTATAGTGTCTTGTCTCCTGCAGGCCCACTTGGCTGCAGACATAATTGAGAGCTTGGTGTAAGTCCCTTAACTAATCCTGAGTCAGAATTAGAGACCTGTCCCTGGTAGGTTGTAAGCTCACTATCAGCTTGGTAGTAGAATAGCCTTCAAATAGCTTCTCCATTAGCATGCCTCATATTTCATGACTGCATTAAAAGAGAAAGATAAAGTATGCTTTCTGCATCTTACCTAAAACCAGGATACTCAAAAAAAAGTTGTTTTTATTTTTTTTTAAAAAGTCATATATGTCCTTTAAATTTGAGAAACACAGTCGTTCTGAATAGAGTTGGACTGCTAAAAGCTTAGTCTATTTCTACAAAGTTGAACTCCTCAAAAACTGCCTTTTTGCCGGGTGTGGTAACCATACTTGTAATCCCTGTGCTTGGGAGGCAGAGACAGGAGGATCACACAGGTTCATAGTCAGCCTCGCTGGCTTAAGAGACCCTGTTTCCAAATAAATAAAAATAAATAAAATAGGTCTGGGGGTGTAGCCCAGAGATAGAAGGGCTTCCAGGAACCCCAGTACCACCAAAAAAATAAAAAAAATAAAAACTGCCTTTATGCCATATTACAGTTATTAATATTTTCCTATTTTCTATCAAAGGTCACTTTCCAAAAGTACATATGAAATTGTAACAGCAATCAGAACAAAAATGTTAGGTTGCCATGTATTATATTACCCAATGACTCCTTATAATATCTCATATGCAGTATTATTCTTTCTTTTCAGTTAATACAGTGCTCAGAAAAAGTTCTCTTAAATTAAAATACTTGAATGTTTCACATTAATAAGAGCCCCATTGGCATTAACATTCCTCATCCTTTCCTGTTTACTGGAGAGCTTGGAAACTTTAAATACCTAAAATATTTCCAGAGACTATACCAACTACTGAGAAAAAAAGGTGATTAACAAGCTTAGTGTGGTGGCACACACATGTAATCCCAGTACTTGGGATGCTGAGAAAGGAAGATTTTAGGTTGGTGACCAGTTTTAGCACCTTAGCAAAGCTTTGAACAACTTGGTGATACTATGCTTCAAAATAATAAATAAAATAGGGCTGGGGTTGTAGTTCAGAGATAGGATGCTCCTGGAATCAATCACCAGTATCACACAATCAGAAAAAGTGATTAACATATTGTCCCTAAACTCAAAGAGCTTAATGTGTTATAAAGGATATGGAAACATGGTGAAATATATGCCATATAAGAGAGAATACTAAACAGGAGCTCTTGGACAGGGACTCTCACTTTTCCTTTTGAATTTCAATTTATCTGTTATCCTCCGCCTCCTTTGCAACAACCCTTTGTCTCTCTTACTGCATCATTTTCAAGCACTTCCCCCAGGGATCCCCACTCAAATCCATCATATGCCATATTTTATTCCTAAGAGGACTTTCCCCACCACCATTCCTTACTGCCCTCTCAAAACACGTTTTATCCATGTCTAGTTTCCTCAGTTCCCAGAAAGATAGCTTCCTAGATAATCTAGCAATGATTCTAGCTCAACTATTGAAACCTAATTATGAATTTATGGGATATCTATTACAGATGGCTTTGCAACTTAATGGGACAGAGCAATGGGGAGAATTCAGTCAGAATGATATGTAGGAACATGTTCCAATTCTCTGTCACTGGGGCTCCCAGATTCTATCTGGAGATTATCAACTTCACTTTCTGGATAAGAGGTATTGGTGTACTTCTTCATAACTTAGAAATAATGAATCCAGATTCTTTTTTTTTTTTACCTAAACCAGTAGTCCCACAGCAAGCTGCCTTTTTAAGTCTACATGCTACCTTGTTTTCATCAACCTATTTCTGCTGAAAATCTGTGTGGACATGAGGACACTCATTCTTCATGCTAGAGCCTTTGCCTTGCAACCATTGGCATCTGCTGTGGCTTAACATTTCACCTTCCTCCAGCCTGCTCCCACCTGGTGAATGAGTACAGAGGTGTGTGAACCTGATGACTCATACCAGATGGGATTATTCTAATTGGCACTGTCCATGTACAGAGCCTCCATTGGCCTGGATACCTCAGTGATGAGTAACTCCTGATGTAGGCTCTTCACATCCAGGCAAAAAGTTTCATCTGCTTTAGCCCCAAACGTGCTCCTTCCAGAAAAGTTTCCCATGAGTATGCACTGTTCTTCTTCAGAGGTCCCATTCCCCCTTGTTTGCAACCTTTCACAGCAAAGAACCTGGAGCCCTACTGTGCCTCCTGTCTAGTAGACTCAGCTGTCTTCACACTCACCCAGTTTCCTGACAAGCTGCAGAATTTTGGGGACAAGTAATAATGTGTAACAGAAATTGTGGAAGAAAGAGTATCAGGAGGGCCATGACTCTCCTTCAAACTCAGTTTGACACTGAAGGATGGTGATGTGGACATCTTGTACTTGGAGATACAGAAAAGAAAATATGAAAACAGCTGAGACGAATTCTTCATGAGATGAGCTATGGATAGAAGCTCCATCCATTTTAGAAATTAGGAATTTTATGCACTGTTCCAAATCACACAGTCAGCAAGAATTTGGAAGTCTCAAGATCTGAATTTGGAACTGCACTGCTTGTATTTGATGATGATGTTTTTAAAGCCTACATGTCAAAAACAAGTCAGTTATGTAAATAGCTCAAATATAAAGTATAAAATTTAGTTGGAGTTTTATTTAGCACTTTATGCTGAAAATAAAATCGTTGGAATTAAAATGCAAATACTGTAATATAGAAAAATAATTCCATCATGTGAAAGATGAAAGCATGGCATCAGCAAATACAGAGTGGAGCCACGGTCCTCTTAATATTTTAACAAACTGAATTTGGGCCTAAATTATAAATGTCAACAAACATAATTTTGCAATAAAAACTATGGATTTTCTTTTTAAAATAACTTTTAAAAAATAAACATAAAACGCCAGGCATGGTGGCACACACTTGTAATCCCTGTGCTTGGGAAGCTGAGACAGGAGGATTGCACAGGTTCAAAGCTACCCTCAGCTACTTAGTGAGGCTCTTAGCAACTTAGTGAAACCCTGTTTCCAAATAAAATATAAAATAGGTCTGGTAGTATAGCCAAGAGGTAGAAAGCCTCTGGGTTCCACCCCCAGTACCACCAATAAATAAATAAATAAATAAATAAATAAATAAATAAACAAACATAAAAAAAGAATTTTATATGACTAAAGTTATTTCGCTTAGTTTAAATATCTTGAAATGAATTTTCAAGGAATGTGTAAGTAATTAATATATCAACTTGGCATTTTCCATTAATCGCTTTGAGTTTTAAATAGCAAAGCATTATTCTTATTATTAATGCACTGAACTACATAAATATTAACGTATGAATATTGGTTACAATAGCTATAATATAAACTTAATATATAAAAACATTATTTATGAAGAATTGAGACTATTTGGTATTGTCACCAAAGGATTTGTGGCTGTCAGAAGTGAATTTCTGCAGAGCATTTTAAGATTGTATCATATGACTAAAGTAAGGCTTTTACTTACCAGTTTGCTATGGAAACCATCTCACAAATACCATAAACAGAATGAGTAAATTCACAAGGAATAGAGAGTGGCTACTACCATGTAGCCACTAAAAAATGAAGTTGTCAAAAACCTTATTTACTACTGATGAGACAAAAAACAAATCAGAAAAGAATATTTAGAACATGATCTCAATTTTATGATTTTGTCAAGTTCTACAAATATGCACATACAGATATTTATAAAATTTCAGAGGGTATGTACTGAATCTGAGATAATAGTTTATATTTTTATTTTTACATAATATCTTTACTTTTCAAAAAACATCTCATTCTCATAATAATTATACCAACACCCACAGACTACTCATGCAGTGATGACAAACAACCCAGGATCTCAGTGGCTTCACCTAATAAAAGTGTATTTCTCCCAATGATGGGCAAAGAAGCTCTGCATTTTATATAAGAACATCTAGAATGGATGAATCCTACATAGCAATTATATCTCTACCTCATAGAGATATTTTCTATATAATCTTAAAATGGGTTCTAATTAAATAAAAATAACTCGATATACATACATTTTTATATCTAGTAAATTTAAGTAATATACCCCTAATGCAAATATATTACATGAAATAAAAAAATAATCCTTTCTGACTCATTTATTGATTTAAAGGGACGGTCTTGGGAAGCTGTATAAATAAAACAAAAACAGAATTGACTATATCATGGCAGTGAGACCTACTTTATAAGGAAGCTTTGATTGTGAATTTCCTCTCAATATTGTATTTAATACAAATAATAGAATCAATTTCTCCCCTCAACAACTCATTGTATCGTGAACCAAATTCACTCATGGTATAATCTGAGGTACCACTTCAACACCAGTATGACTGAGGGGAATATTAAATATTAATATCTATTTTAACAACTATTAAATAAGTGTCATTAAGAGAAAAGTAAAAAGTTAACAATTAAAAATTTCATCAACGCTGGGCATGGTGGGGCATGTGTGTTATCCCCATGCTTGGGAGGCAGAGACAGGAGGATCAAGCAGGTTTGAAGCCTGCCTTGCTGGCTTAAGAGACCCTGTTTCCAAAAAAAATTATATATGTCTGGGAGTGTAGCCTGGAGGTAGAAGGGTTTCTAGGAACCTCAGTACCACCAAAACAAAAAAAAAATTCATCAAGTCCAGATTTGAACATGAATTTTGGAAAAACTAAATATCCAAAGCAAAATATAAAAGCTATTGAAATTTTGACAAAATTGGGAAAAAATGGTATCATGAAAGAATTTTTTTTTATTTTAGAGAGAGAAAGTAAAAAACTCTTACAAGTCATTACAGGTGGCAACCGCGAGCGAGAAATGGCTGCTGGCCACAGGGCCAGGGATTTCCTCACCTTCTTTTAATCACTCCTGTCTAACTGAAGAATCTTCTCTCAGTCCTTTCACTTACTATAATTAAAATGTTACTTTCTATATGAAGTCTTTCTAAGAAGAAAGTCTATAAGAAGGTGCTTTCCTATCAAGTAGGAAAATGAAAACTTTTTATTTTTTGGTGGCACTGGGGTTCCTGGAAACCCTTCTACCTCTGGGCTACACTCACACACACACACACACACACACACACACACACACACACACACACTATATATATATAATTTGAAACAGGGTCTCTTAAGCCAGCAAGGCTGGCTTTGAAACTGTGTGATCCTCCTGCCTCTGCCTCCCAAGCATGGGGATTACAAGTGTGCACCACCACGCCCAGCTTAAAATCTTTCTTGATAGAAACATTTTTTAATAAAATTTTGAGTGAGCATTTTAGAATGCAGGACTAATTTTCACATCTAAAAAGAAAATTCATGCCAAAGCTCTAATAAAACATTTCCAAAATAACCAGGGAATGATTTGTATAAATCCTGCCTTGCTCTTTAATTTCTCAACCATGATTGTGTGCCCCTCTGGGTCTGAAGCCAAATATGCTTTGTCCCTACAGTACAAAAATAAGTCCTATAGAAGGTCAAGGAAAAGCAATCTGCCTTTTACATAATGGATAAATTGAGTGGGAAAGGAGACTGGATAATACCCCAAATGCAGATCTTTGTATTAATTGTTTGCATAACTAAAGATAGGTATTTACTCAAGATTAATAGATAATGAACTTTATTCTAATTCACTCTGTTAGGTAGAACAAATATCTAGACCACCAGTTCTCACTTCTGATTGGAGTGAGAAAAGGAGGAAAGGGAATTATTATTAGACTCTTCAGGGGATTATAATTTGAAGCACTACTACAGCTGAATCAAATGTCAAGCCCTCTTTCTTCTTTATCCTTTCACTAATACTGGCTCCTATAATAATGCCTTTGACTAGAAACAAAAATTATATTCTCTTTTTCTGAGCATTCCATATCTTGGAGGCAAAATATCTTTATTTATTGAAGAACAATTATGTAAGACATGTGGCCTGGCTCAATCAGAAAAGCTATCTACCTGGAATTGTGTATTGACTCCTCAAAAGACCCAAGATAGGCCTGCTTTAACAATATCACCTTGACAGAGTTTTTGCATTCTCTGAGGAAGAGGTGGTCTAGAAAAAATATTTGTTGATCTTGGGATCTGAGCTCAAGTAATTTAGGTCATAAAATAGATACATACTGGGCATAAGACAAAAAGAGGTACATATTGGGCAGAAACTATAATGAAATGGTTACAAACTGGTGGACACTTTGAAGTATATTGAAGAGAGCCTAGACAAATGAGCCACTGCTTGATAAAAAAAAAATTGCTTGCTCAGGTGTGCAATTTAATGTCCAAAAAGGAAGGGTGATTACCTAGATGACATTTGTTTTCTGTAGTAAATTAATTTTCAGAAATTTTTGAAGCAAACAAGATTTTATCAGTGTATAATTTTATCTTCTGGAATGAGAATTTTCTGGAATGCATAGTCAAGTCTTAACTAACACAGATGGTCTTGTTATTCATTCTGAGACTTCTGTGGATACAATGTTCTCATTCTCATTAAAAAGGCCAGCAATGGATTAGAGTTTTGATTCATAATAAATAAGGGAGGTAAAAGTTCAATGAGGTTAAAAGCAAACCCAAGGCTTTTTGAAGATGTGAACAGAAAAAAAAATGAGTCACAAGATCAATCCCCAGGCAGGTGAAGATTAAGGAAGGAAGCAAAATAAGGTGTCCTGTTTAAATAAGTCATCACAGAGACTAGGAAAATTGAGACTCATCCTACTCAGTTTATCTATGGTGTTAACTCATTGTGAAAGGTACAGGCCTGATTACTTAAGAATACCAGATGGACTCTGGGCCATTTTGTGAAGAGATGGAGAATGAGTGGTCAGAGCCCCTTACTGACCTCAAGCAGCCCTCACCTTCTTTACTTAGAACTTGGGACTTGGGGACTCAGAATTGAATCTCTTCTCCCTCCCCCTCTCCTATGAGAATTTTTTATCTTCAGCTACATTTTTCCAGTTTTGTGAGGAGTCTTGTCAAGTGCAGTGGCTAGCAATGTTACCAACAAGAGAGACCCTGTTCCATGAACTTCCATGTATTCATTGGGAATATCGATGCTTGTGGTCAAGAAGTCTGATGTAAAGGCAGTCTTGTAGAAGTATGTTAAAGTCATGGGATGTTCTATTTATAAGGTCTTTGCCTTCATCCAGTATATTAACAGGAGAAATACCTTGGCTGCCTGTGGCAGGAGAAAATGGCAGGATAATTCTTGGCTGCGTTTTAGATATTAATCTGGCTGCAGAGCCAAAAATGAACCGAGGAAAGGCAGCCACTAAACGGTCTATAGTGGAAATGTGCAGGTCAGCATCAGAACACCCTACTCCATCCCCTCTACTGAACTCTTCTTTTGACTTGGACTATGACTTTCAACAGAATTATTATAACAGGATGTACAGTTATCCAGCACCTGTTCCTCCTCCTCCTATTGCGAGGGCAGTTGTGCCCTCTAAACTCGAGTGTGTATCCAGAATCAACTCAGGAAAGAAAAAAAGTGGCTTCAATTCTAAGAGTGGACAACAGGGATCTTCCAAGCCTGGAAACTTGAAAGGCGATGATCTTCAGGTTACTAAAAAGGAGCTGACCCACATAAAACAAAAAGAGGTTCCCTTCTGGAAAACCTGGAAAATTTTGAAAAGGAACAGACCAAACAAGCAGAGTTATCCTACTTGTCTCCAGTAGAGAAAGTGAATGAAAAGTTGGAAGAGGAGCAGAGCAGCAGTTCTGAGGAGAGAGTTGAAACTTATGTGAGGATGGAATCTGAGGGGCATAGAAGACTGATGAAGAGGGGCCTCCGGGATGATAATGATAAGAAAATAGAGGAGACCAGCTGGAGTTGCTCAGGGATGATGAAAGAGATGCTGAGAAAGGAGAGGGTGACAGAGACAGCACCAATGGCAAGGATGACTCTTAAGCACATAGTTGGGTTTAGAAATTGTATCCCGTACCTAGGTACTTGTCTGAGATCAAAATTTCACCAGGTCTTCTCCCCTAGTGTCTTCAGTACATACTCAGGGTTCTCCCTATCCTTGTCCTTCCCATGTTCATTAATTCATATTCCCTTGTACATTGTCCCATTTTCCTTTGATGCTCCTAGTAGTTTTGTTAAGTCTTACCTGTAATTTTTGCTTTTAATTTTGATACCTCTTTATGACTTAACAATAAAAAGGATGTATGGTTTTCATCAACTGCCTCCAAAATAACCTCTTATTATACAGGGAGTATAGTTCCATTCATACATGATTTTAGCAATTGCATCATTAACTGCAAAAGCAATCTCATGTAGCTGTAACACCTGAGAACAGCTTTGTGTTGGAGGTATGTATGTTAAACCCCACATGAAAGTATTGTATGAGAGTATTGGTAACATGTAATATTGTTACAAATATTACAAATGTAACAATATAATTTTGTGAATGAGAGTTGGCATGTCAAATGCATCCTTTAGAAAAATAATTAGTGTACTAATCTTAATATATGTTTTATTTCATAAATTGATGCATTATAGTAATACATCTTAATGGAGCACAAGATGGTAGAGGCATACATGCACACATCATTCATTTAGCCCTTTCTGAATTTCAACCCTATTCCCCCCCTCCCTAAAGGGCCATAGGAGGAACTCTCAACAAAGGAGGAGAAGCCATAGATGAGCATATAAGGAGGCCTAACTAGGGGTTATGAGAGGGGAGGAGAAGAAAATTCCCTAACGTAAATGATGTACATTCTCAAAGATATCAAAGTCAATTATTAATATTTGTTTTCTATAGTTGATACTGTGGGTTACTTTTGTAAACAGCCTGAAGCTTGGGACCTTTTTACTCAAAATGAACAAGTCTTAATTAAACCAGAAAAGGGAAAAAAGAGTATTAGACAGAATGGGAAGCTCAACTATACCTTGTTCTCAATTCACTCTCTAGTCAACTAAAGGACAAGAACCAGAAGGTAGAACCCTGGCAGGGAGGCTCAAATGATTGCACTTTTACAATTGTTCTTGAGGAGGACAGAGGCAGGAGAGGATGGGTGAGGAAGGACTGAAGAGTAAGATAGTTCTTTGCCTGGTCAGCTGTTTCAGGCCTCTGATCAATGGTGACATTTCGAGTAATAGGACATTTGGATGTCATGTACCTCCTGTTGTACACTGAAAATAGAAATATAACACTTTTACAGTATTTGTGTCAAAAAGGCATACCTGCATACAAAGCATGAAATTTTGGTTGCAAGAATGAATTTTAGGCATCAACTTGATTGAGTCACATGGATCCTTGATATTTGGTCAGTTGTTATTTTAGGTGTTCCTATAAGGATGTTTCTGGATGAGATTAACCTTTAAATCTGTGGACTTAATAAAGCATGTTGCTCCCTATAATGTGAGGCCCTTGTTCAGTCAGTTGAATTGCTAAAAGAAAAAAAGGCTGATCCTCTTTGAGTAAGAGAAAACTCTCCTACCTGATAGACTTCAAACTCTATCATCTGTTCTTCTACCTGGAATATCAGCCTTTCCTAGTTCTACAACAGCTTCCAGCCTTTAGACATAAAGAGATCAGTTATGTAAACTTGAGAGTTGCCAGCTTCTATAACTACAGGAGCCCTTTCCTTATGATGACATACTGCCTGTGTCTGTGCATGTATGTGTGAGTATATGTTTATATCTATGACATACCATTTCTAGTTCCCCGACTAATTCACAGGCAAACTCTAATTGAGACATTCTACAAAATGAATAGTACTCTTCAAAAGTTTCAGGATCATGAAAGACAAGAACAAAAGAGAAAATTACATTTATTGAATGAGATTAGGATACACAATAAATGCAATATGGTAATCCTTGATTGGATCCTGAAACAGAAAGAAGGTATTACAGGTAAAATTCAAATACAGTCTATAATTTATTTAATACAATTGTACCAATGTCAAGTTCCTAATTTTGATAATTGTACTGTGGTTTTATAAAAATGTACATTAGAAAAAGCTCAATGATTTTTTTGCAAATTTTCTTTAAGTCCAGATATATTCCAAAGTAAAAATTCTAAAGTCTATTTATAGATTTATTAACTTTTCATAATTTGGTGATGAATAAGTCTAACTGGCAGCCATTTTTCTTACCTTTCTAGACACATTCTGAGACAACTAATCAAAAGGATGTGAGTTGGCAGGAGATTGGCCTCTGTCTGTGTTGTCCTGACTTGGCTAAACCATGTGGTGAACCAACATTACTATAGAAGAGCTAGAACATGCTATATCAAAGTAAGCACAGCTAGCCAGGTTTGGTGTGCATGCCTGTAATCCCAGTAATAAGGAGGCTGAGACAAGAGGATTGCAAATTTAAGCCAGCTTCAGCAACTTAGTGAGGCCTTGTTTCAAAATTTAAAAATAAAGAGCTGAACTTGTAGGTGGAAGGTAGAATTCCCCTTGATTCAATTCACATTTAAGAAGAAAATTAGGTAAGCACAGGATACTTAGTTAAATACGTATATGAAAGCATAGTGAAGGAACAGAGAAAAACAACAGTAGAGGAAGCTCTGAGAGGAAAAGAGGCCATGTATTAGAAAGCCTGGGCCTTACTTGGAATGCAAAGACAGTTGCTAGGACATTTCCAACATAGCATCGCAAAATTCAGATCTTGAAGGTGGTTTTTAGCATTCTCACTGCTATAATCCAGAAAAAGACTATACAATTTAGAGGAAGGAAGATTTATTTGTTCACAGTTTTCTTAAAGATTTGGGGGTTTAGTCGATGTGCGGCTGGCGACCGTGGATCTCAGCATGTGATGAGCAGCAGAGAAAGCACAAGGTTTCATGAAGGTCAGAAGCAGAAAGAAGGCAGGAACAGGAAGAACCAATGCACCATTCCCAAGGCTGAGTCGCCAGGACCTCACTAGTGACCAAGCCCTGCTCCTAACATTGCTAATTTGTTTCTGTGAGGGCTGGGGGGATATTCCAAATCCAAACCTTTACAAGGTGCCAGGCAAAGAAACTAAATATAGTGCTAATGAAAGACAGCAGAAGATGAGGGAATTGGGATAATATATGCCCATCTAAAGGTACTCAGATTATTTTTTAACTATTATGGCACCTGGATTTAGTCTATCAAGTCACTAGTTTTCAATGCATGGCAGAGTTTAGGAGAGAAGGTAAAAAAGGATTGTGAGATGTCTGTCTAGTTCAGCATCAGATAGAAAGGGAAACAAAAGTTTAAGGCAGAATCCTCTTTCAGAAATAACTGATCTTTGATGTGTTTTGGAAAGAAGACTACAAGTTTATAATATTTTGAAATATGACTTTTTCCACTGACTTAAAAGCTGTTTGTAGAAAAGAATATGAAGATTACCACACATCTGGCAATGTCTCATTTTAAACCTTACACATCGCCAGGCGTGGTGGCGCACGCTTGTAATCCCCGCGCTTGGGAGGCGGAGACAGGAGGATCGCGCTGGTTCGGAGCCAGCCTCACTGGCTTAAGAGACCCTGTTTCCAAATTTAAAAATATAAAATAGGTCTGGGAGTGTAGCCCGGCAGTAGAAGGGCTTCCAAGAACCCCAGTACCACCAAAAACAAAAACAAAAAAAACTTACACATCATCTCGTGTGTTTTAATTACATATAAGTACATCCTGAGATTTCTTCCATTCCCACAGCTTTTCAGAGACTGTCTTTAAGTCCACAGAGGAGAGCCTCTTGTCCTCAAAATAAACAAATTTTAGGAATCTAGAATATTTGCTACAGAAGTGATTTGAGTTCCCAAGCTGAAAATTGAAAGATTAACTGTAAATGAGATCAAATATATTTTTGGCAAAAGATTCAAAGATGCACATTGAGAATTGCTTTAAATAACGTAAAATCTACATCTGAAAAAAGACTTAGATGAACATTGGTAATGAAGTAGAGTCATGGTATTCTATCAATAAACTAAATAAAAATTGATATTAGATATCTGCAAAAGACTCAAGGTTTGTTTCAGAGAATAAAGCATTAAAGATCCTTTTTCTAGATAGTATTTTAACTAAATGTGACTTGGGGAGTGCTTTTCCTTCAGTCAGGCTCTGTAATCTCTCTCTCAAGAATGGTGTGGGCTCGCAGCCTCCCCGCCCCTCCTGCAATGTACGACCTTGGGATCCCAGACTAGCCCGCCGCCATGGCCGACAAGGAAGCAGCCTTTGACGACGCAGTGGAAGAACGTGTGATCAACGAGGAGTACAAAATATGGAAAAAGAACACCCATTTTCTGTATGATTTGGTGATGACCCATGCTCTGGAATGGCCCAGCCTAACTGCACAGTGGCTCCCAGATGTAACCAGACCAGAAGGGAAAGATTTCAGCATTCATCGACTTGTCCTGGGGACACATGTCGGATGAACAGAACCACCTTGTGACAGCCAGCGTACAGCTCCCTAATGATGATGCGCAGTTCGACGCATCACACTACGACAGTGAGAAAGGAGAATTTGGAGGCTTTGGCTCGGTTAGTGGGAAAATTGAAATAGAAATCAAGATCAACCATGAAGGAGAAGTAAACCGGGCCCGCTCTATGCCCCAGAACCCTTGCATCGTTGCAACAAAGACTCCATCAAGTGATGTGCTTGTTTTTGACTATACAAAACATCCTTCTAAACCAGACCCTTCTGGAGAGTGCAACCCAGACTTGCATCTCCGTGGGCATCAGAAGGAAGGCTATGGGCTTTCTTGGAACCCAAATATCAGTGGGCACTTACTAAGTGCTTCAGATGACCATACCATCTGCCTATGGGACATCAGTGCCATTCCAAAGGAAGGAAAAGTGGTCAATGCAAAGACCATCTTTACAGGACATACAGCAGTAGTAGAAGATGTTTCCTGGCATCTGCTCCATGAGTCTCTGGGTTAGTTGCTGATGATCAGAAACTTAGGATTTGGGATACTCGTTCAAACAATACTTCCAAGCCAAGCCATTCAGTTGATGCTCACACTGTGAAGGGAACTGCTTCTCTTTCAATCCTTATAGTGAATTCATTCTTGCTACAGGATCAGCTGACAAGACTGTTGCCTTATGGGATCTGAGAAATCTGAAGCTTAAGTTGCATTCCTTTGAATCACATAAAGATGAAATATTCCAGGTTCAGTGGTCGCCTCACATTGAGACTATTTTGGCTTCCAGTGGTACTGATCGTAGACTCAATGTCTGGGATTTAAGTAAAATTGGAGAGGAACAGTCCCCAGAAGATGCAGAAGATGGCCCACCAGAGTTTTTCTTTATTCATGGTGGTCACACTGCCAAAATATCCGATTTCTCCTGGAATCCCAATGAACCTTGGGTGATTTGTTCTGTATCAGAAGACAATATCATGCAATTATGGCAGATGGCAGAGGACATTTATAATGATGAAGATCCTGAAGGAAGCGTGGATCCAGAAGGACAAGGATCTTAAATATGTCTGACCTTATGATTTTAAACTCCCCTTTTTTCCTCTCAACCCTGAGATTGATTTAACACTGGTTTTGAGAAACAGACTTTGTTCAGTGATCCCTCTATTACAAGTACCACTGAAAATGCTATTAACCCAAACAGCGGGTGTTTTCTAAATATTAACTTGGGTACTTGATTCAACAAAGCCAGACTTACATTTAAAATTTCTTCGAGAATTTTGTAGTAAAAAACCCAGGTCTAAAGTAGCTACAGAAAGGGGAATATTATGTGTGGTTATTTTTCTTCTCAAGCTATATCCCCAAGTTTTTCAGACTCATTTAAGTAAAGGCTAGATTGTGTAAGGAATGGAGACAGGTGAGGTGGGTGTCTGAGCCATGAAGTATAAATACTGCAAGATGACATTTTTATTCAGGAATTAGGGGAGATTCAAGTCAATATAGATTCCTACTCTAAAATTGTCACATCTGACTTTCCAGAACACACATTTTCCTATAAAAACCAGTCTCGGTTTCTTCAGTTAAGTCAAAACTACATGTACCTCCTTCCCCATATATTTTTGCTTGTTAGTGTATTTCTTGCTGTTTTCATATTATTCGTTTTCTATCTGTGAAATGGTTTTTGTTGTGTTTTTTTTAAAACTTGGGACCACCAAGCTGTAAAGATGTATGTTTTTACCTGACAGTTTTACCACAGGTGGACTGTCATGTTGAGAAGGGTGAATTGATAGCTTGTATTTGTTTTGAAAATTAAATTAATCCTTGGTAAGAGTTGCAATTTTTTTAGGAGTTAGTCCTTGACCACTGGGTTTGATACCATCTCCATTTTGGATGACCCATTTCACCAGCAGACCTGTTACTCTCCATGACTAACTGTGTAAGTGCTTATAATGGAATAAATTGCTTTTCTACATAAAAAAGAATGGTGTGTGTGTGTGTGTGTGTGTGTGTGTGTGTGTGTGTGTGTGTGTTGCTGGAAACTGAACCCAGGGGCATACTAACTCTGAGCTACTCCCCCAGACCAAGTTTTTATTATTTATTTTGAAACAGGGTCTCACTAAGTTGCATTGTGCTCTCCAAGTAGCTGAGGCTGACCACAAACCAGATCCTCCTGTCTCAGCCTTCTAAGAATTGGAATTACAAGCGTTTGTCAACACACCCAGATTCTCTTTCAGAAATTTGAATCCTATATCAATGGCCAATGAGGAAGCTTCAAATACTTATACTTTTTCATAAAAAGTATTTTGCAGAGAGAAATTTCTCTTTTATATTAAAATACAAAATGGTTTCATAAATTCAAATACAAATGGGTATAAGAACTCAGAAAATGACCCAGTATGTCAAATCAGTGACTTATTTTAATTGTTTAGTTTAATAATATCCAAAACAATAAAAAGGTAAAATAGATAATTACCAAATAGTATAAATACATTGAGAATAAGAACACATTCATTTACAAAAGTCTTCCACACTTCCCTTCTTGTAAGAAGTTTTATGTTACATTTTCACCATCTCTATGATCATTAAAATAAGAATCCAAATATATGAAAACCCAGAAAATATCATTTGAACATAATTAAAAATTCCACAGAGCAGTAGAATTTTTTCAGGCAACACATTCTATTATAAGGATGGTGTGTATGATACAAACTGGTAAAATGACATCCTACTTCATAATAACTATTTCCAGTTATAGAAATTACAGGCATTTCTTTAAAACAGGCAGAATTCTGACCATAGTGTCTGCATCTATTTTCTATCTCTCAGGCTTCATAGTTATTTCATAAGGATAATGAATGTCATGATGTATTAAACAACAAAGCTACATCTGTTCTCCCTTGTTTTCTGGATATTCCATTCATTCTATTTAATAGCATGAGCCTCCAATCAAGATCCCAAGTATTGCTTCATGATAAATGTCACAAATTTTTTAAAAAAGTTCAATGCCAAAGTCATTATCACAACTCTAGGTCATCTCCTTGACAATGCTTCTCACCACTCACATTCCTCCTTAGACAAAGATACCATCAAAACTGCTTTTTCAAACTTAGAAACTTTCTGTGCAATATTTGTATAAATACATTGTGAATTGGCTAAGAAGACTTTCTGGGCATTTCTCAACTGAATTAGTTCACTAAGTTATTCTACTCATGACCCCTCACAGTGCTAACTACCTCATAACACTTTTTTCTCTCGAGTAGGAGGGCTTGTGATGGAGAGTTTGTAACATGAGACTGTGTGGCACTGACCCCCAAGCCCTCAGACAGAGTAGAGTCTAGAAGGTCCTAAACAGTAGCCACAAAAGAGATGTGGGAAGCAGCTCGAAACCTCAGTTAACCAGATTATTGAACATTTTAGAATCTTAGATTTACAAAACAGGTACGGATCTCAGAGTTCATCTGATTAATTCCTCCATATTGCACATAAGAATATTGAGGCCCAGAGAAGTTAAATGAGTTCTATGTGCCCACATAGCACCTTCATTACAGATAAATGATTTGAACCAGAGCTTTACCTTTCTGGCTGCTATGATGCTACACATATTTTATATCTTCTACAAGATGAAATTTCTATGAAATCTAAGAATCAAGAAATTTTCCTGTTATCTTCAACTTTTATAATCTTTATTTTAAAATTTTTTCTCAAATATAAATCAAGTTCTATTCTTGTACATTATGCCCATTAGCAATGATTCAAATTTTTCTTGGATGACTGATCTATCTGAAAGGTGGCATTTTGCAGCTGGGTGATCATAACCGAGTGAGGTCAAGAGAAATGTAAAACATGTAGGTGGCTAGATTAAATCTATATGGACCTGAACCAAATTACTTCTTTAAAGACATTCTGATCATTTTGTTGTAGTTTTCCTCTTTCTAAGATTAAGAACAAAAATAGTTGAATTAGACAATGGTTTCACATAATTTAATCTTTTCTGCATTTACTTCAGGAATTTAAATAATAGGACAAATCGTGATCTGATACAAAAGTTAGCCCAAATTTACAACTCTGAAATTCTGAACATTTTTATTTCAAAAAAGTCCATATTCAGTTTAATTTGAAAGTATTTTTAGTTCTTATGATGTATGTTTTTGGGGGAAAAAAAAGGATATAAACCTCAAGATAGCCCAATCAGAGGTCCTTTATTCTTAATTCTTTCCTTTTACCTCTCTTGATGTGAAACCTCTAAGATGTCCTTTTTTTAGAGGCAAAGATATGTTTATTTAGGAAAGTGAAGGGGTACATGTTAAAGGTAGAATGTGTGCTATCTCAAGAGGGAGAGAGCACCATCCATCGGTGTCTCACAGTTCTTCCTTTACAGGAGATCCTTTGAGGGGATGGTTAGAAACAGAGATGCACAGCAGGGGTGGAAGTCTAGACTTCCTCAGAATCCTCAAGTTCCCAACATCAGTGGGTGGTGGCTGGGTAGCCCCTGAGCTTTTCCTTTCTTGTGGCCTTTGTTTACTAAGCATTTCAGGAAACTCAGGTGGCAGCTGGGCCATTATGATTAAGGGTAAGGGTGTACTTGAGGAGTTTGCCTAAGAGAGAACAGAAACTGTAAGGTGAAGATAAGGATTGTGAAGTTTCTAGATTTAAAAACTATAGTTTTCTTTTCCTTTCAATTTGTCTCTTTTATCTGTTTTTTCCCCTAATCTACCTTACGGATGAAGGTCAAAGGTCTATCTTCTTTAGCTTCTTCAGTGATGAAAAAACACAAAGGTTCTGCCTGCCAGGGATCAGAAGTCTTATCCTAACTAACCTGAAGGAGACAGAAAGAAACTGCCCACAGTTACTGAGTTGCATTCTTTATAGTCAGGTCAGAAGCTAAACATCACTGAAGAACACAACCCCAAGAGTAGGTGGATCAATGCTCCTGTAAGGTACTAAAAGGTCTTTGATTCCTGTTCAGAATTAAAAACTAAAACTAATTTAACTTTTCCTACGTACTATAAGCTAAGAATCTTGCTTCTTTCTACTCTTGTAAAACTTTTTCCTTTTAATTATGGGAATTTCTTTGCTAAACCAAGAACTTTAAAGATACTTAAAGAATAAATGCTTAGCTTATAGATGCTTAAAGATGCTCAGTTTATAGATGTTTCTGCTAAGTATTTAAAAACAAAAAGATAAATATCAGTGGCATATAAACTTTATAGCGAGCAAATTATTAGTACTAGTGAACAGAGTCATAGGAACCAATATGTTAAATTGTATGCTCATGGCTTTTTGCCATGAGGAATATTCACAGTATCATATATAACTAAACAGGCTGGTTACCTGGCTTCCAGTTTGAAGCTAATTATGGGATGGTCCAGGCTAAAGATATATCTGGGTTATTATACAGAGCACTAACATGTCAACTTTTCATGCGGATGCCCATCACAATTGCAATACCATTGAAAAGCAGATGGATGGCTTTGTTGATAAAATAAAAAAGCTTACAGCATCAAACAAGATGTACACATGTTTTTGTTTGTTTGTTTGTTTGTTTTGTGTGTGTGTGTGTGTGTGTGTGTGTGTGTGTGTGTGACCCAGGGTCATTCTACCTATGAACCACACTTAGCCCGAATTTTTATTCTGTATTTTGAAACACAGTCAAACTGAGTTACAAAGGGCCTCACTAAATAGCTAATGCTGTCTGCGAATCATGATCTCCCCCTGCCCCCCGTCTCAGCCTCCCACATGCTGAGATTAGAAGTGTGAGCCACACACCTTTTTAATCTTAGCTATAACCATCAAATATTAAAATACTGTCATCTTCTTGATTTAGTCCCCAATATGCTTCTAAACGCTGACATATTCCCCTTTGTCTTTATAATTTTGGTTTCTTTCCTTTTAGGTTAATTTTTTCTGAATAAATATAATTTTATAAGTTTTTTTCAATAATGGCCCATGAGTAGCCAATTTACTTTTTAGCTTATTTATTTATTTATACTGAAGATTGAATCCAGGGCAGTCTACCTCCAAGCTATACACTCATCCTTTAAAAAAAAAAAAAAAAAAAAAAAAAAAAAAAGGTCTTGATGGTCACAAACTGTAATCCTCCTGTCTTACTGTCTTAGCCTCCTAAGTAATAAATAGCCTTAGGAATTCTATGTCTTTGCTTCTTCCCCTCTCTTGAATGATGGCCTAACTAGGGTACTGGTTTCCAGTTTGGTATTTATGTCTCTTTGGATATGGAAAGGCAACACTCCATTATTTCTGGCATCTATTGTTATTGTGGCTTATCAATGTAATTTTCACCTTTTGGGGTAATCTGTTTTTGTCATTGGCAGTGTTTAAGATTTTTATTTTTAACAAAACTGTTTCTCCATTTATATCCACAATGTACTAGTATTGGAGAGAGGTTTTTAAATGTATTAATGTATCAGTATTGGGAAAGATGTCCAATTTTGAAAATATATCGTTTATACTAAGAGAAAGCCAGAGCCAGGGAAGTGGTTTCTTTACGTTTCTAAAGAGAAGGAAGAAATCTGGAGCCAGGGAAGAGGCTTCTTTACATTTCTAAAAGAGAAACAAATGGCCTAAGGGATAGAAAGAAATCACAGATCCCGGAAAAGCAATTTAACACATCTTGGGGATAAAACTAAGGTGGAAAGGTCTGTGTCAGAAAGACAGGCCACCCCAAATCTGGCTGGAGATAGCAGAAACAGAACTGGGCTAGAGATAGGGCAGCATATCTCTAGATCAAAGGACCTTCCATGGACTGGGTCTGGATAAGAACTCAGCCTACTGGGGTTCTGTGGTATATTCCATTCGAATTGCCCCCTTGTGCCCCTCTCTCGGGCACAGGGCTGTAACTATATCCTGTATTTCTATCTTTTTAATAAACTTCTTTAAATCTTCAGCAACTGTCCAAGCTATGCATATTTATTGTTAGCTTAGGACAAGAATCCACGTTTTTTTTTGTTTGTGTGGTTGTGGTGGGGGAATTATTTCTCCCCTCACACACCAAACACAAGGTCTGAGGTTTATTAAAATGTACCTAGAGATGGCTATGTTTTTTGTTTAATTTTTTAATTTGTTCTGTTTTGTTTTGTCTTTTTTGGTTTTGGGAATTGGACCCAGGGGTAGTTTACCTCCAAGCTATACCCCCAGCCCTGTGTTATTTTTATTTGAAAACAGAGTATCACTAAGTTGCTGAGAGCCTCACTAAGTTGCTAAGGCTGGCTTTGAACCTGTGATCTACTTTCTCAGTGTCCCAAGAACTAGAATTGATGTTAGGTATACACCACCACATTGAGCTATTTTGTTTAGTTCTTGAACACATTTTTATCTGAGGATGTAGGCCTTTTTAAAATACTAGTAATTCTAGCCAAGCATGGTAGCACACACTTGTAATTCCAGTATTCAGGAGACTTAGACTGGAGGATCATGATTCATAGACAGCCTCAGCTACTTAGTGAGGCCCTTTGCAACTCAGTGAGACCCTATATCAAAATAAATAATAAAAAATAGGGCTGAAGGTGTAGCTCAGAGGTAGAATGCCCCTGGGTTCTTTCCCAGTACAGCAAAATAACAATAATAATAACAATAATAATAATAATAATAATAATAAATAATAATAATAATAATATAAAATACTCAAAATTCTCATCTTTCTAATTTTTTCTGTAATTTCTTTTCATCTCTTATTCTAGAAAGCCTATAATGTTTAATAAATGTTTTATTGAATATTATCAATGTTTCCATATCTTTATTCCTTCATATCTTTCCATATCTTTATTCTTTCAAAGTCTTCATATTTTTTATTAGTCTTTTTTTTGTGTGGTGGTAGTACTGGGGTTCCTTTAAGCCGTTCTACTCCGGGCTACACTCCCAGACACCTATTTTATACTTTTTTATTTGGAAACAAGGTCCCTTAATCCAATGGGAACCTGTGCAACTCTCCTGACTCTGCCTCCCAAGCACGGGGATTACAAGCATGCACCACCACAAGCGTGCGCAACCACTCCCGGCTTTAATAGTCTTTTTATATCACAGTGTTGTTTGAGGTACATACCTTAGTATGAATTAGCCAATTATATTTTCAATTGTATCCATCTTGAATTTAAGCTAAAAGTGACCTTTTATCTCAATGATTACTTTTTCATTTCCAATATTTCAAATGTTTCACTTTCATATCTATACATTATTTTTATTTCTGTCTGATTTTGTTCATTATTTTTCTTTCTGTGTTTCTGTTACATATTTCTTCTTGTATTTCTTTGATTATTTAAATAAACAAAATTATTTTAGAAAATATAATTTAAAATAAATTATTTGAATTCCTATTAAACGCATGATTTTTGGCTATTTTGGCATTAGTTTTTTTTTTTAGTGATTTACATTTTGGTTTGGATATTTATCTTGAATATGTGATATTTTTTCCTCACTCTCAAAATGTCTATACATGGAGAAAGATTTTCAACCTCTTTTCTTCTCTATAAAATCCATGATTAGTAAAATTATCATTTTGGTTATTACTCAATAAATTCTACTGAATGCTTTCAAAATGGCTCCCTCCACAACTTCAATAGAAAAAGCTACAAATAGGAAAATATTCCTTTTTTCCTTTCTTCATTTACCTATGTGTTTCTTCACTCTATCTATTGCATGCCCTTTCTTTTTTCATATTTTCTTACTGTGTGGCTTTCCACTTGATCTTTCTCAGGTACCCAGAAAACTTTCTTTTGACTCACACTCTAATGTTAGTCTTGTGTGCCATAATCTGAATATACAAAGTGCATGGCAACTATTCCATCTGTAAGGATAATTTAATCATTCTTTACTCATTTGTTCAACAAAAATTTATTAAGCATCTTCTATAACAACATTGTTATATTTAGAAACAAAAGATAAAAATATTATTTCCTCACCTTGAAAACTTTAGGAATGTTAAAGATCAGTAATTACATAAGTGGTAACACAAATAGTAAAATATAACATTCTTTACATATACAGAGAAGATAAAATTATTCATCTGGACTCTAATTTTAAAATGAATATTCTGTCTTCTGTGCAAGAACTGGGTATCTTTGGAATAAGCAAGATGCATATTTTGAAACAAAATAACTTTCCTAACAACACAGAAAACATAGATCATGATGGATGGACACATGTTTTATTTCTTTGTAACATGCATCCAACCAATGATGCTTCATCTCCAATTTTTAATTATTTAAAATTGTTCCTCCACCCCTGGCAGTGAAAACTGTTAGATTTTCAGTGGTTTAAATATTTTTCTAGATCAATTATTCTAGAAGGTACTTTCAATTCCACTACAAGTAAACCAAAAGTTACATTAATCTCCTTATTAATCTGTTGTGGGAACTTTTTTTTATTTTGTACTGGGGATTGAATCCAGGGGCTTTCTAATTCTGAACTACACCCCCAGCCCTGTTTTTACTCTTTATTTTTGCAACAGTGTCTCACTAAGTTGCGGAGGGCATCACTAAGTAGCTGATCCTGGCTACAAACCTGCAATTTTTCTGTCTCAGCCTCCCATGTACTGGGATTACCAGTGTGCACTACCACACTCAGCTTGTGGGAACCTCTCCTAATAATCACTAAACACATTCTGAGTAATGGCCATGTAAGAAATTTAAGATGTTTCTTTCTACCTTGAACCTGAATTATTAAAAATACCTAACATCAGCCAGGCATGGTGGCACATGCCTGTAATTTTAATACTTGGGAAACTGAGATAGGAGGACAGCAGTTTAAAGGCCAGCCTCCGCAATTTAGTAAGGTTCCTCAGCAATTTAGCAAGACTTGTTTCAAAATCAAAAGGGTTGCAGATATACCTCAGAGGTAGAATGCCTCTGGGGTTGCCAGGTGTGGTGGTGCAGGTTTATAATCCCTGTGCATGGGAGGCAGAGACAGGAGGATCACACTGGTTCAAAGCCAGTCTTGCTGGCTTAAGAGACCCTTTTTCCAAGTTAAAAAAATATATATGTCTGGGAGTGTAGCCCGAAGGTAGAAGGGTTTCCACGAACACCAGTACCACCAAAAAAATAAAATGCCTCTGGGTTTAACATTCAGTATCAAAAAAAAAAAAAAAGCCTAATATCTAGGTAGTACATTACCATTTTCAGAGGCCTACACATATTTTCTATTTATTTTCAAATCAGATCTGAATCTTGAGTCTGTGCTATTTAATCGATATTCATAGATATGATAAAGAGGTTTATTCTACTTAAGGTTTTATAAAGAGTAGCATCTGGTCTAGTGGAAGTTCCTTCACACTTGTTTTAATCATTTGAAATTTTGTAAGGCCTGAAAAAATGTGTTCCCAAAAATATCATTTAAAAATAAAATTCTGATAAAGGTAAACAACTATTTCCTTCTTTTAGTGTGATATATGTCTATAGTTAAAGGTTTGGAACAGGAAAAAGTCATTGCAGTTTAAGGAAAAGTAGAAGAAAATAGGGAATTCTTTATGTGGCTTCTGAGATTACTCTATTTTTAAGCAAATTTCCATGAATTCCAGTGTTGAAACACAAAAAATAGATTTAATTAGGGCTATTATTTTTCATGTTTTGTAACAATATTAGAGTAATAGCCAGAAGCCAGAGACCTAATCAAAGTACTAGCCATGCAAAAATTGACAAAACAAGAGAAATGATAAAATAATTGTAAAAAAAAATCACCCAGAAATTTTGGAATAAAAGCCCTTAGTTTCCTACGTTCAATTATAAATTTAGTGGTTTTTTCTCCACCAAGTTTCCCTAGCCCTTCTTCTAATTCAGCATTTATCTAAGTTCTTATAGACAAAGCACAAAATTATGATTCATACCTAAGCTTAGCTACATGACTTGATACATAGATTTGAGATAGATAAAGGCATTGCTGCTAGTTGTGAGAGAATATTCTAAATACTTTAAATTTTGTCTTAGTATCCCATTAAGTTTTTTTAATGTAATGTTCCTAGAGAAAAATATTATTTTTCACTTAATCTCTCACTCTAACATTCCTATGAATATATCTATCTTTTCTTTGGATTCCCTAGAGATTCCTCGAGAATATGATAGTATATTATCTCATTCTTTGCCTAGGAATATTTCATTTCCAGAGGGTAGATTCAGAAGAATTCCTAAAGCAAATGGCTCTTCTGAAACATATACCAAAAAAAGCCTTTCCTTAAATAATTTTATAATGGGCTTTTAGAGTAGGAAAATACACTAAAAATCATCTAGCCCAATCCTTCCCAAAGTGTAGTATGCATTCTGCTATTGGTACAAATTGCAAACGGCATTAATGATTGTAGTATACTCATAAAACTACAGTTTCTGGTATGATTTTCACTGGTGGCCCACAGATATACTTCCACTAATTTGATATTTATTTATTCATTATTAAGATTACAGTTTTATTATAAGTGTCACTGGTTTTGTTAGTTGTTTTACTTTTTTTTTTTTTTTGGCAATACTGGGGATGGAACCCAGGGGCATTCTACTTCTTAGCTACACCCCCAGCCCTATTTCTTTATTCTTTATTTTGAAACAGGATCCCACAGAGTTGTAAAAAACCTCACTTAGTTGCTGAGGCTGTCTGCAAACTGTGATCCTCTGTCTCAGCTTCCCAAATGCTGGGATGACAAGCATGAGCCACCACGCCTGGCTAGTTGTTTTACTTTTACTTTTCAAATATAAATTCTTATTAGTTAAATGAGATAATGAATTGTAGTACATAAAAAAATAGACAGTTTGTATAAAGGCAAAGGTGTTGGTGGCAGTTACAAAAAAACAAAATTCATGATATAGAGTTCTGGGCTGACCTTCTCCTTTAATACATGAGAACCAAGGAGGTAGATTTGTCCAAAATATTCAGAATGAGAGCTACAGACAGACCTTCTGCTCCTTGTCCTTCTCTTGGTTCCTGTAACCTACTGCCTCTTCAAATATTCCATATACTTAGAAGAGAACATAGTCAAGAAGTATGGCAAAAACTTTAAAAAAAGATTAAAAGTTTTTTTTCTTTTTAAAAGGTAGCTGTCAGGTTCATCAGAGGTAAGAAAATTAAGTTGCTGTCCTTCACTCTGCCAGAAATGATTATTATGCCATTTCTTGTGGATGCATTGAGCCAGAAATGCAGAGATAATAGGTTATTATAGGAAAATTTGGCTTTGACATGTGTATGATAAATTAGATAAAAAAAACTCTGTAAAATAATGTGAGTATACCAATTACTATGAATATGACCTACTGCTAATAACATAATTGAAATTAAGAGAAAGGCTTAGCCCTCCAAAAACTGAATAATAATACAATCTTGTAAACATTTGTGCTATTAGCTATTTTCAGTTATTTCCAGAATTTTTTAAATTCAATATCATTGTCACATATACAGTAAAGCCTCAGCCTGTGATTAGCTCTAAGATGTTGCAGTTCTTAGCATAAAATACAAAATATAGAAAAACAGCTACAAATCTCTGTTGTAATGCAAGACATGCAGACATAAACATTAATAGCCCAAAGATAAAACATCAAGCCTGTAGCTGGGTAAATAATGATTGCTTTTCAGTTGCTTCTGAAAGGATCATATGTTAGTTCAATGACTGAGAAAAAAGAAATCCATCTTCACAATATGCTGTCCACAGATGTGAAGTAGCTGTCAGTGGCCAGATCCCAAGGTGCCTCAGTCTCAGTTGAACAAAATGAGAACAAATGTGTTCTAAAAAACAATCCGGAAAAAATGGCCTAGTATTGAATTCTTTTTCATCCTTAGTGATTTTGTGGCCCATATAAATTTAAAATGTAAAATAAAATATTTATCAACAATCAAAAATAGACATGTCTGGCTGTGTTATCTGAATTCAATGCTTCTTTCATCTCAGAGAATAGAAGGCTGCTGTAGAAGAACATTCACCCTGCTTCAGTAAAGCTTCCTTTCAGGGGATACACCATGAAATTTTAACCCTGTCAGTTCAAAGAGACTTCTCTAGGGAATGTTACTTTAAATTCAAGTGAGAATTAAACACTAAGTTTCCCCTATCTTACTCCAGGATTTAAAATCTTTATAATTATTAACATCATAATAATAGCTAACATATTGTATATCATAGACAGAAACCTTGCAAAGTTAATATTTTCTACTTTATAAATGAGGAAAGTGAGATTAAGATACAATGAACAAAGTGTCAACAACTAAGGAGTGGAAGCTTGATTTGGACTAAGTTTTGCTTATCTCATTCTCTCATTGTCTTTTCACCACCATCTCAGAAAATAGAAAGTGTCTTCTGTTCTTTTCCAAAAATCTTTTCTCCCTGCCAATACAACTAGAAATACCTCTCCTCTTCATGGTCTGAACAGCTGACAAGGATGTATGGGCATCCTATCAATCCTTGTCAAGAATGGTATAAAGGTAAATCTGGGGTTCTATTATCTCAATGCTCTTATTCTTCTATCTGATTTTCTCCCCATGCTGCTCTTTGCCAGTTTCAGATTCTTAGGCTTTGTATGATATTCTATGAATTTGCATACTACCATGGATGCAGTTTTTAGAGTTGTTTTCCTTTCTACAAAGTACAGATAAAAGAAAAGATACACTGGAGAGGAGAGAGAATAGAAATGTAGAATCATTGTATGCAACCAAATTTGGGCTATTAACTTTAAATAGACTAATATAAATCAAGATACTTTGGGCAATCCTCATGGTAGCAAAAAAAAAAGTCTATAGAAGATACACAACAAAAGAGTCAAAACATATCACTATAGAAAAATAATCAAATCACAAATATAAACAGTAGATGAAGGCAAAAACAAACATTTACAAAACAACCAGAAAACAAGATGACAATAGCAAATCCTTACCAATAAACTTTGACTGTAAGTGGATTAAGTGCTTCAATCAAAATACACAAAGTAAAAGGATTAATAAAAGCAGGCTGAGATTAGTCAGTCAAAAAAATAAAAACTGGCCAGGTGTGGTGGCGCACTCTTGTAATCCCAGCATTTGGGAGGCTGAGACCAGAGGATCATGGTTCACGGACAGCCTCAGCTATTAAGTGAGGCCCTCCGCAACTCAGTGAGACCCAGTTTCAAAATAAAGAATAAAAAATAGGGCAGGGGTTGTAGCTCAGAGGTCAAATGCCCCTGGGTTCCATCCCCAGACCGGCAAAAAAATAATAATAAATTAATAAAATAAAATAAAATAAAAAATTAGAAAAAAATAAAAACTGGTTACTTTTTCTAATATGCAGGAGCTAGGGAGAAAATGGATCATAGGAGAAATTCTAGACAAAGAAGGAGAAACCATAAATGAGCAGATAAGGTGACCTAACTGGGGCAGATGGGAGGGAGGAAAAGGAAAATTCCCTAATATACATGATGTACATTAACAAACATATCAAAGTCAATCACTAAGCCAAACATGAGAAAGAGGGAGGGGGAGGAAATGGGGTGGGAATTGGGAAAGGGATGAATGATGTGTGCATGTATCCCTTTGCCATCTTGTACCCCATTAAGATGTATGACTACAAGACACCAATTAAAAGCAGCAGGCTCAATTATATGCTGCCTACAAGAGACTCACTTCACTTTTAAGGGAATATATAACAAAGGGTTGGGAAAAGTCACCTATACAAATAGAAACCAAAAGCAGGGATACCAATATTTGTAGCAGACAAAACAGATATCAGCCAAACACTGATAAGGAAAATAAAAGAAAGACATTCTGTAATGACAAAGGGGTTAATTCATCAAGAGAATATGATTATTGATTTGCATTCAGCAATGGAGCACCTAAATACATAAAGTATTTAAAAACCTTTAATGTTATTATTGGAAAAAGTAGATTGCAATGAATAATAGGACAGAACTTCAATGTACCATTTTTTACATTGGATAAATCATTCAAGTTGATAATTAATTTTTAAAAATTGACTTGAGCAATACCTCAGACCAAAGAGACCTAGCATAATACAAAGAAAATTATATCCATCAAAAACAAAATATACATATTTCCCCAGGGCAAAAGAGACATTCTCCAGGATAGATCATATGTTAGGCCACAAGATAAATCTTAGCAAGTTTAAGAAATTTATTTTTTTTTTAGTTTTTTTTTTAGTTTTTTTCTAATTTTTTATTGGTGCACTGTATTCATACATCATAGTGGGATACAAAAAAAAAAAACGTTTGTAGACAAACATGCACACATTGCCAGTCAACCCCCACCTGATCCTCACCCCATTCCCTCCCCATCCCTCCTTCCCATGCTTGGCTTAGTGGTTGACATCTAGTATTATAGCAATTTATCCAAAATTAAAAATTATAATATCACATAACAGTTTCATTTGTCTGATACCAAGCTTTTGATAACTTAAAGATAACATTTCAATATTTCTTTTATTTCTTTTTGCTTTCTTTCTTACCAGAGAATATTTTCTTTTTTTTTTTTTAGGTGAAACTATCATATATTTATATATTTATTTTTCAGTAAAAAATCTATCCTAATATGGAATTTGGACTCTAGATACCCAAAACGATCTCAAAAAGAACAAAGTTAGAAGATGTATATTTTCTGATTTCAAACCATATAAAGCTACAATAATTGAAACAGTGTAGTACTGTTCTAAAGGCAGATATATAAACTATTGGAGCTAAATAAAAGCCTAGAGCTAAATTGGTGGAGGAAATAATAATCTTTTAACTAAATATTGTTGAAAAATTAAAATTACATGAAAGAGAATAAAATTGGACCCTTACCTAATCCTATATACAAATACTAATTCAAAATAGATAAAAGACCTAAATATACATCTTAAGACTATAAACTTTTAGAAGAAAATCTGGGTCATAAACCTCACATCATTGAAATTGGCAGTGATTTCTTGGATATGATTTCACTGGCACAGGCAACAGAAGGGTAAACAAACTCCCTAAAAAATAAAAAAATTATATATCCAAACAATGTAAACAGAGTTAAAAGTTACTGATAGAATGGGATAAAATATTTCCAAATGCTATATCTGAAGGTATATTAATATTCCAGCTAGAAATCCTAAAAATTAACAACAATAAAAGCAAACAATACAATTTAGATAGGTAAAAGACTAACATAAATAATTAATCTCCACAGATAACTAATCTTAGTTGCCTTTTGGATGGAAAATCTTGTTTTTCTCCCTCCCCGTCCCTCCCTCCCTTGCTTGGCTTAGTGATTGACTTTGATATCTTTAAGTACTTTATGTGTTTTAGAGATTTACCTCTTCCCCCCTCCTTTCTCCTCCTTTAGGTTGTCTTGTTTGCTCCTCTATAGGATTTCCTCTTTCAAGAGTTCCTCCTATGACCCATTTCTCCCTAACTCTCACATATTAGGGAAAGCATCTGATTTCTTATTTTTTGTGACTGACTAATCTCACTTAGCATAATGTCCTCCAGTTCCATCCATTTCCCTGAAAATGATGTAATTGAGTTTTTTTGTTTTTTTTTTTTTTTTTTGATGGCTGAGTAAAATTCCACTGTGTACATATCCCACAGTTTTGTAATCCATTCATCTGTTGATGGACATCTTGGTTGCTTCCATAGTTTGGCTATGGTGAATTGTGCAGCTATGAACATAGATACACATGCATTATTTGGTAGTTGGGTTTCTTTTCTTTTGGGTAGATACCCAACAGTGGTATTGCTGGATCAAATGGTAGATTTGTTCCCATTCTTCTGAGGATTTTCCATACTGTTTTCCAAAGTCATTGCACTAATTTGCAATCCCACCAACAATGTCTTAGAGTTCCCACTTCTCCACATCCTCGCCAGCATCTGTTGTTGTTTGTGTTTTGAATGATTGCCATTCTAGTTGGAGTTAGGTGAAATCTCAGGGTAGTTTTGATTTGCATCTCTCTGATAGCCAGTGATGTTGAGCATTTTTTCATGCATTTATTGGCCATTTGAATTTCTTCTTTTGTGAAGTGTCTATTTAGTTCATGTGCCCATTTTGTTATTGGATGCTTTGTTTTCTTAGTGTTGATTTTCTGGAGTTCTCTGTATATTCTAGATATTAGTCCTCTATCGGTGGTGTAGGTGGCAAAAATCTCCCATTCTGTTGGCTCTCGATTGAGGTTCTTGATAGTTTCCTTTGCTGACCAGAAGCTCTTCAGTTTCATGCAATCCTATGTATTGATTCTCCTTTTAATTTGTTGGGCCTTTGGGGTCTTGTTGAGGAAATGTTTGTCTGAGACTATGTGTTGTAGTGTTGGACCTATGCCCTCTTCAAAGAGCTTCAAGGTCTCTGGTTTAATTTCCAAGTCTTTGATCCATTGTGAGTTGACTTTTGTACAGGGTGAAAAAGTGGGATTAATATCCAATTTTCTGCATATAGTTAACCAGTTTTGCCAACACCATTTGTTGAAGAGGCTATCTTTTTTTCACTGTATGTTTTTGGCCCCTTTGTCAAAAATCAGTTGGCTGAAAGTGCGTGGACTTGTTTCTGGGTCTTCTATTCTGATCCATTGGTCTATATATCTGTTCTTTTGCCAGTACCATGCTGTTTTTATTACAATGGCTTTGTAGAATAGTTTAAAGTCAGGTATTGTGATTCCTCCTACATGGTTTTTGTTGCTGAGAACTACCTTGGCTATTCTGGGCTTTTTGTTATTCCAGATAAATTTAAGGACTGATTTTTCTATGTCTGTGAGGAATGATCTTGGTAGTTAAATGGGCATTGCATTAAATCTGTAGATCACTTTGGGGAGGATGGCCATTTTAATGATATTTATTCTGCCAATCCATGAACATGGAAGGTCTTTCCATCTTCTAAGATCTTCTTCGATTTCTTTTTTCAGTGTTTTATAATTTTCTTTGTAGAGATCTTTTACCTCCTTGGTCAAGTTTATTCCTAGGTATTTTATTTTTTTGTGGGAGATCCTGAGTGGAAGTGTTTTTGAATTTCTTTTTCAGTGGATTTATTGTTGGTGTACAGGAAAGCTTCTGATTTTTTAAGATTGATTTTATATCTAGATACTTTACTGAATTTGTTCATCAGTTCTATAAGCCTTTTGGTTGAGTTTGTTGGGTTTTCTAAATATAGTATCATGTCATCTGCAAATAGTGAAAGCTTAAGTTCTTCTTTTCCTATTTTTACTACTTTGATTTCCTTTTCTTGCCTTATTGCTCTGGCTAGAATCTCTAGTACTATCTTGAAGAGAAGTGGTGATAGTGGACATCCTTGTCTCATTCCATTTTTTAGGGGGAATTCTTGAAGTTTTTCCCCATTTAATATGATGTTGGCAGTGGGCTTATTATAGATTGCCTTAATAATGTTGAGATATGTTCCTTTTATTCCAATTCTCTGCAGTGTTTTTATCATAAATGGATGTTGAATTTTATCAAATGCTTTTTCAGAGTCTATTGAGATGATCATGTGGTTTTTGTCTTTGATTCTGTTTATATGATGAATTATATGGATTGATTTTCGTATATTGAACCAGCCTTGCATCCCTGGGATGAACCCTACCTGGTCATGGTGAATGATTTTCTTGATGTGGTTTTGAATGCGTGTTGCTAGTATTTTGTTTAATAGTTTTGCATCCAAGTTCATCAGAGATATAGGCCTGTAGTTTTCCTTCCTTGAACTGTCTTTATTCGGTTTGGGTATTAGTGTGATGTTGGCTTCATAGAATGTATTTGGGGGAGTCCCAGTTTTTTCTATTTCCCATAATAGCTTGAGTAGTATTGGGATTAGCTCTTCTATAAAGGTTTTATAGAATTCACTTGGGAAACCAACTGTTCCTGGGCTTTTCTTTGATGGTAAGCTCTTTATTGCTGTTTCAATCTCTTTGATTGTTATTGGTTGGTTTAAGTGTTCTATATCTTCTAGACTCCGTTTAGGAAGGTTGTTTTATCTAGGAAGTTGTCGATTTCCTCCAGATTTTCCATTTTGTTGGAGTATAGTTTTTCAAAGTAGTTTCCTCTGGATTTATACGCTGTCAGTAGTAATGTTTCCTTTTTCATCCCTTATCTTCATAATTTGGGTTGATTCTCTCTTTTTTTTAGTTAGGTTGGCTAGTGGTTTATCAATCTTGTTAATTTTTTCAAGAAACCAGCTTTTGGTTTTGTTGATTTTCTGTATTGTTTTTTTATTCTCTATTTTGTTAATTTCTGCTCTAATTTTAATAATTTCCCGTCTTCTGCTGGCTTTGGGGTTCAATTGTTCCTGCTTTTCAAGGGCTTTGAGGTGTGTTTTAAGGCTATTTATTTAAAGATTTTCTGTTTTCCTTATGTGAGCACTCATTGCTATAAATTTTCCTCTTAATACTGCCTTCAAAGTGTCCCAGAGGTTTTGATATGTTGTTTCTTTATTTTCATTTGTTTCTAGAAATTTCTTGATTTCACCTCTTACATCTTCTATGACCCATTCTTCATTCAGAAGTGTGGAGTTCAGTCTCCACATGTTTATGTTGTTTCTCTGGGTCTTCTTATAGTTGATTTCTAGTTTCATTCCATTATGGTCTGAAATGACACAGGGAAGTATGTAACATTTTTTAAATTTGCTAGTGCTCATTTTGTGTCCCAGGATATGATCTATTTTGGAGAAGGTTCCGTGAGCAGCTGAGAAAAATGTAAACTCCGCTGTAGTTGGGTGAAATATTCTATATGTGTCCAACAGGTCCATTTGGTTAATGGTGTTCTTTGGTTCTGAGACATCTTTACTGACCCTTTGTCTGGAAGATCGGTCTAGTATTGTGAGGTGTGTTGAAGTCTCCCAGTATTATTGTGTTGGGATTTATGTGTGACTTCATGTCACAAGAGTTTGATTTATGAAAGTAGCTGCCCCTATGTTTGGGGCATAGATGTTGATTATTGTTATTTCCTCTTGCTGGACTATTCCTTTTACCAGTAAAATGTGACCTTCTTATCTCTTCTAATTAGTTTGGGTTTGAAGTCTAACTTATCTGATATCATAGTTGCTACTCCTGCTTGTCTTCTAGTACCATTAGCATGGATTACCTTGCTCCAGCCCTTTACCTTGAGTTTGTTCCTAACTTTACTTGTAAGGTCTGTTTCTTGTAAGCAGCAGATGGATGGATTCTGGCTTTTAATCCATTTTGCCACTTTATGTTTTTTTATTGGGGAGTTGAGGCCGTTTACATTCAGTGTGATTATATAGAGAAAATTTTTAATTCCCAACATGTTAAGATCTTATTTCTGTTTGAGATACTGTTTATTCTTCTTTGTTTAGTTGTCTGCTGGATAGGAATTTTTGTTTCTTTCGTTCTGGCATGTATTACCCATTTCCTCTTTGCAGTTAATCTCCTTAAGTATTTTCTCTAGCACTGGTTTTGAAGACATAAATTCCTTCAGTTGCTGTTTGTCATGGAAGCTTCTTATTTCCCCATCTAATTTGATAGAAAGTTTTGCTGGGTAGGAAATTTTTGGCTGGAAGTTGTTTTCTTTCAGAGTTTGGAATATGTTACTCCATGCCCTTCTGGCTCTCATGACTTGTTTTGGGAAGTCTGGAGTAATTCTAATTGGTCTGCCTCTGAATGTCACGTGGCCTTTTGTTTTTGTTGCCTTTAAGATTCTCTCCTTGGCTTCCACATTAGTCATTTTGACAGTTATGTGGCATGGGGATCCTCTTCTCTGATACTGTCTAAAGGAAGTTCTGTAAGTTTCCTGGACCTGTGTATGAACCTCTTGCTCTATGTTTGGAAAATTTTCTGCTATTACTTCCTTGAAGAGATTGTTGATCCCTTTGGTTTCACCTTCTTTTTCCTCCTCTATTACAATTATTCTTAGGTTAGCTCTCTTAAAATGGGCCCATATTTCTTCAATGTCTGATTCCTGTTGTCGGGTTTTTTTTTTTAAATTAGAAACTATGTGTTCATTTTTAGAATGATCATCTTCAAGAAGCGAGATTCTATTCTCCATGTGGTCTAATCTGTTTTTTATACTTTGAATTGAGGCCTTTACTTCATTGATTGCATCCTTTATCTCTTTTTGACTCTCTCTGAATTCTTTTTGAAAGTCCTCTATTATTTCTAAAGTTATTTTCCTGATTTGATCTTCTAGAGATCTTTGGATTTCTGTGTTATCAGATTCTGATGTGGGGTTGTGGGCATTCACTGCTACATTGTTATTTCCCTTTCCCATGATTTTGGAAGTTTGTGCCTTCTCTGGGTTCTTTCCTGGGTCACTACGAGTTCACTTAAGATGCTCTGGATCTCGAGTCTGTGGTATCTCAGTCACCACTACTCCTTTACTGGGTTGTATCACAAAGTCTCAGACCCAGGGAGTCAATCGAGGCTGCTTAGTCCGTGGGGGGTGCCAAGTTGGGCGTTCTCCAGCGGAGAGTTGTGACTATCTTATGATATCTCTGCCACCGCCACTCCCCCACTGGGTTGCACTGCTAAAATCTCCAACCCAGGGAGATTATCTGCGCAAGTCCCTGGGAGTGCAGTACTGGGATTTCTCCCCTAGGGGCCGCAATTTGACTCACGGTTGTTGAGTGCGCTGATGGAGCTGTAGAGAACTCGGTGGATTCGCTGCTGCCGCCACTGGCAATATGGCACCACTGCCACGCCCTTGGCCTTGATGCAGTGTATTTCTTCTCTGGTTCTGAGCTCCACTCTGAGTCCCTGCCAGGTGTGCTGTGCCCAGCCCTTGGGGGCTTTAGATGTTCCCTGCGCCAATAAAACTGCTGACTGCCGTCCAGCTGTTCAGCACCTGCTCACCTCGTCTCACTGTCCACCCCTTCTCTCTGGATCCTGGTGGCTGGTTGAGTGCATTGGTCTTCAGCCATCCGCTGAACTCGCCGCTCCTGCTGGCAGTAAGGCACTGCTGTCGCGTCCTCGGCCGTGAGATTGGTGTAGATCTTCTCTGGTGTTTGAGCTCCACTGAGTCCCTGCAGAGTGTGCTGATTCCAGCCCTTGGGAGCTTTAGACGCTCCTTGCACCGAAAAGAAACTGCTGACTGCCACCCGGCTGTTCAGCAGTGGCTTACCTTGGCTCGCTGTCCACCTCTCCTCTCTGGCGCCTGGTGGCCTGTTGTGTGTGTTGGTTTAGGGCCATCTGGTGAACTTGCCGCTGCCGCCAGCAGTAAGGCACTGCTGCTGCATCGTAGGCCGTAAGGCCAGCGTACCTCCTCTTTGAATATGAACTCCGTTCTGAGTTTCCCTCCTCTCTGGAGCCTGGTGCTGCTAGGGAAGATGTAGGCCATGCCGCTCCTCACTGCAGCTCCAGCCGCTCCAGCCTCTTTGCACCGCGGCTCCGGCTGCTCCACACCATGGCTCTACCTGCTCCGCGCCGTGGGTCCGGCTGCTCTGCACCCCGGCTCTGGCCACTCCAGCTCCTTTGTGCTGTGGCTCCGGCTGCTCTGCGCTGCGGGTCTGGCTGCTCTGCGCCATGTGTCTGGCTACTCCGTGCCCCGGCTCTTGCCGCTCCGGCTCCTTTGTGCCGTGGCTCCGGATGCTCCGTGCCACGACGGGCGTGGCACTTTGGGCTGGTTTCTTTCTTGTGTCTTGTTTTTCCAGCCCTTTTTCTCTGTCCTTTGTATTTACAGTTTTTATTTCTTTGCTGGTGGTGTTTTCTGGCTCTGAAAGGTGCTAGTTTTGTGGTAATAGAGTTCGATTGTTAGCGGGACTTGTAAGTGCCGCTTTCCTCCGTCGCCATCTTTCCGGAAGTCAAGTTTAAGAAATTTAAATCACATCAAGTACCTTTTTCATCTATAAGGATATGAAACTAGAAATTAATAACAGGAAAAATGATGGGCATCGTGGCGCACGCTTGTAATCTCCACCCTTGGGAGGCAGAGACAGGAGGATCACGCACATTTGAAGCCAGCCATGCTGGCTTAAGAGACCCCATTTCCAAATAAAATTATAAAATAGGTCTGGTAGTGTAGCCTGGAGGTATAAGGGTTTCCAGGAACCCCAGTACTGCCAAAAAATAAATAAATAAGTAACAGGAATATTTTCAAATACAGAAAAAAGACAACCTGCTCGTGAACAGCCAATAGTCAATAAAGAAATTAAAGAAAAATTAAAACATATCTTGAGACAATGAAAATGGAAATACACCATACCAAAACTCACATGATACAGGAAAACAGCTCTAAGGGAAAATATTATTATAATAGATATACATATTCCAAAAGAAGAAAGATTACAGGGTGATACCACTGTTCCTTTGGAGGCAGAGACAGGGCACAGGAAGAGGACTTTCCTGGTAAGTTATTTGAAATATACCTTAGATGTGTCCCCTATAACACAACATTGCCTCTAAACTTTTATCTTTTCACCCAGGTCTTAAGTGTTCTTAAGTCTGTATCATCAAGTATGAAGTATCTCTTATTGCAGTCATTTCTTCTTTGGATTAAAACAAATCCCTTAAGGAATTATAACAACTGACTATCTAAACATGAATGCTAAATTTCTAATTTGTTTTAGCTATCACTCAAAGAATAATCTATAATTCTGTGGCAGCTACCGTGAGTTCTTAGTAACATAAAAAAGTTTAAAAAAAATGTAAGGATTGTCAGTGTCTAGTGCACTGGAGACCTAAGGGTAAAGCTGTTGTTGTTGTTGTTGTTGTTGTTGTTGTTGTTGTTGTTGTTTTGGTGGTACTGGGAATGGAATTCAGGGGCCTACCTCCGGGCTATAATCTCAGACCTATTTTATATTTTATTTGGAGACAGGGTCTCTTAAACCAGATGAGGCTGGCTTCAAACCTGCATGATCCTCCTGTCTCAGCCTCCCAAGCAGGGATTACAAGCATTCACCACAATGCCCAGTGGTAAAGCCATTTAATCAGGACACAGGGGATGCAGATTTTCATGTATAACTGCATGTTTCATTCAGAGAGCAATCAGACTTTTCTAGAGAAAGCTTTTATGTGTTACATTGATGAAATGGCTATTTTAGACATTACAAGGTTATCTTAAAGCAACAATAGATGTGCTTCAGTAAAGCCAAAGGACTAATCTCAAACTTAAAACAACTCTTTGTTTTACAAATAAAAGGAAGGAACACCTATGACCGCTTGAAACATCTCAAGCTGTATATCATACAATAAGTTTTCTGAGATGTCTGGACTGGGAAGGACATGCAAAGACGCCTGGAGCCACTTTCTGACCTTCAGGGGAACTTGGCAAAACTCATAGCCCACTGATTAGAGGAAGTATGCTTGCCTCTCAGCCTGGCATTCCAAGCTGCTTCTAAGGAGCCAGAATTTCTTCGTTAACCCTGTAAGCAGGGGCCTGCATCTCAGTACTCTCACAAGGATGAATTACTAAAGTGCCAAAATCAAATTCTGATTCTTACCACACATAAAAAGACATTTTTACATTCAGGATTAAGGTGTCTTTAAAGGTTGAAATGACTTTGGAGATCATGCAGCCCAACTTTCACCCAGATATCATGCCTCTCACATACAGTACTCTTCTGAATTATAAAAATCTATAAAATTATTTTTAAAAAAGCTGGAAAAATTAAAAGTATATATTCATAGAAATATCTATTTAAATTTTATAATTTTTTTTTTTGTGTGTGTGTGTGTGGTACTGGGGGTAGAACCCAGAGGCTTTCTACTTCTGGTCTATACTCCCAGACCCAATTTATATTTTATTTGGAAACAGGGTCTCACTAAGTTGCTGAGAGAGCCTCACTAAGTAACTGAGGCTGGCTTCGAACCTGTGCGATCCTCCTGTCTCAGCCTCCCAAGCGCGGGGATTACAAGCGTGCGCCACCACACCCAGCTAAATTTTATAATTTAAATATTTAATCAAATTGTGGGTAGAACTAATCCCCTCTTACCTCCAGACTGTATTGACCCTGTAATATCAAGCTATATTCAAACAATGAAGTAGCACCACCTGACTACAATGGAGAAAAATAGCACTTTAACACAGAACCTAATTTTTTCATGAACATAAAATGGGAAATCATGTATATAAATTATATCACAATGAATTGTTTAAAAAATGATCTTTTACACTGGGCGTGGTGGCTTTTGCTTGGAATCACCCTGCTTGGGAGGTGGAGACAGGAGGATTGCACAGGTTCAAAGCCAGCCTCGCTGGCTTAAGAGACCCTGTTTCTAAATAAAATATAAAATAGGTCTGGGAGTGTAGCCTGGAGGTAGAAGGGTTCCATCCCCAGTACCACAAATAAAAACAAATATTTTTGAAACAGTGTCTCACTGAGTTTCAAAGAGCCTTGCTAAGTAGCTGAGAATGTCCATGAACTGTGATTCTCTCCAATGCTGGGATTACAGGCATGACTAAAAAATAGGGCTAGGGGTGTAGCTCAGAAATAAAATGCCCCTGGATTCCATCCCCAGTACCACAAAAAAATGGAAAGAAAGAAAGAAAGAAAGAAAGAAAGAAAGAAAGAAAGAAAGAAAGAAAGAAAGAAAGAAAAGTACAATAACTTGTTAAGCTGGACATTGTTCTCTCATTTAAGGTTTGGTTTTGAACTGCAAATTTTATTGTGAGTCCAATAAAACTAATCACTTTTACAGTCTGTAGGTGTAAATAATACACTTTTAAGTTTATATACATATATATCTAGATGTATATACATATGCATCTAGAGTTTCTCCTATGACCCATTTCTTCCTAGATTTCACATATTAGGGAGAGCATCCAATTTCTTATTTGTTTTTTTGTGACTGACTAATCAAATTTATCATAATGAAGGACTGTGAATTTACTGTATCAAAATTAGAAGCTTTGGTAAATAAACAAATGCATCTAACATATAAAATATGTCTTTATTGGTCAAAAGTATGAGATTTGACCTTATTTGAAAATATTAAAAAGCTGAGTACATGGAGGATTTATAAAAATATTCAGCACAGACACTATAAAAAGTATAATAGCAAAGTAACTTATCTCTCAAAATTTTTTTCTCAGAGCACAGTATATAATGAAATGTATTGCTACTTGAATTGTCATTTTAAAAATATGTTAAATTTAATCTACAGATTCAATACAATACCCATTAAATTACCAACATCATTCCTCACAGAAATAAAAAAAACAGTCTTTAAATTTATTTGGAACAACAAAAAACACAGAATATCCAAAGTAATTCTCAGCAACAAAAACCATGCAGGAGGGACCACAATACCTGACTTTAAACTATACCACAAAGCCATAGTAAAAAAAAAAAAAAAAAAAAAAAAAAAAACAGCATGGTACTGGCACACACAAAAAAACAAATCCACACACTTACAGCAAATTGATTTTTTTTTAAAGGCCAAAAATATACACTGGAAAAAAACCTCTTCAACAACTGCTGTTGGAAAAATGGGTTAATCATATGCAGAAAAATGGAAATAACCCCCACTTTCTCACCCTACACAAGAGTCAATTCAAGATGGATCAAAGACTTTGGCATTAGACCAGAGATCCTGAGCTTTTTGAAGAGGGCAGAAGTCCAATACTGCAACACATAGGCATAAATAAAAACTTTTTCAACAAGACTCCTAATGCACAAGAAACTAAAAGGCAAATCAATACATGAGATTGTATTAAACTGAAGAGCTTCTGTATAAAACAGGGAACTATCAAGAACCTCAACTGAGAGCCAACAGAATGGGAGAAGATTTTCACCACCTACTTATCTAATAGAGGACTAATACCTAGAAAATACAGAGAACTCAATAAAATCAGCACTAAGAGAATAACCCAATAAAAAATGGGCAAGTAATTTAAATTGATACTTCACGAAAGAAGAAATTTAAATGGCCAATAAATGCATGAAAAATGCTCAACATCATTAGCAATCAAAGAGATGCATATCAAAACTACCCTGAAATTTCACCTTACTACAACTAGAATGGCAGTCATTCCAAACTCAAACAACAAATGCTGGTGAGTATGTGGAGAAGAGGGAACTCTCATATATTGTTGGTGGGATTCCAAATTAGTACAACCACTTCACAAAACAATATAGAGGGTTCTCAGAAAAATGGGAATGAATTTACCTTTTGATCCAGCAGTACCACTTCTGGTTATCTACCCAAAACAATGGGAACTAAACTACCAAACTAATGCATGCTATTTATGTTTATAGCTGCAAAATTCACCACTACCAAACTATGGAACCAGCATTAAAAGATGAATTATCAACAGATGAATGGATTACAAAACTGTGAGATATGTACACAATGGAATTTTACACAGCCATAAAGAAAAACACAATTATGTCATTTTATAGAGAAATGGATGAAACTGGAAGACATTATGCTAAGTGAGATTAGTCAGTCACAAAAAGTAAGAAATCAGATGCTCTCCCTAATATGCCAAAGCTAGGGAGAAAGTGGGTCATAGGAGGAACTCTAGATGAAAAAGAAGAACCTGTAGATGAGCAAATAAGGTTACCTAACTGAGGGGATGGGAGGGGGGAAGAGGGAAATTATCTAATGCATATGATGTACATTAAAAAACTTATCAGCCAGGCATGGTGGCACAAACTTGTAGTACCCACGCTTGGGAGGCAGAGACAGAAGGATTGCACAGGTTCAAAGCCAGCCACGCTGGCTTAAGAGACCCTGTTTCCAAATAAAAAATATATAAATAGTTCTGGGATTGTAGCCCGGAGATAGAAGGGTTTCCAGGAACCCCAGTACCACCAAAAAAAAAAAAAAAAAAAAAAAACCTTATCAAAGTTAATCACTAAGCCAAACATGAGAATGAAGGAGATGGAGGGAATGGGGCAAAAATTGGATAAGGGTTAATTCGATAATGTATGTTTCCACCATCTTGTACCCTATTAAGTTGTATGACTACAATGCACCAATAGAAATTTTGTTTAAACATAGGTAGAATAAAAAACTTAATGTTACACCTTAAAGAAATTGAAAAAAAGGACCTAAGCCTGGTTAAAAGAAATAATAAAATTGGAGCATAATGAAGGCTAGAGGAAAACAATGCAAAAGATTAACAATATTGAGAGATAAAATTTGAAAAGATAAAATTGACCAATGAATATTTAAGAAAAAACAAAGAAACAAAATAAAAAATGAACATGAGAACACAACTGACACCAAAGAAAAATACTCATAAAAACTATTTTATGTGTTTTTTCAGCTTCTCTTAAAATTATCATGTGATTTTTGTTCATTTATGCTAAAAGCTCTGCAGAGAATTGAAACAGAAGGAACATATCTCAACAATCATAAAGGCAATATACAGTAAGCCCACTACCAAAAGCATATTAAATGGGGTCAAAATGCAAGAATTCCCCCCTACAACAGAAACAAGACAAGGATGTCCATTATCACCTTTTTTTTTTTTTTTTTTTTTTTTTTTTTTTTTTTTGGTGGATCTGGGGATGGAACCCAGGGGCATTCGAACTCTGAGCTATACCTCCTGCCCTACTTTTTATTCTTTAATTTGAAACCAGGTCTCACTGAGTTGCAGAGGGCCTCACTAAATAGCTGAGGCTGTCCCCGAACTGCGATCCTCCTGTCTCAGCCTCCCGAGTGCTGGGATTGCAAGCATGTGCCACCACACCTGGCTTACCACTTCTTTTTAAAATAGTGCCTGAGACTCTGGCTAAAGCAATAAGGCAAGAAAAGGAAATCAAAGGAGTACAAATAGAAAAAGAACTAAAACTACTCCCATTTGCAGATGACATGATACTATACTTAAAAGACCCAAGAAACATAACCAAAAGCTTATAGAAGTTATCAACAAATTCATTAAAGTGTCTGCATACAAAAACAATCTTGAAATATTAGAAACTGTCCCATATGCCAACCATAAATTGACTAAAAAAGAAATTCAGAAAACACTTTACTCACAGTATTCCACAAAAATAAAATACTTAGAAATAAACCTAATCAAGGAGGTTAAAAAAAAACCTACAAAGAAAATAAACAAACATTGAAAAAAAATGAAATAATATGTTAGGAGATGGAAATAGGCAGAATAAATATCATCAAAATGACCATTCTTCCAAAAGTTATCTACAGATTCAATAAAATACCCATTAAATTACCAAGGTCATTCCTCACAGACATAGGAAAATGAGTCCTTAGATTCATTTGTAACAACAAAAACTCAGAGAAGCCAAAGGAGTTCTCAGAAAAAGAAAAAAAAAAACATGCAGGAGGCATCACAATACCTGATTTCAAACTATACTACAAAGGCATGGTAGTAAAAACATGGTAATGGAACAAAAATAGACATATAGAACAGAAGACTCAGATATAAACCCACACTCCAACAGCCAATTGACTTTTGACAAAGAGGCAAAAGACATACACTGCAAAAAAGATATTCAGTTCAATAAATGGTATTAGAAAAATTGGTTAACCATATGCAGAAAAATGAAAATAAATCCCACTTTCTCACATTGAACAAGACTCAATACAAGATAGATCAGAAACTTGAAAATCAAACCAGAGGCTTTGCAGTTCCTTGAAAAGACCTCAACAGACTTCTGGAAAGATGGCGACAGAGAAAAGCAGGGCTTACAAGCCCCGCCAACAACCAATCTCTATTACCACAAAACTAGTGCCTTTCATAGCCAGAAAACACCATCAGCACAGAAACAAAAAATGTAATTACAAGGGACAGAGAAAAAGAGGGCTGGAACAACAAGACACCAGAAAGAAACCAGACCTCAGTGCTGTGGCCGGAGCTGCAGCATGGAGCAGTGAGGGTGCCATCTTCCCTTGCAGCACCAGGCCCCAGAGAGGAGGGGGACTCAGAACGGAGCTCAGAGCCACAGAATAGATATGCTGGCCTCACACCTGAGGACGCAGCAGCAGCGCCTTACTGCCAGTGGCAGCAGCAAGTTCACTGGACAGCTCCAATGCACTCAACAGTCCACTAGGCTCCAGAAAGGAGCGGTAGACAGCGAGCCAAGGTGAGCCACTACAGATAAGCCAGGAGGAATTCAGCAGATTTCTTGGCACAGGAAGCATCTAAAGCTCCCAGGGGCTGGGCTCAGCACACCCTGCAGGGACTCAGAGCAGAGCTCAAAACCAGATAAGAAATACGCCAGCTTCACGACCAAGGGCATGACAGTGGCGCCATATTGACAACAGTGGCAGCAGAAGCAAATTGACCAAGTACACTACAGCTCCATTAGCGCACTCAACAACAGTGAATCAAATTGCGTCCCCTAGAGGAGAAATCCCAGTACTGCACTCAAAGGGACTTGACCCAGTGGGGGAGTGGTGGTGGCAGAGATATCACACCATAGGAGAACGTGCAACCTGGCACCCCCCATGGTCTAAAGCAGCCTCGATTAACTCCCAGGGTCTGAGACTCTGCGATATAACCCAGTAAAGGAGTAGTGGGGACCGAGATACCACAGACTTGAGATCCAGAGCACCTTAAGTGAAGTCATAGTGACCCAAGGGAAGAACCCAGAGAAGGCACAAACTTCCAAAATCATGGGAAAGAGGAATAACAATGGAGCAATGAATGCCCACAACCCCACAACATCAGAACCTGATAAAACAGAAATTCAGAGATTTCTAGAAGATCAAATCAGGAAAATAATTGTAGAAATAATAGAGGTGTTTCTAAAAGAATTCAGAGAGAGCCAAAAAGAGATAAAGGATGCAATTAATGAAGCAAAGGCCTCAATTCAAAGTACAAACAACCGATTAGACCACATGAAGAATAGAATCTCGCTCTTAGAAGATGATCATTCCAAAAATGAACGCATAGTTTCTAATTTAGAAAAATAAAATCCGACAGCAGGAATCTGATATTGAAGAAATATGGGCCCATTTTAAGAGAGCTAACCTAAGAATAATTGGAATAGAGGAGGAAAAAGAAGGTGAAACCAAAGGGATCAACAATCTCTTCAAGGAAGTAATAGCAGAAAATTTTCCAAACATAGAGCAAGAGGTTGATACACAGGTCCAGGAAACTTATAGAACTCCCTTTAGACAGGATCAGAGAAGAGGATCCCCACGCCACATAATTGTCAAAATGACCAATGTGGAAGTCAAGGAGAGAATCTTATGGGCAACAAAAACAAAGGGTCAAGTGACATTCAGAGGCAAACCAAGTAGAATCACTCAAGACTTCCCAAACCAAGTCATGAAAACCAGAAGGACTTGGAGTAACATATTCCAAACTCTGAAAGAAAACAACTTCCAGCCAAAAATTTCCTACCCAGCAAAACTTTCTATCAAATTAGTTGGGGAAATAAGAAGCTTCCATGACAAACAGAAACTGAAGGAATTTATGTCTTCAAAACCAGCACTAGGGAAAATACTCAAAGAGATTAACTACAAAGAAGAAATAGGTAATGCACACCAGAACCAGAGAAACAAGAGTTTCCATCCAACAGACAAATAAGATTAGTTATCTTTGGCGATTCATTATTTATGTTAGTCTTTTACCTATCTCTAAATTGTATTGTTTGCCTTTATTATTGTTAATTTCTAGGATTTCTAGTTGGAATATTAATATACCTTCAGATATAGCATTTGGAAATATTTTATCCCATTCTATCAGTAACTTTTAACTCTGTTTACATTGTCTTTGGATATACAATATTTTTTTTTTTATTTTTAGGGAGTTTGTTTACCCTTCTGTTGCCTGTGCCAGTGAAATCATATCCAAGAAATCACTGCCAATTTCAATGTTGTAAGATTTTATGACCCAGATTTTCTTCTAAAAGTTTATCATCTTAAGATTTATATTTAGGTTTTTTATCTATTTTGAGTTAATATGTGCATATAGGATTAGGTAAGGTTCCAATTTTATTCTTTTTCATGTAATTATTATTTTTCAACAATATTTAGTTAAAAGATTATTACTTCCTCTACCAAATGTTCATGGAAACCTTGTCAAAAATAACTTGACAATATATGGAAGAATTTATCTCTAGGCTTTTATTTAACTCAAATGTTTTATATATCTGCCTTTATAACAGTACTACACTGTTTCAATTATTGTAGCTTTATATGGTTTGAAATCAGAAAATATACATCTTCTAGCTTTGTTCTTTTTTGAGATCATTTTGGGTATCTAGAATCCATATTCCATATTAGGATAGATTTTTTTCTGCAAAATAAATAAATAAATGTATGATAGTTTCACCTAAAAAAGAAAAAAAATATTCTCTGGTAAGAAAGAAAGCAAAGCCAGGCGTGGTGGCGCACGCTTGTAATCCCCACACTTGGGAGGCAGAAACAGGAGGATCGCGCAGGTTCGAAGCCAGCCATGCGCACTGGTTTAGGAGACCCTGTTTCCAAATAATAATGTAAAAAAGTAGGTCTGGGAGTGTAGCCCAGAGGTAGAAGGGCTTCCAGGAACCCCAGTACCACCAAAAAAAAAAAAAAGAAAAAAAAAAGAAAGCAAAAAGAAATATTGAAATGTTATCTTTAAGTCATCAAAAACTTGATATCAGACAAATTAAACTGTTATGTGAGATTATCATTGTTAACTTTGGATAAATTGCTACAATACTAGATGTCAACCACTAAGCCAAGCATGGGATGGAGAGATGGGGAGGGAACAGAGTGTGAATCAGGTAGGGGCTAACTGGGCGATGTGTCCATTTATGTCTATAAAAGTTTTTTTTTATCCCATTATGATGTATGAATACAGTGCACCAATAAAAAAAATGCAAGAAAAAAAAAAGAAAGAAAAGGCTTCAACACTTCAACAAAAAGGCACAGGTAAAAACATTCTCAACAAAGCCCCAAGGCACAAGATATTAAAAGAAGGATCAATATGTGAAATTACATTAACTGAATAGCTTCAGTACAGAGAAGTAAACTATAAAGAACTTAAACTGAGAGCCAACAGAATGTGAAATTATTGCCACCTACCCCTTCAATAGAGAACTAATATCTAGAATACACAGAGAAATCAAGAAAATCAGCACTAAGAAAACAAAAAAACCCAATAAAAAATGGGCAAGTGAACTAAATGGATATATCACAAAGGAAGCAATTCAGATGACCAATAAATTTATGAAAAAAGTGCTCAACATCATTAACAATCAGAGAGATGCAAATCAAAACTTCCCTTTGATTTCATCTAACTCCAATTAAAATGGCAATTTTTCAAAACACAAACAACAACAAATGCTGGCGAGGATGTGGAGAAATAGGAACTCTAATACATTGTTGGTGGGATTGCAATTTATTGTAACCACTTTGAAAAACAGTATGGAGGATCCTCAGAAGAATGGGAATGAATGTACCATATGATCCAGCAGTACCACTTCTGGTTATCTACCCAAAAGAATGAAACCAAAATACCAAACTAATGCATACATATCTATGTTCATATCTGTACAATTTTATGTTCACCACTGACAAACTATGGAACCAGCCAAGATGCCCATCAGCAGAAAAATGGATTACAAAACTATGGGATATGTACACAATGGAATTTTACTCAGCCATAAAGAAAAACACAATTACATCCTTTACAGAGAAATGAATGGAACTGAATTACATTATGCTGAGATTAGTCACAAAAAATAGGAAATCAGATGGTCCCATTAATATGTGGAAGCTAGGAAGAAAATGGGTCATAAGAGGAACTCTAGATGAAAAAGGAGAAACTATAGATGAGCAATAAGTTTACCTAACTAAGGGGATGGGAGGGAAAAGAGAAAAATCCTCTATTGTTCATGATGTACATTTTTATACATATCATAGCCAATTCCTAAGTCAAACCTGAGAAGGGAGTGAAAGGAATGGGGTAGAAATTGGGTAAGGGCTAAATGAGTAATGTGCGCATGTATACCTCCACCATCTTGTACTGCATTAAGATGTATGACTACAATGCACCAATAAAAATGTAAAAATAGAAATGAAACCACCATATGACCCACCTATTCCACTCCTTGATATTTATCCTAAAAAATTAAAGATGGCATACTATAGTAAAACCTGCACATCCATGTTTATAGCCATTTAATTCACAGTAGCCAAATTGTGAAATTGATGTTGGTGTCTGTCCAATGATAAATGAATAAAAAGTGATACACACACACACACACACACACACACACACACACCATGTAGTTTTATTCAGGCATAAATAAGGACGAAATTATGTCATTTTCAAGAAAATTAATTAATGTTGAAAGCATTATATTAAACAGAGGAAACCAGACTCATAAATTGAAAGGTCATATTCTTCTTTCATATGTGGAAGCTAGATAGAAAAAGACCAAAAAAGGGGGGGGGGGTAGAATTCACATAACTATATGGGAGAACAGTAGAGCAGAGGAAGGGACAAGAAAGAGAAAAAGGAGAGGTCCTGAGAAATAAAACTGAACAATTATGTACATGCACATGTAAATAGCAGTTAATCCCACTATTGTATATAATTTTGATTTCATCAATTTCCAAGTTGTTCAAAAAAGAGAAAAACAAATATTCAGAAGATACATTTAAATGTCATCTTTAACAAAATTAGGGAGATGCAAATAAAAGCCAAAATGAATCATCACTTAATTGATAAGAAGTAGAATATGATATAATAAATATCATCAAAAAGACAAGATAAGCCAGACATGGTGGCCCACGATTGTAATTCTGGCATTTGGGAGGCTGAGAACAGAGGATCGTGGTTCACGGACAGCATTAGCTACTTAGTGAGGCACTCTGTAACTCAGTGAGACCTGTTTTCAAAATAAAGAATAAAAAATAGGGCAGGGGGTGTAACTCAGAGGTCGAATGCCCCTGGGTTCTATCCCCAGACCCAGAAAAGAAAAAAGAAAAAAAAAGACAAGATAACAAATAAGGCCATTTAGAAAATGGAACCTTGTACTTTGAGGATGGAACTGTAAATTAGCACCACCAGTATGGAAAACTCTATGGATATTCCTCATAAAAGCAAAATAGAATTGCCATATGATACATCTGTTCCACTTCTGGGCATTTACCTAAAAGTTTTGAAATGTGTACATTAAATAAATGTCTACATAGTCATGTTTATTTTAACACTATTCAGAATATCCAAATTATGAAATTAGCCTAAGTATCCAACAAAGAAAATGTGGTATCTGTACAGATTGGAATTCTATTTAGCCTTAAAAGAGAAAGAAATTCTGTCATTTATAACAACATAGATGGAATTGTGGAACATCATGCTATATAAAATAAGAGAAACACAAAAAGAAAACACATGATTTCACTTTTATGTGACTTCAAAACAATTAACTCATACAAGTAGAGGTTAGAATAAAGTTTACTAGAGGTAGGAGTTGAGGGGGACAAGAAAATTATAAAGATATATAACCTCTGTTAGATAAAATGAGTTTAATTTTTCAATGTATTGAATAGTAGCATGAATATAGCTAATAACTGAGTACCATACATTTTATTATCACTGAAAATAAGTCTCTAATATTCTCATCACAAAATATTGAATATTTGTGATGATGGTTAATTGACTTAATTATTCTACAATATATTAAAAAATCATAACACCATCTTTTACCTCAAAAATATATACAATTATATTTTGTCAGTATATGTGGAAAACTTTTGTAAGTCTAAAATATATTGGCTTAAGGATTTGTAGCTTCTTTCTTACTTTGGCAGAAGACTCTTTTTTGAAGAAACTGAAGACAGTAGTCTCAATGCCCCTTTACTAGCTAAGCTGTTTCCTTCTATTTTACTATACCTTTTGCTTGCTTTTCTTAAGGTAGAAGACTCCCAAGGAGGAAGCTGAAGTCAGAAATTGTCCTTCTCTTGCAAAAACTGACAGATAACATTATCTTTTAAAGCATTTCTAACACAATGTCCTACTCCTTAAGCAGGGACAATTAATGATGTGATGGTCAAGCCTTAATTCTATAAATCTCTAATAAAAATAAGAGCTGAGTTTTGCTTGGGGAGTTTGGCTCTCTTACCTTTTCCCCTCTTACCTCTTTAAGACCAGGAATAAAGTCTCAGCAGCATTTATTTCATCATGTTTCCTGTGCCCTCCTGGTACAGAGCCCGGCAAACAAATAATTTTTTAAAAAATAGATACTTTTAGTTAATGAGCATGCAAAGACAAATAAAACCAATCATCCAAGTTAGAAAATGAATAATGGAAGAAATAAGGGAGGAAAGGAGGCGGGGAAAGAAGAAAAAAGTGGGGGAAGACCTGTTTTCATTATGTTTCTACCGCTGATTTGCACTGAGCATATGTATACAAATGCATTGTCATTCAACTTATTTCCATTAAAACAAAAGGGCATACTTAAACCTTTTATTATTTTGAACAGCTGAACTCTATTCAAGTGAGGGTTCTATTTTAAAATGCCCTGAATATGTTTTAAGAAATATTCACTCTTTTTGCCAGAAATATATCTGTGTTATGAGGTGTATTTTTGGACCTAATCAGTATGACCTTGTGCAAAGAGTAGTATTGTCTCTTTTGGAAAGTAAGTATAACAGATCACAGTATTTTATGAGACTCAAATCTGTCATCCAAACCCACACTCCTGCTTTCAATCCATTAATTCTCTTTGTGACTTTGATTTTCAGCCAATGTCTGTTTTGCATTGGTAGGGGTGACCAGACTTTTTTGTTTTTTAGAAACATTATTAATGAGCTAGTATAACCTCCCTTACATTACTGGAATTTGACAAATAATTTCAATTTTTCTAACCAGGTGATACTATATTTTTTAAAACCCAAAGTAAACATCATAGTGTGCACTACCACTGGGCTCCTCTTTGTTAGCAACATAAAAAAAAGTGTGTCTCTTTCCAAGAATAGTACCCTTTTTCAGTAAAGCATACAAGACACCAAAGGGGCCGTAGTACTATTTGTGGAAATTATTTATGGACCTTCCCACAGTTCTTCCCTCACTTCAGTAACCACCTTCAAGAGCTCTGTCAGCTCCACACATTCACATCAGATGTATTAAGACTAATTTTTTCCTTCATTCATAAGGAAATGCAAAACAATCCCCTACTGCTCACATTTTTAATAGTTTGCTGTATTTTTCTACTTGAGTTCAGTTATTTATAATTCAACAAGTAATACTTTAATCTCTTATGTATCATACATTCTGCTTGGTACTAGGTAGTTCCAAGTCCTCTAAAGAAAAATAACAGCATGTTAACAGGTGATTATAACATAGGTCAATTGATAATTTTGATGGAGATTTAATTAAGATGTTATTGAATCACACATGAGGCATTTCTAGCCCTGACTAGGAAACAGAAACATAAAAGATTTTCTCATGCTACTAAACTAAATTTTGAAAGACATGCAGAAACTAGCTAGGCAAAACTAAAGGTAAGATCCCAGGGAAAAGAGAGTAAAATACTTGGAAAACTACAAATGCTAGCGATTCTGTAGCCCCATTCACATATTTAAAATGAAATGTATTAGTTGGGATTGGTGGCACATGCATGTAACACCAATACTTGGAAAACTGAGACAGGAGGATAACAAGTTTGAGGACAGCCTCAGCAAGTAGTGAGAGTTTCTCATATTCTCATCAACCTAGCAAGACCTTGTTTCAAAATAAAAGGAAAAAATGAGGTTTGGGGTATAATGTCCCCAGATTCAATCCCCAGTACCAAAAATAAGTGAAATGTATTGCTTTTTCTGAACCCCAAGCCTTTCATTCTTTTTGAATTCATGACCTAGGCTCAATACCTTGGGTTTTCTTTTAAATTTTTCTTTTGTGTCACCCTCCTATTCAATCATTGAATTCTACTTCTTCTAGCTGTACATCATGTTCAGTTATAATCTACTCCTACATATTCCGTTGCCAGTATACTAATCCAGGCCCTTGTGCTTTACTGGTAGATTATGGTGATATATGTCAGATATAAAATATGTCAGATATGTCAGATATAAAATAACAGACAGAATGAGGGTGTTTACCACTAAGAAAGCAGAAAGAAACCCCAGAGAACCAAGAAAACAAGGAATATAATAACACATTATCCTTTCTCAAGTTTTACTTCAGGCCAATCCTATCTTAATAGGAAGTAGGACTTTTCAGGAAATTATCATATGGGCCATTGACTTCTGAGGGCCCGAACAACAAATTGGGCTAATCCTGTCACAAACTATACTTGTCAAAATCATAAAACAATAACATTATATAAGGAGGATAGCACCAAAGAGGTGAGTTTCAGCCCTAGTTTCAAGGTATTTTGTGTAATTTTGGAAACAGCTCTAGCTTCAGGAACTGCAAACAGTCATGGTGCTACCTGCACTACCTTTCATATTTAAGAGAATTGCATGAGTCAACAAATGCAAACACCTTATTAGTCTATGACATGATGCTATAGCAATAAAGCATCCTCTTATTTTCTGTGTAACTAAAGATCATTAAAAGGCTCCTAAGAAAAACCTTGGTCTTATGTGATGACTCCCATTTTCTAAGACTGAAAAGTTGTCAAGCTCATAACACAGAGCCCTAAATAATTCAAAGATCACCCATTTCCCACGAGATGTGTAATAGTAACAGCAACCAGACTCAAATGTGTTATTGGCTACAGGTGGAACAAATTAGAGGATTTTTCTCTCCCTCTGCACTCTTCAATTGTCATTTTTGTGACAAGTGACAATTGGTCACACAAATGACCAATTGTCTCAAATAACAGGGAGATGAGACAAATTTAATTCTGAGATCACAGAATAAAATGCCCATCATTAAAATTTATTCATTTGACTTATTTTTGTTTCAAATGAACATAACTTTAAAAGTTAAAATAGTCTTATTTGCTTATTTTAAAAATCTCTTTACTGACAAGCCTGAATATGTTTCTTAAATTTGTCCAAAGACATAGTATTGGAATATAATCAGGTAAGCTACAATGACAGTAATTAAGTTTAAAGGACGGGTTTATATGTTTTTTTAGAACTGAAACATGTCATTGCTAATTCTAAGGAGAAAATGAAGTAGACAAGGGCATTATTTAGGAAATGCTTTCAGTGCAATCATGTTGAAATTATTGAGGCTGGAATGTTTAATAAATTCTCTGAGCTGACATATGCATAAGGTAAAATGCTAAAAGATGAATCAGCTTCTCTACAGTTGACATCCTCTAGCTACAGAAATTTTCTAATGCCAATATTTAATCTATTAGGAATAATGAAATAAATCCTCACTCTAAAAGGAATCTTGGTGACACTACATATAATTTGTTGAGATAAAATAGCATTAGGCTGAGGTCTGGGAGTGTAGCCTGGAGGTAGAAGGGCTTCCAGGAACCCCAGTACCACCAAAAAAATAAAAATAAAAAATAGCATTAGGCTTTCCCTAGGCATTTATTTTTTATTATCTTTTGTCTCCTATTACCTTGAAAGAAAATATTAACAACTGAAAAACTTCATCAGTTACTGATCTTGTTATATAATTTTATCTTTAAAGATAAGAATTTTTAAAAATTGACTCTAGAGACAAGCACCCCTGGGTTCAGAGCATGGTTCTTTTCTATTATTATTTATATAACATCATATAAGTTTCTTGATTTCACAAGCTTTGGTATCTAATGTATAAAATGAAAATAATTATTCCTACCACACAGAGTTTTTGAGAGTGTAATGATCTCTGAAGCTAATTTATCTATGTTAGCCACAGCAATCTTTTGTGAAAGTATGAAAAGTCTAATACAGTAAGGGCTGGGGGGTTCCCACCAAAAGCAGGAGGCTACCATAAGCCGCCATCTCCAAAATCATTGTTAATATGGAATAAGAAGCTAAGTGTAAATTACTTTGCACCCTGTCAGGTACCCGCTACATGTTTAGGAAATACAGCCAGGCATGGTGGCGCTGGCTTGTAATCCCCGCGCTTGGGAGGCTAAGACAGGAGGATTGCACAGGTTCATACCAGCCTCATCTGGCTTAAGGGACCCTGTTTCCAAATAAAATATAAAATAGGTCTGGAAGTATAGCCCAGAGGTAGAAGGCCCCAGGGTTCCATCCCCAGTACCACCAAAAAAAGAAGAAAGAAAGAAAGAAAGAAAGAAAGAAAGAAAGAAAGAAAGAAAGAAAGAAAGAAAGAAAGAAAGAAAAATTGTCTTCAAATAATGCTATGTCCAAATGTGAAGGTATCATTACCAATTTTACTAACATGTATGGGAAGGAGAAAGGCGGAGCTGGAGTGGGATGGGATATGGAGGGAAATATATGAGGTGATGGTACATGTATATCTATATATCACTTAGTATCTCACTATGGTGTATAATTAAAAATGCACCAATAAAGCTGGGCATGGTGGCGCATGCTTGTAATCCCTGTGCTTGGGAGGCAGAAACAAGAGGATCACGCAGGTTCCAAGCCAGCCACGCTGGCTTAAGAGACCGTTTCCAAATAAAAATATAAAATAGGTCTAGGAGTGTAGCCCGGAGGTAGAAGGGCTTCAAGGAACCCCAGTATCACCAAAAAAATTTTTTTCACCAATAAAAGTATAAAACAAAAATGGAATTGCCATTATTGTTACTATTTACAATATTATGGTCAGTCTTAGTAAATAAATGTAAACCTTCATATATATTACATATATCTACTTTCTATTTACTTATTTTTCAAGAAAATCAATTTTTCTATACAATTTTTATCCTAATAAGCAAGTATTTTTATCTTAATGAGCAAAGATTATCTTCTTTGTGACATACTTTTATAGCAAATATTAGTTAAATAAATTTTATGCAATAATATGTGTTATACACATATTATGATACACTCCAATATGCCTTTCAGAAAATAATGAAAATTCATTTTGCATTACTGAAAATGATTCTGAGTATCTAAAGAAGCACACAAAATTACAGTATCTCATATAAAATTCCACTGATGAATATTTTTAACTTCATTGGGAAGCCAGAGATTAATCAGATGTTTATTAGCTAAAGTGTTTTTACAAGTTCTTTTAAATATCTTACTATTAAATTCCTGAATTAGGTAGAACATAAAACTTTATTCCACATCATCTTTGTTCTTAATTTTTGCAGTAATTTTCAAACGAGTGGGTCATTGATATACTATAAAACAATATTGTCATAAAATGGAGACTTAAAAATTTTTAGAACACTTTGGACTGAGAGACCTATTCCTATTGCACGCAGTTCCAGGTTTATCTCAGCCTAGTCACACAGGTAACATTCAGTGAAACATTCAAAGTTACACCACTAAAAAACCTGGTCAACAAGAGACAGTTCTGAAGACCAAGGACCAGAAGGAGCTGTTGAATTTCCTGGCTTTAGCATCTATTGCAATGGAGTGTGATAGACATGGGGACTCCCCATTTGGTAGCACTTTACATCCTACTAACCATCACCACATAACTGCACTCCTAGAGAATATAACTATTAAATTCTTCTTGGGCAGGGCATGGTGGTACAAGCTTATAATCTCAGTACTTGGGAGGCTTAGTCATGAGAATCATAGGTTTGAGGCCAGCCTCATTAACTTAGTGAGACTCTTTCAAAATTAAAAATTAAAAAGGCTAGGGGTATAGGTCGCAGTACCAAAGAAAAAAAATTTAACAAAAATCAAATTGTAGTTGAAATAAATTGGATTTAAAATGCAAATATCCCTTCCAATTTCTAGCAATAGTATGAGAATCTCAACTTTTTGGGGCCTTGGAATTTAGTGGTGAGGAAATGAAGTATTTTGCACACTCAGGTGGATGCCAAAATATGTTGTAGAAAAAAAATCATTGATCAGCTCTTCTGGTCAACCAAGGAAAAGTCAATAATTTACATAACATTTGAAGAAATGCTTGAACTAGTAAATTCATTCCAAATGTAAGAGAATCATGACATACTAAACATTCTATTTAATACAGAAAGTGGTTGGCTTTGCTGTGGACAGAGGTCATTGTATTACTATTAATTGAGTGTTGCTCCCTGTGGGTGGTTTCGGAGAAAAGCCAGTGTAGATGCAAAACTGGGAGAAAGTGAGGAGACAAGGTGCCCACCAACCATCTAAGGAGTCAGGTGGTCAATAGAAGGGGCCTTCCCATAAAGGGAACAATGAAAAGACAAAAGAAAATGATCAGAGAAAATTAGGGTGCTCTAATCTTTTCATGTTCTCCTCTGGTCCTTAGTAAAACATTATTAGCCCTAGTAAAACACAGACTAGCCCTAATGAGGTATGAAATGAATGGAGAGAGCTGTATCAACAGCCAGTGGACCAGAAGTGACCTTGGAGAATCCCAGCCCAGGTACCTAGAGAGAGAAACACATTCAAGATAGACTTGTGGAACATGAAAACACTCCCCAGTAATTTTAAAAAATATTCAAGGCAAGACCAGATTTCTTGTTATCATGCAGAAATAAAGGTCCTGCATATTTGAGGAAAAAGCACCCTGATCTTCCCTTTTGTTCCATTCCCACCCTACAAAGGCAGGAGACATTTATAATTTCTTGGTTAGCTCTGATCTACCTCTCAAAATTATTTTACCAAGGGAATGTTTACCTTGAAATAAACTCTGTAGTCTCTGAATTCTACCTTCTCTTTATTCTACTCACAAAATCAATCATCCCTACTGTTTCTAAATTGCCACTTCTGTTCAGTTACTCAGTTAGAGATGACTTCACTCTGTTCTGCCTTCATTTATTCTGATCTGATTGTGGGAATTGTTTTCAATCAGTGTGCTCCATGTTTTGTTTTGGACTTTTTTCTTTTTCCAGTAGGAAGGGCAGTGGGGAAGGCAGAAAGGAGCAGGTGCTTGGGGGAAAAGTCCAAAATGTATTCAAATTGAAACTAAAATGAAGCAAAATATGCACTCCCAGATTTGTTTGCATTTTTAATACTTCCATTCAAGATACAAGTGCTGTTTTGTTCTGCCATTTGCATTGGCTCCTTTCACTACTTCTCTTGCATAACAAGTTGTCTTCTTTCTTCTTCTTCTTATCCCACAGAAGTGCTACAGTCTGTTTAGTGGTCCTCCAGGATCCCAAATAATACACCGTGTTGTCTTCCAGCCAGCCTCTGTGTAATCATCACTAGATTAATTACCCAGGCTACAGATGTTTCACTAATTATCTTTTCAATATTACAATATGCAATCCCACTTGTGTCCCTCCAAACCCTCACTCTTTATAATGATAATATCTCCTTTCCTTTCTGTAGCATCTCCATTCTACAGGACTCAAGGAAAACAGGAATTGTTCCCTAGCTCCCCTAAAAGTGGTTGGACACTCCTGATGCAAAGCAATCCCTTGCAAAGTTAAACAATGAAAGAGCCAACAGTGAGAAAAAGTGATCTGATCAAAACCTCACAAAGCCACAAAGTCAGCAAAAGAAAACGCCTCCCCAGTGACAACCCTGACTAATCCCAAGCATAAAGGACACTGACTATAAAAAAATTCTTGGATTTTGTTTCCAGGGCTCTAAATGTGCAAGTTTCTTTGTGTAACATAATTTCTAAGTAAACTTCTGAGCTACAGATGGATGATATAATTTAATTTTGTTTAGCAATTGGTAAATTGATGCACCTAGGTGATATACTGAGAGGATGAGCTGAGTCATGAAGATCATGTGACATGAAATAAATAGATCCCTAGCTTTTTTCTTATGTCTTATGTCTCCCATGTATAAAAGTGTTACCTTACTTGTTCTTCCTACATCACAGAAGTACCATGAGGTTTTGAAGTTAGAGTTCAACTGTGACTAAAGGTATTGCTGTCTGAGACTGGCTGATCTCTAGTTCCATCCATTTTCCTGAAAAATGATACAATTGTGTTCTTAACGAATGAGTAAAATTCCACTAGGTTTATTTACCACCTATTGGTTATCTATTCATCTTTTGACGGGAACCTCAGTTGGTTCAATGGTTTAGCTGTTGTTAATTGTGCTAGGTGCACTGGCACACATCTGTAATTCCTGTATTTGGAGGTGAGACAAAGAATTGAAAGTATAAGGCCAGCCTCAGCAATTTAGTGAGGACTCAGAAACTTAGACCCTGTTTTAAAATTTAAAAAAGACTTGGGATGTAGCTCAGGGGTAACTACACCCAAGTACCAAAATACCAACAAGAAATCCCCAAGTACCAATAAATAGGTACCTATGTATCACTCTAATATTTTAACCTTAATTCTTTTGGAAAGATGGCAAAGAGTAGAATAGATGGGTCATTTGGTGGTTCCATTACTAATCTTTTGAGTAACCTCCAAAAAGGTATTTTAAACACTTGCATTCAGAGAGGAAAAACTGGAAACTGTAGGATGCAGCACATCTCAGTAGCTGTAACAAACAAAAATCAACTACCAAGAAGGCAGCTCCTTGACAAATAAAAAAAGAAGCAGTAAAGATACATGCGAATAAAAACACTAAAAAGAGAAACATGGCAGAATGAATCCCAATAGTCAGAACACAAGATTGATAGCAAAGAGCCTGAGCACACGACTGACATGGTGAAGTGGCTGGCACCATCTCTGGTCACTGGCCCAAATGGCAACTGCCAGCTTCACAGCCCCAGGAAATTCTGGCAAGAAAACCAAGGACTTGAGATAAAGTAAGCAGCCACAGAACTCCAACATCATAAGCGACCAGCACCACACTTCAGGGACTGAGATAAAGATCCCAAAGCCCATGTGCTCACCAGATGCTGGCACCCACAACAGCACACTGTCCCTTGCAAAACTGTAAGTTAACCACATTTCTCAGCAGATGACCACTCAGAGTAGCCACAGGGACGCCAGCAAGCTAAGATCTGGCAACCCACCCAAGAGGTGGTTGTGTTATAACCTACAGAAGCACAGAAAAGGCCCATAGTGCCCAGAGAGCAGTACTGGCACAGGGTCACAGGGGGTTTCTTCGAGATTATACTGGTCACTCTCCACTATTGCAGGTAATGAGATAGACATCCAGGGCCAGAAAATGCAGAACCCAGGGCCTGAAAACACAGACCCATGCACTTATACAGAACTCATTTACAGTGACACCTGCCAACCTGACACTTGAGCACAAAGTAGTGAGAGGCATGAGAGGGTGCAAATACTCAAAAGGTCAGTCCAAAAACTGACAATAGGTTATGGAGCAAATAAAAGATATTGGAATGCACTCCAGAATTCACTACAGTGAACAGACATTAAACAGGCCCTATATGTGTAAATTGGCAATAATTTTTTCTCTCTGTCACTAGTTTTTTTGTTTTGTTTTGGGTTTTTGTTTAGGTTGGTTTTGTCTTGATTTACACCTATTACTGGTAGTTTCTGTTGTTTGTTTTGTTATTTTATGCATGTTTGTTTGCTCCCTCCCCATTCCCTTTACAAGCATCCTCCCTCTATCCTATTTACTCTCTTCTTTCAAAACGTTTTATCAAGCCAGGCATGGTGGTACATGCTTGTAATCTCAGCATTTGGGAGGATGAGACAGGAGGATCATGGTTTGCGACCAGCCTCAGAGACCCTGTTTCAAAATAAATAATAAAAGCTGGGCGTAGTGGTGCACATTTGTAATCCCTGCACTTGGGATATGGAGGGAAATATATGAGGTGATGGTACATGTATGTCTATATATCACTTAGTATCTCACTATGGTGTATAATTAAAAATGCACCAATAAAGCCGGGCATGGTGGCGCATGCTTGTAATCCCTGTGCTTGGGAGGCAGAAACAAGAGGATGGCGCAGGTTCCAAGCCAGCCGCACTGGCTTAAGAGACCCTGTTTCCAAATAAAATATAAAATAGGTCTGGGAGTATAGCCCAGAGGTAGAAGGGTTCCATACCCAGTACCACCATAAATAAATAAATAAATAAATAAATAAATAAATAAATAATAAAATTCCTCGGGCTAAGATTGTATTAGAGAGTGATCCACAGGAAAGTACAAAAAGACAATAAAAATAAACTAACCACAGCCAATAGAAGGAAGCATTTAATAGACCACACAAAAATACATGGATCATAAACTATTCAACCCACACTGCTGAGCTGACTCTTTATAAAGGTTGTGGCAGACAGAACACCAGACCATCAATGCCATCATAACAGCAAATAGAAGATATCCTGGAGCAACTCAGTGCTGATTATCTACAGATGGAAGAACAGTGCAGTGATAGTAGATACAGTCTTTTGAGTTAATATCAAAGTGTGAGTGGCTGCTGAAACTATCCTTTCCAATAGCAATCTGGAACAGCACATATCAAAAATGACTCACAAACAAACATAAAGAAGATGCCAAGACAACAGAAACACAAACCAGAGAATTCTGAGAATATTAGAAAGAGGAACAGTGAGGAAATAAGGGAAATCACAAATACTGACCTACAAGAAGTGCAAGAAGGAGAATTCTAAATCCTGATTTTCAATATTATGAAAGGCCTCACATTAAATGTACAGGAAATAAAAGAGGAAATTGAGATGTTAAGAAAGAATCAGAAAGAGGCCTGGAATGAAATGAAAGAACCAATAAATGAAATGAAGACAGCAATAAGTTCTTTTGTTGTAATATCTTTTATATTTTGTTGACTGTGGTTTTAGTTGTAAATAAACTTTCTATTGCTGTCTTCATTTCATTTATTGGCTCTTTTATTTCATTCTGTATAGGAGAGGGCCTCCCCATGCCATTTATTAATCAAAATGACCAACATAGAGACTAAGGAAAGAATCTTAAATGCAGTCAGAACAAAAAAAATGAGTGATATTCAGGGGCAAAACAATAAAAACCACTCCAGACTTTACAACCCAAGTCATGAATGCAAGGAAAAACTGATATTATGTAATTCAGATCCTGAAAGAAAACAACTTTCAACCAGCAAGGTTATTATTAAAATTTTATGAAGAAATAAAAGTGTTTCTAAGCCAAACATGAGAAAGAGGGAGGAAAAGGGAATGGGGTAGGAACAGGGCAAGGGCTCATTGAGTAATGTGTGTATGTATGTTTCCACCATCTTGCATCCCATTAAGATGTATGAATACAATGCACCAATAAAAAATTAAAACATAATAATAAAATATGCTGTGCTTATGAAAAAAAGTGTTTCAAGATAAGCAGAATCTCGAAAAATTAATGAATACTGAGTCAACAATAGAGAAAATACTTATATAAATGAATCATAAAGAAGAAAAAAAGAAGCACAAATACTGACCTACAAGAAGTGCAAGGAGAATTCTGAATCCTGATTTTCAATATTATGAAAGGCCTCACATTAAGTGTATAGAAAATAAAAGAAGAAATTGAGAATACAGTGGAATAAAAGTAGAAATCAACAAAAAGACCAAAAGAAACAATTTAAATATATGGTGATTGAATGATACATTCTTGAATGAGAAATAATTCAGATTAGAAATAAGGAGAGAAATTTGCCGGGTGTAGTGGCGCACGCTTGTAATCCCTGTGCTTGGGAGGCGGAGACAGGAGGATTGTGCAGGTTCAAAGCCAGCCTCGCTGGCTTAAGAGACCCTGTTTTCAAATAAAAATATTAAAAAATAGGTCTGAGAGTGTAGGCCTGAAGTAGAAGGGCTGCCAGGAACCCCATACCACCAAAAAAAAAAAAAGAAGAAAGAAAGAAAGAAAGAAAAAAGAAAAGAAAAGAAAAGAAATAAGGAGAGAATTAAAATTTCTCTAAAACATAAAAAATTAAATGAAAATAAAGACCTAACATACAAAATTTATGAAACACTTTGAATGTACTGTTAAGAGAAAAATTTATAACATTTAGTGCCCACATTAGAAGAACAGAGAGTCATCAAATAAACAATCTAATGACATATCTCATGGACATAAAACAACTACAACAGTGTAATCCCAAAGCCAGCAGAAGGCAGGAAATTATTAAAATCAGAGCAGAAATAAATGAAATAGCAAATAAAAACAATACAAAGAATCAACAAAACAAAAAGCTGGTTCTTTGAAAAGATTAATAAGATTGACAAAACTCTTGCCAACCTAACAAAAAGAAAGATAGGATAAACTCAAATCATCAAAAATCAGAAATTAAAAAAGAGACATCACCACAGACAGTGGGGAAATTGAAAGGATTGTCCAGAAACTATTTTGAAAATTTATACTCCAATAGACTGGAAAACCTGGAAGAAATTGAAAGATTTCTAAACACATACAACCTACTAATTTAGAACTATGAGGACATAGCAAGCCTAAATCAACTAATACCAAGAACAAAATAGAAACAGCAATAAAATTTCTGTCATCAGAGAAAATCCCAGGCCTAGACAGGTTTTCAGCTGAATTTTCCAAAACTTTCAGAGAAGAACAAATCCCAATACTTTACAACTTGTTCCATGAAATTAAAAGATGGAATTCTTTCAAACTTCTGTGAGGCCAGTATCACACTAAAACCAAATAAAGATACCTCAAGGAAAGAAAATTATAGACCAACATTTTTAATGAACATAGATGCAAAAATTCTGAACAAAATACTAGCTATATGCATTCAAAACCATATCAAGAGAATTTTACATCATGACCAAGTTGGTTTCATCCCAGAAAAACAAAGTTGGTTCAACATATGCAAATCAATACATGTTATTCACCACAGAAATAGAATTGAGAACACAAATCAAATGATCATATCACTAGATGCTGAAAATACATTTTATAAAATCCAAAACCCATCATATTAAAAAAAACTGTAGAAAATTGGAATAGAAGTAATTTATCTCAAAATCATTAAGGCAATATACAATAAACCCAAAGCCAATATTATATTGAATGGTGAAAAACTGCAAGAATTCACTCTAAAACCAAGATCAACACAAGGATGTCCACTATCACCACTCCTTCTCTATATAGTCCTTAAGACTCTTGCCACAGCAATAAGACAAGAAAAGGACATCAGAATTTTTCAAATAGAAAAGGAGAAATTAAAATCATCCTTGTTAGCAGATGACATGATACTACATCTAGAAAACCTCCACCCAAAAAAACTCAATGTAAAGACTACTGGAGATGATTAACTAATTAAGCAAAGTTGCACTATACAAAATCAACCTAAAGAAATCAGTTTCTTTTCTCTATGCCAACAATGAATTCACTATGAAAGAAATAAAGAAAGCAATTTCATTCACAATATATTTAAAATCAATAAAATACAAATGGCAAACCTAACCAAAGATGTAAAAGACCTCTACAAGGAAAACTATAAAACAGTAAAGAAAGAAATTGAAGACCTTGAAATATGAAGAGATCTCCCTTTCTCGAGGATAGGCAGAATAAATATCATCAAAATGGCCATTCTGCCAAAAGTGATCTCCATATTTAATACAATTCTTATCAAAGTACCAATGACATTCCTCATAGACCTAGAAAATCACCCATAAATTTCATATGGAGAAATAAATGACCCAGAATAGCCAAAGTAATTCTCAGCAATAAGAACCATGTAGGGGGCATCACAATTTCTTACTTCAAATTATTCTAAGGAGCTATAGTAGTTAAAACATCATGGTATTGGCCCAATAACAAGAACACAGGCCAATAGAACAGAATAGAAGATACAGAAACAAACCCACACACTTAGAGTCAATTGATTTTTAACAAAGGAGCCAAATTCATACACTGGAGAAAAGACAGCCTTTTTAACAATGGTTCTGGGAGAACTGGCTATGCATTTGTAGAAAGATGGAACTGAATTCTTATCTCTCATCATGCACAGGAATAAACTTGAGTTGGATCAAAGACCTAGAAATCATACCAGAAACTATGAAGCTAATAGAGGAGGGCATAGGTTCAACACTTCACCATATAGGCACAGGTAATAACTTCCTCAACAAGACCTCCAAAGTGCAGGAAATTAAAGCAAAAATTAACAACTGGAATGGCATCCAACTAAAAAGTTTCTGCTTATCAAAGGAAATCATCAGCCTGGTGTTATGTCACATGCTTGTAATCCTAGCACTAGTGGGGCTGAGACAGGAGGATCACACAGGTTCAAAACCAACCGCAGCTACTTAGTGAGGCTTAGCAACTTAGTGAGACCCTGTTTCCAAATAAAGTATAAAATAGGTTTGGGAGTATAACCCAGAGGTATAAAAGCCCCTGGGTTCCACCCCCAGTACCACCAAAAACAAAAGAAAATTATCAAGACTTTCAAGAGAAGCGGGGCATGGTGGTGCACGCTTGTAATCCCTGAGCTTGAGAGGCAGAGACAGGAGGATCATGCAGGTTCGAAGCCAGCCTCTCTGGCCATATATATATATATATATATATATATATATATATATATATATATATATATACCTCTGGGAGTGTATCCCAGAAGTAGGATGGTTTCCAGGATCCCCAGTGCCACCAAAAAAAAAAAAGAAAAAATTTCAAGAGAAAATCTACAGAATCTTCTCCAATACCACTCTGATAGAGAGCCAATATTCAGAATTCACAAAGTGCTCAAAGTACTACAATAAGAACAATGGTCATCTCAGAGCCAGAAATGGTGGTACCTGTAATTTCAGTACTTGGTAGGTTGAGACAGGAAGATCACAGGTTCAAGGCTAGCCTCAGCAATTTAGCAAGATACTCAACAACTTAAAAAGATCCTGTTCCAAGATAACAAATAAGAAAGGCTGAAGGTATACCTCAGAGGTAGAATGGCCCTGGGCTCAACTATCAGTACCAAACAATACAAAATAAAATGTAAGAATCATTTCAAGCATTACTTCCTTCTATGAATCCTCTATCTCTCAGTTACCTACTGATGTTCCAGAAAGATGGCTGCCTATAAGCATGAGAAGCATTTCCCCTTTACACACACACACAAATACACACACACACACACACACACACACACACACACAATTCAAATACAGAAAAAAATTTAATAATGAACATCAGCTTCAGCTATTTGGCTATCTTAGAGTGCAGTGGAAATGAAAGAAAGAAACAATTGAATATGGAAACTCCATGTGGGCTGGTAAGAAAGGTAATGAAGGGCCTTTCAATAACTGTTTCATTGTCTAGGCCAGATGAGTTTTTACCTGAGAAGGTCTTTTCATAATAAAAGAGGCAAATAGGAGGTCCTCAACATCTCCCATTGACTCCATGGACACCTAAATTTTTTGCTGCTGGAAAGTCCTTGAACCTTCTTAAGCTCTGAGCCCATGTGGGAGATCTGACAAGGAACATAAACTATTGTACTATTCTAGAAGGGGAATTCGAGTCATGTAATACCTCACCCCTCTTTACTCTCTGAAGACACTAGAATGGTCCCACTTACATACTAGCCACTAATAATATTAATTGGTACATAGATGCCCTGTCTCCCACTCCTGCTGTGCAAGTTACACCATACTTTTTGGGCTACTGGAGTGACTCCCACTCTCTCCAGTATTACACAAACTAATATGAACCCTAGGCATCATACAAGTTCTCTTACCGTTTGCTGTTGACGTACCCTGAACCTCCTGGAGCCACTGGGATTTCCACTGCTCCTGAAAGACCCCCACAGAGGGGAGACCCTCAATCAAGCCTTGGGATAAGTGACACCAAGTACACACGAGAAACTTATCCTTGATGCAAAAGCAAAAGGTTTATTAAGGAGCCAGTGCACTGGGGCCGACTCATATAGGAGTTCGGCCCCAAGCGACTGAAACTGAGGGTATTTATAGGGAAAAGACCACTAGTTAGGGGGGTGTGGGCCAGATTGCATGCGTTTACAGAAAATTACAGAATCATTTGAAAAGTACATTCTGTAGTCAAGTGTTAGATAAGATACCAGGTGTAGTCAGCAGGTTCCCGGCACAGGGCGCACTGACCCGGTCAGTACAGATAAGATGCTAGGTAGGCTCCTGGAACAGGGTGGGCTTATTGCATATTTCTCATTCTTGAGCCTATACTTCTTAAGCTGCAGTAAAATATATTTTTCTTTTTAACTATTAGCTGGCTGTTAGGGACTTACAATTTTTCTTTTAAAATGGAGCCTTTCATCCCACCACATGCCCTATATGCCCAAATTATTTGATTACACATGACAGTGTTAAATGGATATTACACTATAGTGCTCAACTAGAACCCAAGCTACTGAAGCACACCAAACTAATTATATTATTTAGATTTTCATGACTAGAACAAAATACCTGATGTAAGCTATTAATGAAGTAAAAATAAGTTGATTTATGGTCCTGGAAGTTCAAATTCAAGTTGAGGCTGAACTGTTGATTTGGACCTCCAGTGAGTGTGGCACATCAAAGTAAAACATATGTTAGAGTGAGTAATCACATCTTGATTCAGGAAACAGAGAAAAACTAAAAAAGAACAGGTCTCACATATTTTTGAGGGCACACTGCCAATTACCTAAGGAACCCCCCACCATGGTCTACCTTTCAAAGGTCTATAGTACCTCCCAGATGTTACTACACTGTGCCCCAAGGTTTTACATATGGACCTTAGACCCATAGCATCAGCAATATCTCTATGAAAAAGTTTCTTACTACAAATTTCACACTGTAAATTTGGTAGCAACAACAGATCTGCCAGATGCACAAATAACAATATGGAAACGCAAGAAATATGAAAGTAAGGTAACATGACACTTTCAGAGGAACAAGACCATTCTGTAGCAAAAGACCCCAAAGAAAAGAAAACTGATGAAATGCATGAAGAATTCAAAAGTATAATTTTAAGAAAACTTAATAATATATCATAAAAAGACAAAGAATTCAACAAAACTAGGAAAGCAATTCATGAAACAAATGAGAAATTAAGCAGAAATAGATAACATAAAAAGCAAAACAAAATATTGGCAATGAAAAGTCAATAAGTAAAGCAAAAAAATACAGTTGAAATCCTCAATAGACTAGACAAGAAGAAAGAATGTTGGAATCTAAAGGCGGTCTTTTTAAATAACAGTCAGATTTAAAGAAATCCAAAAGAATAAAGTCCTCAACAATTATAAGATACCATTAAATAAACAAATATTTAAATTATGGATGTTCAAAATGGATAAGGTAGAAGTGGTCAAAAGCCTATTCAACAACAACAAAAAAAACTGAAAACATCCAAAATCTTAGAGGAAATATAAACATATATATCCAGGAGGCTCAAAATAAAAAAGCCCAAATAAATTTTACCAAAAATATCAACTCTGCATTACATTATAGTCAAATTACTAAAAGTCCAAGACAGAATTCTAGAAAAAGAAACAGAAAAACACCAAATCACATTTAAAGAAACTCCTTTTGTTAGTCAGCCTTCCTTCACTGTGACAAAATATCTAAACTAAACAATTTATAAACAGGAACAGTTTATTTTGTCTCACAGTTTCAGAGATTTTAGTCCATGGTCACTTGGCTCTGTTGTTTGGGCCTGTAGAGTCACAGTACATCATAGCAGGTGCACATGTAAGAACTGTTCACCTGATGGTGGCCAGGAAGCAAAAGAAAAGAAACAGAAATGGGCCAGAGTCCTAATATACTTTGACAGCATGCTCCTAATTACCAAACTTCTTTCCACTAGACACCTAAAGGTGCCACCAGCTCCCAATGGCATCATAAGATGGGGATCATAAAACATGAGGGCCTTTAGAACACACCCACAATCCAATTTATAGCACTCCTATTAGACTAACAGCAGATTTGTGAGCCAAGAAAAAAATATTCAAGGCTTTGAAAACAAAAACAAAAACTACCTACCAAAAATACTGTACCCAGCAAAGCTATACTTCAGAATAAAAGCAAAATGAGGATTTGTGTAAAAAGGGAAAAATAGGAAATTTATCACCACCAAATTTGCCTTATAAAGTATGTTTAAGGGAGTCCTACATCTGAAGCAAAGGGAAGATAATTACCATCATAGAACATTCAGAAGTACAAACCTCACCATAAAAACTGATATACAAAAGACAAAAAAAAAAATTGTAAACGCAGAAAACTACAAAACAAAGGTAAAACATTCACTTTGTAGGTAAAGACCCACATACTTTCACTGAAAGAATGAATAAAAATACCCCTTACAAAGAATAAACAAAAGTAAGCAGATGTGCCTATACTTATATCAGAATAAATGGATTTTAAGTCAAAAATTTGAACTATAGAGTGATTAAGCTATCAATTCAAAAATAAGATATAACAATTACAAATATATATGTACCTAATGCTGGAGCACCCAATTTTATAAATATTATTATATTTAAAGGGAAAGATGGCCTTCAATATAAATTATGGATGTTCAAAATGGATAAGGTATTGAAACTTCAATACCCCATTTTTATCAATAGAAATATCATCTAGACCAAAAAAGTCAATAAAGAATCATCAAGGTGCATCTTATAGATTTCTAAAGTCAACAATATTGCCCAGAGAGGGGACACTGGAATGATTCAGGGAGGGGGGAGATGGAAGGGCAACCATAGCCTCTGGTGCAACTGTGAGACACTGAATAAAAACAAGGGAACAGTAGAAGTGCCCAGGGGTGCTGAGTAGTTTTAACCTGAAAAGGGAGTGGTAAGCCAATAACTTTGGGAATCTAGGCTAAATCATAAGAACCTAATCAACATTTATAGAACATTTCATTCAATAGCCATTAAATAAGTTTTCTTCTCCTCAGACCATGAAACGTTTTCCAGGATAAACCATATGTTACACCAAAAAACAAGTTTCAGCAAGTTCAAAATAATCAAAATCATATAATGTATCTTCTTCGACCACAATAGAATAAAAATAGAAATTAACAACAAAAGGAAATGTGAAACTTGTACCAACACATGGAACTGAGCAACATACTCTTTTTTTTTTCTTTTTTTTTTTTTTGTGGTTCTGGGGGTAGAACCCAGGAGCTTTCTACCTCTGGCTTACATTCCCAGATTTATTTTATATTTTATTGGGAAACAGAGTCTTTCCAAGTCGCTGAGAGCCTCACCAAGTAGCTGAGGCTGGCTTTGAACCTTTGCGATACTCCTGTCTCAGCCTCCCAAATGTGGGGATCACAAGCGTGCACCACCACACCCAGCAACAACATACTCTTGAATGACAAATGGATCAATAAAGAAATCAAAAAGAATTTTGAATGTTTACACTGTAAAGGAGAGACAAATGTTTGAAGAGATAGATCATTTTAACCTGATTGTATCAAAATAACATATGGTACCTTATTAGTATGTACAATATTTATGTTCTTATGAATCAGCCTAAAATTAGTTGAATTTTTAAAAATGAAGTTAAAAAAAAAGCTGGGCATGGTAGTGCATTCCTGTAATCCCAGTATTTAGGAGAACTGGAGGTTCAAAGCCAACCTCAGCAACTTAAATAGCCTATGTTTGAAAATAATAACAAATTCTGACAAGGAGGTAGAGAAATCGAAACCCTATTACATTGTTGGTGGGACTACAAACTAGTACAGCCACTTTGGAAATTAGTGTGGAGGTTTCTCAGAAACAGAATTAACATTTGACCCAGAAATAGCACTCTTGGTGATCTTCCCAAAGAAAATGAAATCAGAATATTATAATTATACTTGAATATCCACGTTTGTAGTAGCACAAGTTACAATAGCCAAATTATGGAAACAGCCTCGATGGCCATCAGCAGATGAATGGATCACAGAACTTTAGTATATACACATGATGTAATATTACTTAGCCATAAAGAACAAAATCACACTATTTACAGAAATATGGATGGAATTCAAGGATATTATACTGAGTACAACTAGTCTCAAAGAACAAGTATATATGTATATATTTTCTCCCTTATATGTGGAAGCAGAGAGAGATTCAGAAATATGAGCATCAGATAAATGAACAGAGACTCCAGAGGAATAACTAAGGGGGATTAGGGAAGGGGAGGTAAAGTCATAAAAATGCAGTAGTAGAAGCAATGTTAATAATGTGTACAAAATTAACAATTCTAGTCTCAATGCCTTGCAGGGTGAAAAGGAGACCAAGTATTGAGGGCAACAAAAGTTGTGTGCATGTATTTTTCTGAGATTATATACCCCAATATGATGTAAAATTAAATGCACCCAATAAAAATGGCTGGGTCTTACTTGTAAAACACCCCTGGGCAGAGAGAGGAAGAAGGAAGAAGAAGAAGAAGAAGAAGAAGAAGAAGAAGAAGAAGAAGGAGGAGGAGGAGGAGGAGGAGGAGGAGGAGGAGGAGGAGGAGGAGGAGGAGGAGGAGGAGGAGAAGAAGAAGAAGAAGAAGAAGAAGAAGAAGAAGAAGAAGAAGAAGAAGAAGAAGAAGAAGAAGAAGAAGAAGAAGAAAAAGAAGGGAGGTGAGGGGGAGGTGAGGGGGAGGAAGAGCATAGCAATGGCAGTGCTAAGTATTCATCTACAAAAATTAGATTTCAAATAAACAAACTAATAGTACAACTCAACTATAAAAACAAGATGAAATCAAATCCAAAATTAGTAGAAGAAAAGAAATAACAAAAAATCAGAGCAGAAATAAATGAAATAGAGACTTTTGAGAGTCTGAGGCTAGACAATTGAAGATTCAAGAACAGCCTTAACAACTTAGCAAGACTCTAGAATCCTAGAAAAGATAGCATCTTAGTGAGACTCTCAGAAACCTAGAAAGACCTTGTTTCAAAACAAAACAAAACAAAAAGACTAAGGGGTGTAGCTCAGAGGTAGAATGTTTCTGATTTTAGTCTCTGGTTGTCACTAAAAAGGGAGGATATAAAATAAGATGAATAAATTCAGAAAAAATTATGTTAAGTAAAATGAACCAAGCACTGAAAGACAAACTTTACATGTTCTTTCACATATTGGAAACTAAAATCATTTATCTCAAAGTAGAAGAGACTACAAACTAGGAAAGGTAGGGGTGGAAGATATATGGAGAGATTGGATAATGGGAACTAAAATACAGTTAAAAAAGAGAAATTAGTTTTAGTATTCTACAAATAGTAAGATAACAGTAGTTTATATAAAAACCTGTTTGTATTTGAGAAAAACTAAAAAAGAGAAGTTTGAAGCTCCATATATATAAAAATTATGAGGACATATAAATAATAATTTTCATGCTTAGATTTACTGTACAATGCGTGTATGTATTAAACTATTTCTTGTGTATATCAAACTATTACACTGTGCCCCACAAATATGTACAACCATAATATGTTAATTAAAAAGAAAATGTTCTGAAGTGATTCTGTCAACCTGAGATATTTTATGAAGAGTATTCATGTTATCTAAAAGAATTCAAGAAAAGACAGAAATCATTTAGACAATGTGCTAAGAAGAGTTTCATAGGAGAACATATTTTTGAAAAACAGAGACAAAATTACAATATTCTGGGTGTTCCTTTGAGAATGTAGTAATACATTTGAATTTACAGGAATCTGATTTATACAAACATGTAACAGACAAAAAATATGATAATTTAATTTTGCATTTTCTCCAACACAGTTGCACACTTGTTGCCTGAATTCTGCTGAGACAGTCTAGTAAACCTGAGCCCCCTTGACTCTGGGATGGTCTCTTGCCAGTAGCTGGGAGCTGCAAATCACCTGTGGCATTATGACTAGCCCTGCATGGAATTGTTTACTGGTACTCACTGTTTCAAGGCAAAACCATAAAATGTTCCATAAGTGCTTGTTTTGCAAAGTTGTAGCAGAGCCATAACCTCTAAAGTTTTGCTTCTATAAACAACCTGCTTTGTTGCAAAATTGAGTGTCTGCTACTTTGGGCCCTATAAAAGACCCTCCAAAAAAAGGCCAGTGGGGCAGTATTCTCAAATTCTGCTTGACCAAGGCTGGAGAATAAAGGACCTCTGGCATTTGGAGTCTATTGTCTTTGGGGCACCTTGAAACACCACTGGGAAGGTGCTGCTTGAGGAATTAACACCCTGAAGCAGAAGCATCACAAACAGTCCTGAGAGCCAGAGGATGTGCACCTCATGTGGCAGCGCCACAGCAAGTACACATGGAAACAGAAGAGCTTTCAAGCTTTTACCTCCACTTTTAGTATTTAGTGTCTCAACTATACCTTAACTAACTTAAGAGATTGTCACATTCCTACAACATGGGCAGCTCTCAGCACAGGAAACTGGCCCAGAAGGCAGGCAGAGTTACTCTGCAAAGACCAAAAAGCAGGCTAGAGAGTGAGTTGGAATAAACTGGGAATATGTCAGCATGCAGGCTCACTGGGTCTTCATGGCATTAGTCATAAGAACAGACCCCAGAAAGACAATACACATCACAAAAAGTCAAAATGTCCTCTGAAGGCTATGTGAAGTTTGATTCTCTGAACTTCTTGGCTCCCAAAATTAACAAGAAGGAGACAAGAGATGAAACTTTTCTACTTTATTCTCAGCCATCCTAAAAGCAAGATCATGAACAAACAACTCTGTTTTTCTGAATCTTTGCATGTTTGTTGAGCCAGGAAAAACTAACTGAATGATTTCCAAGGTCTTTTCCAGCTATAAAATTTCAATAAAATTCAAATATACATGAAAAAAGAAAAATTAAAAGTCAATGAGAGGTGGAAGAATCAGAAAAAAAGGAAAACTGAAAGAGGTAAAAGAGAAAAAATTTTAAAGTAAATGTGTGTTACCTTGATAGATATTTTCATTATAACATATAGTCTGCTACATTTTCCTAACCCCAAGTGATGTGATGTGAATAACCCATATATTATCTTCAAAAAAACTGGAATTAGAAGGCTGAGTTATTTACATATTCCTGAGACATATGTACAGTGAGTTTTATCAAAGCAACATTATTTCCTTTTCTTTTTGCTTATATGAGACATTAACCCCAGATATATTCAGTCTTGAACACATAAAGAGTATTTTATGTTACCTGTAGTCTCATTTTATTCACCAAAGTGGTAAATTACTACACACTGATGTCTTTTCTATTATAAAATTTACAGTTGCTCAGAAAAAAATTAAATATAACTTTGTTTAAACTTATAAAATGTTTAGGTTGTCAATGAACCTAATGTTATAAAGCCATATACAGAATATACTAGCAATCTCATTGCTCAAATAAGCAAGAACCAATAGACCGTCATGTTTTCCACAAAAAGAAGCTCTTATTCAATGACAAATTTCTTATGAAGATGAAAATCTCTAAGTGTACTCAATTAATCATGTACATTTTAAAATATATTATGCATATGCATATTATATATGTTATACATGTATATAGATATACTTAATACAGATGATATTATACATATATCCTATAAATATGTTATTATTCCAGAAACTATAAAAAATACTAAGTAAAATAAGACACAATTTCTACAGCCAAAAAATCTATGAACTAGTTAAAGAGATAGGACTATGAAATACTTTTCTATATAAAGTATTAATAGCAATAATATCAGCCAAGTATGGTGACATATACTTATAACCCTAACACTCGGAAGGCTGAGACAAGAGGATCATAGATTTGAGGCTAGCCTCAGCAAATTAAAAATTCCCACAACCCCATAGCAAGGCTATGTTTCAAAATAAGAAAAATAAAAAGGACTGGAGGGATAGCTCAGAAGTAAAATTCCCCTGAGTTCAATCTCAATACCAAAATAAAAATTAAAACATAACATAACAATAATATATTATTTACTGAGGACTCATTAGGTGCTAGGCACTGTTGCACAAACTTGATACATATTGAGTTATTTAACTGACATAAAAACTCTATAAGATAGGTGCTATTATTAAATCCATGTTATAAAAAGGTAAAGAGGAAGTAGAGATTTAGTACATCATATAGCATGTAAGTATCAGAATCAGTATTCTAAGTCAGCATACACTAGCCAAAATAGGATAGTACCTCAGTATAACACCAGAAAATGGGATAAACAGTATCATAGGCCACCAGTGACTGACAAATGAGTAGTACAAATAATATACACTTAAAGAAAATCTAACAGAACTCCAGAACCTTGATACATACCAACCTTTGTACAATCTAGAAACCAAGAAACAAAATATTTATTTTTTTGTGCTTTGATTTTTGGACAAATGGGTTAATGTTTGATTACCACCTACTCTATGAAGTTCTCGTGCTTTATTTCACAAAATAATCCCCATGTGTGTGAATTACCAGGGATGTAATATTTAGGTCATTGTTATTAATGCAGTGATATTTTTAAAAAGAATATATATATATACAGTTTCTGGATCTCAAAGGGTAAAATATAACACAATCAAAGCACAATTTTTCTGATTTGCTCTACCTCAAGCCATTTATATAACAGTTCATCCTAGAACAGTTATCACAGAGGAGTTTATGCCACACAAATACCTGTTATGATCTAGAAAAGGAACAGCAAACTCTCTTAATATTATTTCCTTCTATCATTTTTAAGGGTTACCTACCATTTATTAAAAACCAAGTGCTTACCCTAAGGCCTTACTAAATCAATCTTTACATTGCCCAAGGACTAAACACATGTGATGAGCATTAGCACTATCTCAAGAAAACAAATTTGAAATTATTTAAAAACCCTCATTTCTCCAATTTGAAACAGGGTGTAGAGGGAAATAAAAATTTAATTCACTGTGAAGAGCCAAATTAATTTTGTAGATAACTAAAGATATGTGCAGTTTTCACCAGCTTTCCCTAATCTCCCTGGATACTCAGGCAAATCATTAGATAAATCAATCAGCACTTAGCTTTTCTGGCCCCACAAAAGTGGCTGGTGGTCTTGCCCTGGTTAAACCAATAAATATAATCACCTGTGAAATTCACTCAATTCCTAGGAGCCACTGTCACCTCACAACATTTTCAGCAATTGTCATTATCTAGAAGGGTTCCACAGAGTTTTCTCTATTGTCCAAGCTCACTTCCTACTTTACATACTATCTCAAGTTCTACCTCTCACATGAAGGTATTTACTACTACCCCACTTGAGGGTACCTGCTTTTGTCTGTATCTTTAGAATATTCCTTTTCTGCACCTCTTATCTTGGTTTATAACATGAGGCCCCTGTCTTTTCATGCTGGCTATATTTTCATGTGTATATCTTTTACTTTCTACCTATACCTAGGGAATAGCATGAGTCAGGGAAAACATATTTTAAACTTCAGCACTTGAGTAGACATTTCAGTATTACAACTCCACAGATTTTGTAGCTTGGGTAGCACCAGTTTGATCTTTCATAAATGTGCCATGAGGATTGCTCTAAGGAAAAAAATTAAGAAATAAATATAAAGTACTCAGTATTGTGTCTCTCCATTGCACAGTGCATGCATCTGCACACACATAAGAATATACCCTTCCTGAGAACAACACACTTTTTATTTTTGTTCCTTTGCATCTTTAATTTCACATTGTAAGTCCTAAGAACTTCAGAACATTTTTAATAAACAAAATTTGTTAAGGGCCTGATTTATTAGATGCTGAACAGTACATATAAAGGACTTCATTATAATATGGCACCATGTTTCCCAAGGTGGCATGATTTTCAGGTCACAGTGTACTTTAGAGATTCAGATAATTTACTGGGCTAAACCAGAAAACACAGCATTTTCTACATCTGTAATTTATGATGTTCATAATCAAAACTGTAAATATTATTTATATTTTAAAATTATACAGATATAGCTTCTCTATTCTAGTACTATTTTTATTTTCCTTACATTTTTGTTTCATTTAATTTTTCTTAGATATTTCTCTACAACAGATAAATTAACATTAGTTCTTAAAAATCAGGGTGAGATATAATAGAAAAATCCACATGAGAATTTTTTCAAGGCATAAAAGCAGGTAGACAAGTACCTTGAGTCTGTGCAGTTTTAAAATAGCTATCAGGGTATGAGTTAGGATGCCTTTGATTTCAAATGACAGAAAACTAACTCAAACTAAATAGAAAAAGGGAAAGTTTTTTTCATAAAGACTCTTATTATCCTCAGAAGATCCAAGATCCATAGAGAAGTTTAAATCAGTCATTTAAATGCCAGCAGTTCTCTCTTTTTTCTCATAGCTTATTGCTGCTACCACTGGATATGTTTTATTTCTCTCATTCCTGCATATTCACTCATTCACCCTCACTCTTTCTTAATTGCCATCTCATTTTTCTTGCCCATATGTCAATAAACTTAGCTACCAACAGCTTCAAATCAGCATATTTTACAGGTTTAGTTATCAGACTATAATTTAATTGATTTTTTTAGTTTTAATCCAGACCTTAGGACAAGATGGTAATTGGCCCAATTTGGGCCAAATATCTAGAATTATCAACAAGGGCCAGGGTTAAAAAGTTATACTGTTCCAAATATTTGTACCAAAAATAATAGCCAAAGAAGTTGGGAAATAAATCAGGCAAAGGGAGGAGCACATCTAAATAGAAGAATAGTGTTCTCACAGTAGACTTGGCCTTTTTGTGGGTCTCATACCTCCAGCAGGCAACCTTTCTGTAATTCCCTAATCTGTTCTATTATGCAATGAAATAGAATGCCAATCATTTTCATCCATCAATAAGGGTTTTTCAGTCACCCTAACTGAGTAGGGCCATCATAACTTCATGGTATATCTTTTGTGTGTGTGTGTGGTACTGGGGTTCCTGTGTGTGGAACCCAGAGGTTTTCTACCTCCGGGCTATACTCCCAGACCTTTTCTTTTTTTTTTTTTTTTTTTGGAAACAGCATCTCACTAAGTAGCTGAGGCTGGCTTCGAATCTGTGCGATCCTCCTGTCTCAGCCTCCCAAGCGCAGGGATTACAAGCATGCGCCACCACGCCCGGCTTTCTATGATATTTTAAAAATATCATAGAAAATATTTTAAAAATACTTTTTAAAAATATTTTTAAAATACTTTTCAGCCATTAAAATTATGCTTTGAAAGAAACTAAAATGCTATGCAGCAATGCTCAAACTATATTTTCAATAAAATTGCAGTATGTAGAATTTACATAGCATAATCTTAAATATGTGATATATTGAAAATGTACTAATGCAACAATATATTTTTCTGGGTTCCTGGATTATAATGAGTCTTATAATCTTATTTATAATTTCTATATTTTTCAGATTGTTTTTTACTAAAAATATATTTACCTTACAGTCATAAAATTAAAAAGTTAAAAGGTTCAGTGGCAAAAATAATGGTGTCATAAAGGGAGACAGCATGTGCCGAATTCCTAAACTTGGAAGTCAACCACCAGAAAGACTACTCCTTGAAAAACTCAACAAAATAAAACAGTTGAAATGTGCATAATAAGGCTAGAAGATAGAGTGAAGGACTATAAAGAGCTCTATGCATCTCACCTGGTGAGCTAAAGTGGTGGTTCGTGGCTGTCACTTGCCAGCAACATGGTTCCCAGTTGTCAGCAACATGGCTTCCAGAAACCACCAACAAAGAAGCAGTAGGCTCTTGTGAAGTCAGAAACTACAGATGATCATCAAAAGCAGTCAACTCTTCTTATGCTCAATGAGGACCTGCCTACCCATAGAGCCCATTCGGCAGATGCAGTTAAACTCATTTCCAAAGGAGTATTCATCAAGATCATGAGTTAACAAGCCATCCCCATGAAAACTGCCATGAGCGGCCACAGGTATTTGCATGGCATAAATAGACTTGCTGGGTCTATGTGGTGACCCCTCATGGGATCAGGACTAAGGAAGGAAAAGAATAGAAAAAAGAAGAAAGTACAGAAGGACACAGGGTAGCTGAGGCTTGGAAGCAAAACAGATGTTTTTTATGTAGTCCTGCAGCATTTTATATCATACATAAATACCAAGAACTCTTTAATCCACATCAGCAATACACATTAGACATCCACAGCACGTAACCCATGTAAAAGCATACCTGGTGCCACAAAATCTACTCAAAACACAAGCAAGTGTGGAAGGTCTTCTGGATAGAGTTAATAACTAGTAGCTTATCAGGCAGAATATTCAAAGAACTTAAGGATGTGACCAGTCATAGACAAACCAATGGGAAGTGAAAGGAGACAGATACATTAAAATTAGCCTGAATAACAAGGCCAAAGATTAGGGTGTCCCTGGAGCTAAATAACTGAGCTACCAAACCATAGGCTTAAAACTGTACAATCTCCCCCAGTCAGAGATTGGGCCCTGAAAGCAGGGAGGTCAAGAGCCAGCATATTTCATTTGATCACAGCTACAGGCTGGAAACTCAACACTCTCTCCATCAGCAGTTTGTTTCTGGCAAGCAGGTATGCCAGTGACTGACAGTGTTCCACATGATCATAACAAGCAGGTCAATGATGGTGTCTTGGGGGCCATCAAAGCTCAGTGAGCTAGGCCACAAGCTTAAAACATAGCAATTTCTGGCCTTTCTGAGCTTAAGCCCACCGAACACAAAAACTAGAGGACACACTCTACAGTTTTATGGGCTCACAATCAGCAGAGAAAGAGTAGAATATGTGAGGCACTAAATCTCAACCAACAGACAGCAAGCTCTAAAAAACATATCATAGTCACTGGTCCTACATAGTGTGAGGTCTGGAAAATATGGTGACCTGAAGCCAATAAGAGACTTCTGTTTGTCTATACCAAAAATATATCTAGTTAAAGAAGCTCTGAAGGACAAACTCAAAATTTATATGAGACAGATTAGAAGAGGCAAATGTATATCTACAGCATAGACTTTCTTACAAAGAGATAACAAATAGACACAGAGCCCACACATATAAAAAATGTGCCAGGACAACAGAAATACAAACCTGAGAACTCTGAAAATATGAGAATGAAGACCATGAGGAAACAATAAACTCTCAAAATTCAACAACAAGAAAGATTACCAATAATGATCTGTGGGAAATTTAAAAAGAAGAATTCTAAATTTTGATTTTCAATATAATGAAAGGCCTCAAAGAAATTGTACAGAAAATGAAAGGGAAACTGAGGCCCTGAGAAAAAGCCAAAATGACACTTTGAGCAAAATGAAGAAGTCAATAAATGAATTAAACTGCAATAGAAACCACCTAAGGGAGACTAGACCACATGGAAAACAGAATTTCACTTTTGAAAGACAGTCCATTTAAAATGAAAATACAGTCAACAATATACAGAAGACATTAAAACAATGCAAGATGAAAATTCCAGAAATGTAGAACAGAGAGAGAGGGAAGGTGGCGACTGAGTAAAGTAGCTTCTACAAGTACACCTGACACTCGATCTCCATAGTGGCAAAAATAATGCCTTACAGAGTCAGAAAATATGATCAATAGAGAAATAAAAGCTATAAATACAAGAGACAGAAATAAAGAAGACTAGAACAACCAGAGAAGCAGAAAAGAAACCAGCCCACTACAGCAGTGACCACCATGCCTACATCATCTTGCCTCACAGACCTAAACTCCAAAGAGGAAAACAAAGGAGCTGAAGCAAACAGTTGCAGTCCAGTGGGATGTAATTAAGAAGTTCTTTTAGTGCGAAGATGAGCTAAAATTTTCAACAGCCAAGCCCATCATGGTTTCCAGGGATTCATAGCAGAGCTCAAAACCAAAGGGGAGCTACACCAGACTCATGGCCAAGAGCATGGCAGACATAACATATTGCCAACAGCAGCAGTGAGTTCACCACACCCACAAAAGCTCCAGTTGAAACTCCAGCCTAGTGCCACTATAATTTTAAGTGAAATTGCAGCTGTTACACCATCAGGGACTCAACCAGCTTTGATAAACTCTGTGGGTCTGAGTTCGAGCAGTTCAACGCAGTGCAGGAATAGGGGTGGCAGAAATTACTATACCCTAGTTGAAGTCCCCTGAAGGAAAGCCCACAGCCTGGTGGCCTCAGAGTCTGGCTCAATGTGACAAACTTTCTGGGTATGACTTAGCCATACAATTCAGGGCAGGAGCTGTGGCGGAGATTACCACACCCCCCAGAGATCCAGAGCACAATAAGTGAAGTCATGGTGAACTGGAGAAGAACAAAGGAAGGTGGGAGTGGGATCTGCTGTTGATCATATCAGAAGCTCAGACAGATTCAGGCTCAGATCAGTGAAAAATGTGAGGGAAATTTTATGCTTATCTCTAAACCCAAAGAGTAGGTTTGCTGGGAACACCACAGACATCACAATTGTGAGGAACAGGGAGAAGTGAGACTAACTCAGCCTGAGCTGTGTAGAACTGAGACTGCTACACTGAGTGTGATCTCAGAAGCATACACTGCCAACAGAGGCAGGGAGAGACATAAACTCCAAATCTGTGGAAAGTGGTAAGGGTGAACTTCACTCAATATTAAATCCAACCCCATTGATATTGATCATCTGCATAGACTGAGAAGACTCACTGAACCAGACTCACAGAGGGAAAGGTCCCTGTAGCAATTGGTAACTTCACAGAAAGAGACTGCATTTATTTGTAGAGTTGCATCAATTCATTGTTGGGATTGCTTGGTTTTTTTCATTCATTTTTGTGTGTGTGTATATCTGATTGCTTTTTTTTCTTTTTTTGGAAGGGGTTTGCGGGGTTTTTGTTTTCTTTTCTTTTGTTTTTATGATTTTTGTTTTGCTTTGTTTTTTGTTGTTGTTGATTTTTACCCCACATACCAAATCCTCTCCCAAGCTTCTTCCCTTGCACAAATCTACTCTATCCTCTCTATACCTCCTTTATTTTTGTCTTCTTTTATTGATCTCTAGTCCTGTATTGTATCCAATTCATATCACTATGCCAGAAACTGTACATTGGATACTAGAATTCTACTATGTTCATACTATCTCTAATCTCTAGTATATATTACCTTAACAAACTCATATACTCACACTATTCAACCCTATCTGACCATACTCTATTCTTCCATTTATGCCTTCACTTCTCTCCTTACTCAGCCTTCACTGTTGAACAAAATTTTCCCTTGAATATACCAGCTGACACCTAGAGACTGAGAGAAATCTACCAAAAGCAACAGGTACAAACTTCTGAAATCATGGGAAAGAGGAACAACAATAGACCAATGAGCTCTCACAACCCCACAATAACAGAACCAGATAACAGAAATGCAGAGGTTTCCAGAATATCAAATCAGAAATGTAACTGTAGAAATAATGCAGGATTTTAGAAAAGAATTTAGAGAGCCTGAATGAAATAAAGTATGCAATCATTGAAGTAAAGGCATCAATTCAAACTATAAACTATCGATTAGACCACATGGAGAATAGAATCTCACTCCTAGAAGAAAACTCCAAAAATGAACACATAGTTTATAACATAGAAAAAACAATTTGTCAACAGGAATTGGACATTGAAGAAATATGGGACTATCTTAAGAGAGCTAACCTACAAATTATTGGCATAGAGGAGGGAAAAGAAGGTGAAACCAAAAGGATCAGCAATCTCTTCAAAGAAGTAATAGGAGAAAATTTTACAAACATAGAGCAAGAGGTTGATACACAGGTTCAGGAAACATATAGAACTCCCTTTAGACAAGATACAAGAAAAGGTTCCCCACACCACATAACAGTCAAAATGACCAATGTAGAAGCTAAAAAGAGAATCTTAAAGGCAACAAAAATAAAAGGCAAACCAATTAGAATCATTCCAAACTTCACAAACCAAGTCAGGAAAGCCAGAAGGGCCTGGAGTAACACATTCCAAACACTGAAAGAAAACCACTTCCAGCCAAAAATTTTCTACACAGCAAAACTATCTTTCAAATTTTATGGGGAAATAAGAAGCTTCCATGACAAACCAAAGCTGAAGGGATTTATGTCTTCAAAACCAGCACTAGAGAAAATACTCAAAGAGATTAAATACAAAAAAATAAATAATACACACCAGAGCCAGAGAAACAAGAACTTCTATCAGCAGACAACTAAGCAAAAAAGAACAAACAGTATTTCAAACATAAATAAAATCTCAACATGTTAGGAATTAAAAATCATCTCTCAATAATCACACTGAATGTAAATTGCCTCAATTCCACAATAAAAAAAAACATAAAGTGGCAAAATGGATTAAAAAAGAGAAACCATCTATATGCTGCTTTCAGAAAACACACCTTACAAGTAAAGATAGTAACAAACTTAAGGTAAAGGGCTGGAGCAAGGTAATCCATGCCAATGGAAATTGAAGACAAGCAGGAAAAGCAACTATGATATCAGACAAGTTAGACTTCAAGGCCAAGTTATTAGAAGAGAAAAAGAAGGTTATTTTTTACTAGTAAATGGAACAATACAACAAGAGGAAATAACAATAATACATTTATGCCCCAAACATAGATGCAGCTACTTCCATAAAACAAACTCTCTGTGACATTAAACCAGAGATAATTCACAATGCAATACTACTGGGAGACTTCAACACCTCTCTCACACCATTAGACTGATCATCTAGACAAAAGGTCAGTAAAGATGCCTCAGAAGTAATGAACAACATTAATCAAATGGACCTGACGGACACATATACAATATTTTCCAACTACAGAGGTATACACATTTTTCTCAATTGCTCACAGAACTTCTCCAAAATTGATCATATCCTGGGCCACAAAGTGAGCACTAGCAAATTCAAAAAACATGTCATACTTCCCTGTTTTTTATCAGACGATAATGGAAGGAAGTTAGAAATCAACTATAAGAAGACACAAAGAAACCACATGACCATGTGGAGGCTGAATGCCACACTTCTGAATAAAGAATGGGTCAAAGAAGATGTAAAAGGAGAAATCAAGAAATTTCTAGAAACAAACTAAAATAAAGATACAACATATCAAAATCTCTGGGACACTTTGAAGGCAGTATTAAGAGGAAAATTTATAGTACTGAGTGTTCACATAAGAAAAACAGAAAATCATCAAATAAATAACCTACTGACACACCTCAAAGCACTTGAAAACAGAAACAATCTAACCCCAAAGCCAGTAGAAGACAGGAAATTATTAAAATCAGACCATAAGTTAACGAAGTACAGAATTAAAAAAACAATACAGAAAATCAACAAAACAAAAAGCTGGTTTCTAAAAAAAAATTAACACAATAGACAAACCACTAGCCAACCTAACTAAAAAAAAGAGAGAGAATAAACTCAAATTAAGAAGATAAAAGATAAGAGATGAAAAAGGAGATATTACTACTAACAGTGTAGAAATCTAGAGGATTATCAGAAACTACTTTAAAAAATTTTACTCCAACAAAATGGAAAATCTGGAGGAAATTGACAACTTTCTAGATAAATACAACCTTCCTAAACTGAGTTAAGAACACTTAAACCAACCAATATCAATCAAAGAAATTGAAGCAGCAATAAAGAGCCTACCATCAAAGAAAACCCAGGACCAGATGGTTTCCCAAGTGAATTCTATAAAACCTTTATAGAAGAGTTAGTATCAATACTCCTCAATCTGTTTCGTGAAAGAGAAAAAACAGAACTATCCCAAAGACATTCTATGAGGCCAACATCACATTAATACCAAAGCCAAATAAAGACAGTTCAAGGAAGAACTAAAGGCCTATATCTTTGATGAATTTGGATGCAAAACTGCTAAACTAAATACTAGCTACACACATTCAAAAACACATAAAGAAAATCATACATCATGACCAGGTAGCATCTACCCCAGGGATGCAAGGCTGGTTCAACATAAGAAAATCAATCCATGTAATTATTTATATAAACAGAACCAAAGGCAAAAAATCACATGATTATTTCAATAGATGCTGAAAAAGCATTTGATAAATTCCAACATCCATTTATGATAAAAGCACTGCATAGATTCAGATAGAAGGAATATATCTCAATATCATAAAGGCAATCTACAATAAGCCCACAAGCCAACATTGTACTGAATGGGGAAAAACTTCAAGAATTCCCTCTCAAAACAGGAAGAAGACATGGACGTCCATTATCACCACTTCTCCTCAATATAGTATTTGAGACTGTAGCCAGAGAAATAAGGCAAGAAAAGGAAATCAAAGAAGTACAAATAGGAGCAGGTGACATGATACTATATTTAAAACCCAACAAACTCAACCAAAATACTTATAGAACTGATCAATAAATTCAGCAAAGTGTCTGGATACAAACTCATTCTTAAAAAATCTGAAGCTTTTCTGTACACCAACCATAAATTCATTGAAAAGGAAATTCAGAAAACACTTCCACTCAAGATCACCCACAAAAAACTAAAATATGTAGGGATAAACTTAACCATGGAGGTAAAAGATCTCTACAAAGAAAATAATAAAACATTGAAAAAAGAAATCAAAGAAGATCTTATAAGATGGAAAGATCTGCCATGCTTAAAATAAATATCATTAAAATGGCCATCCTTTTAAAAGTGATCTACAGATTCAATGCAATGCCCATTAAAGTCCCAATATCATTCCTCACAGACATAGAAACATCAGTCCTTAAATATATTTGGATAACAAAAAGCCCAGAATATTCAAAGTAGTTCTCAGCCTCAAAAACCATGCAGGAGGAATCACAATACCTGACTTTAAACTATACTACAAAGCCAATGTAATAAAAAAAAACAGCATGAATAGAAGAACCAGAAACAAGTCCACACACTTTCAGCCAATTGATTTTTGACAAAAGGGCCAAAAACATACACTGGAAAAAAGATAGCTTCTTCAACAAATGGTGTTGGCAAAACTGGTTAACAATATGCAGAAAATTTGAAATTGATCACATTTTCTCACCCTGTACAAGAGTCAATTTAAGATGGATCAAAGACTTGGAAATTAGACCAGAGACCTTGAGGCTCCTTGAAGAGGGCATAGGTCCAACAATGAAACACATAGGCACAGATAAAAACTTTCTCAGCAAGAACACAAAGGCACAACAAATTAAAAGGTGAATCAATACATGGGATTGCATGAAACTGAAGAGCTTCTGTACAGCAAAGTAAACTATCAAGAACCTCAATTGAGAGCCATCCAAATGGGAGAAGATTTTCACCACCTACCCCTCTGATAGAGAACTAATATCTAGAATATACAGAGAACTCAAGAAACTCAGCACTAAAAAAACAAATCATCCAGTAAAAAAATGGGCAAGTGAACTAAATAGACATTTCATGAAAGAAGAAATTCAAATGGCCAATAAATTTATGAAGAAATGCTCAATATCATTGGCAATCAGAGAGATGCAAATCAAAACTATCCTGAGATTTTACATAACTCCAACTAGAATGGCAATTATTCAAAACACAAAAACAACAAATGCTGGTGAGAATGTGAAGAAGTGGTAACTCTAAAATATTGTTGGTTGGATTTCAAATTAGTGCAGCCACTTTGGAAAAAAAATATGGAAAATCCTTCAAAGAATGGGAGCAAATCTACTATTCGATCCAGCAATACCACTTCTGTTTATCTACCCAAAAGAAAGGAAACCAAACTACTAAACTAATGCATGTGTATCTATGTTCATAGCTGCACAATTCACCATAGCCAAACTATGGAACCAGCCAAGATGTCCATCAACAGATGAATAGATTATAAAATTGTGGGATATGTGCACAATGGAATTTTACTCAACCATAAAAAATACAATTGTGGTATTTTCAGGGAAATGAATGGACCTTGAGGACATTATGCTAAGCAAGATTAGTCAGTTTCCAAAAGTAAGGAATTGGATGCTTTCCCTAATATGTGAAAGCTAGGGTGAAAGGGGTCATAGGGGATACTCCAAGTGAAAAAGGAAATTCTATGGAGGAGCAAATAAGGCAACCTAACTGTGGGAAATAAGGGGGAGAGAGAGAGAAACTCTTTAAAGAGCATAATATATACATATTCATATTGAAATCAACCACTAAACCAAGCATGGGAGGGAGGAGCAGGGAGGGAATGAGGTGGGGATAAGGTGGAGGCTGGCTGGGTGATGTATACATCTATGTCTATACAAGTTTTTTTTTTACCCCATTATGATGTACAAATACAATGCACTAATTAAAATATTAAAATAAGAAAGAAATATAGAACAATATAAAACTGGTTGTCCAGTTGTAGAAAAATGGAACTAAATCCTACCTCTCACTCTGCACAGGAGTCAAATCAAAATGAATCAAGGACCTGGAAGTTAGACTAGAGACTGTGAAGCTATTAGAGTAGGGCATAGGTCCAACACTTCAACATATAGCCACAGGTAAAAACTTTCTCAAAAAGATCCCAAAGCTCAGGAAATTAAAACAAGAATTAGTAAGTGGGAAGGCTTTAAATTAAAAAGCTTCTTCTCATCAAAGAAAATCATCAAAGTCTTGTAATCTTATGCTTGTAATCCCAGCACCCAGGTTAGAAAGGAGGATCTCAAAGTCACAGTCACTCTCATCAATGTTATGAGGCTTTCTGCAGCTTAGTGAGACCCTGTTTCAAAATAAAGAATAAAAAATGCCTGGGGTGTAGCTTGGGGTAGAATGCCCCTAAATTTATTTCCAGTACAACAAAAAAAAAAGAGTTTAAAGAGTAAGCCTGTAGAATGAGAGATCATTGCCAGTTATCCATCTGCTAGGAATTAATATCTAAACTATAAAAATAAAACACTTTATACTTAAAAAACAACTCAATCAAGAGAGGAGCAATTAAATTGAATAGACACTTCACAAAAGAGATACAATTGAACAGTAAAAACATAAAAAATGTTCAAATTCATTAGCAATCAGGAAGATGCAAATAAAAACTCCAGTGAGATTTTATCTAACCCCAATGAAAATGGCAATCATTAAAAAGTCAAAAAAAATAATAAGTGTTGGCAAGGAACTGGGAAAATTGGAACTCATTTTCATGTTGGTAGGACTGAAAACTGATTCATCCACTGTGAAGATTGGTGTAGAGTTCTTACAAAACTGGTACTGAATCCACCCTATGATCCAGCTATACCTCCAATCCTGGGTATCTTTTCAAAGAGGCCAAAATCAGAGAACTATAGTAATCTATGCATACTAATGTTCAAAGCAGCACAATTTGAAATAGCCAAATTAAGGAACCAACATAGGTGTCTATCAACAGATGAATGCATTACAAAATATGGGATAGACACACAACAGAATTCTACTCAGCAATAAAAAACAAAATTATGCCATTTGCAAGAAAGTAGAAGGACCTGGAGAATATAATAATATGTGAGATTAGCCAGCCACAGAAAATGAAGGGTCATATGTTTTCTCTAATATGCCCAAGATAGGAAGTAATTGGCACACCAGAGGGACTTTAGATTATGAAGAAGAAACCTCAATGAAGCCAGGGAAGTGGTTTAAGAGAAAGGGACAGGGAAGAGTGGGGTTCATTAATACAATTACTACTATCAACTATGTACATATGTAAAAATTCCAATGTCAAGCTCAGTATTCTGTGTTGGTAAGGGAATAGATGGGGAGGTGGGGTCACTAAGTGCTGTGTACATTCATATCACTGTCAACATGATTTACATTCTGATGTGAGACTATAGTGTGCCAATTAAAGAATATATTTTAAAAAGTTTCAGTGAAGGGTTAAAAAATAGACATAAATCCTAAAATGTGGGTTGTACCAGATGTACCTGAAAACAATTACTCAAAAGCCCTCCCATTCTTTGTTATAGTTCTGTCACACTTATTCTACAGTTAACAATGAGAAGATTAGCTGAAAATTCTACTAAGTTATTGGTGGTTAAAAATAAGTTGAGAGAAAGAAGAAAATCTTAAAGCAAGACAATCACCCTCCCAAAGTCCCATATACAGGTTTTCTTACCTCCATATAGAATTTTTGTCTAACGACTCTTTTTTGGACCATTCCTGCATGGATATTCTTTTTTTCTATTGGTTCATTGTAGTCATACATCTTAATGGAGTACAAGATGGTAGAGGCATACATCTACACAACAGTCATTTGGCCCTTCCCCAGTTCCCATCCCACTCCCAACACCACCCCTTCTTTTCATGTTTGGCTTAGTGATTGACATTGATGTTTGTGAATGTATATTATGTATATTAGGATATTTTCCTCTTCCCCTCCCATCTCCCTTAATTAGGTCACCTTATGTGCTCATCTATGGTTTCTCTTTTCTCATCTAGAGTTCCTCTTATGATCCTTTTTCTCCCTAGCTTTTGCATATTAGGGAGAGCATTCGATGTCTTATTTTTTTTTTTTTGTGACTGACTAATCTTACTTAGCATATTGTTCTCCAGTTCTATCCATTTCCCTGCAAATTACATTAATTTTGTTCTCCTTTATAATTGAGTAAATTGTGTACATATCCCATAGTTTCATAATCCATTCATCTGTTGATGGACATTTTGGCTGGTTCCATAGTTTTGCAATTCTGAATTGTGCATCTATGAATATAGATATGCATTCATTTGTTTGGTAGTTTGGTTTCTATTATTTTGGGTAGATACCAAAAGTGGTATTGCTGGATCATATGGTAGGTTAGTCCCCATTCTTCTGAGGATCCTCCACTCTGTTTTCCTTCTGTATGTATACTCTATGCTTGCTATATCCCTATTAAAGTTAGAAAATAAAATGTTTTTGAGGATTCAACTGCTTTTCTCTTTGGTAGGAACCATCACACACAGCCCCTGATCTACTCAAGCCCCTGCTCATGAAAATAGATTTGGGGATCAGTTTCAAGCCTGCAGCAGTAATGGCAAAGGACCCAGCCAGACTCCAGCCAGGCTGTATGAACATTTATAATTAAATTTCTAATTCCCTGGTGATCAGAACCTTTTCTGTGGTCTAACACTTAGATTGGCAGTATCAGCTTAACTTTTAACAAGAAAAGCAGTCTAAGTTAAAAGCTGACAAATTCTGTGAGTCTGTCAAGTTCACGGAGACTCTCTAAATTTATGAATCAAGTCATCTTTAATAATCACAGAGTTGTACATCCTGACAAGAGAGTGAGCATTTAAGTGGTCCTGACTCTGTCTTCATATTTACTGAGAAGGAAATACTGGCAACCTTTGTATCCTCCAATCTTTCAAACTTGAGAGCATTTGAGTGCCAGGTCAATTACACTCTTCCCTGAGTAATAAAGCAGCTTCCAAATATATTGTTGCCACTGTGTCATATCAAGTAAAGCGGAGCAGAAATATAACTTGGGGATCTCAAAAGGTATCACGTTGCAGGTTAGATAGAAATTAAATTCCATTTGATGGAATTCCATGTGAAAATAATCAATTCTCATTTTATTAGTTCTAGATATATAGTTAAAAATGAAGATTAAATTAAGAAAAATATCAAAGTTGATATTCTAAATATCTCTTTAAATTAAAGATCATCAGTAATGTGCTTGTAATGGGCATTGGATGTGGCATCCCCAGCTTCAGAGACTCTCTTGAGTAATTCTCATCAAATACCAGTTGATTATTTGCTGTCATTCATGGTTGAAGCATCCCAGACAACCTTCACTAAACAGTGCTACAGCAAGGTGAGAAACATGAGCAGCTTTATCACACAGTCTTTACCTACATTCTCCATAAACACACCATACAGGCAAGAGCACTGTGTTGGCTGTAAAAAAGCAACTTCAGGAGGAGAGTCTGAGCCACAACACAATGCCCCCTTCAGGTCCCTCCTACACAGAAATGCCAGGCTGGCCCTGAAGAATGGAAATAGTGGCCAATTCTGCTGTAGAATCATTTTGTATATGCTGATATTATTAGTGCTTCACTATACTCCCTAACATATTCATGCAATTAATATAATCTGTCCAGATCTGAAGTCAACGATGTGGGAGAATTCCTGTGACATATACAAGCTGCAGGAATTGATCTTAGGTAAGACCCACTTGTTTTGTCTGGCACTGACCAATAGTGACAAACTATGGATTGTTTAACCTCTTGGATATTTCAGGGTTCTGTGTCCACAGGTGTCCTAATGAAGGGTGTGAATAGTCACTCATGTAGTTTCTTTTATATCATTTAATTAGTTTAATACTACATAAATTACAAAAGAAATTATCACTTAGAAATGACCACTTAATCATACATGTAGCCATTTGACTAGAAAAGGGCTTTTCCATTCAGGATCTGAAATTCTGTCCAATGAGCAGTACACTGCTGATTACTTTATTCTGAAGTCTAAGGAAATCTCTGAGTACAGCACAAGCACATGGTCTGTTCTACAGGTATGTGACTCAGATAGAAAGCCAACATCAGTTTAAAGTGTAAGTTTAGGAGAATGTCAAGATGGCGACTGAGTAAAGCAGTTTGTGTGAGTACTGCTGACACTTGTTGTCCATAGTGTAAAAAATAATGCCTGATAGAGCCAGAAAATACTATCAATAGAGAAATTAAAGCTATAAATACAAGGGACAGAGCAAAAGAAGACCAGAACAACCAGGAAAGTGGAAAAAAAACTGGCCTGCCACAGTGGCAACTGATGCACCAAGGACATCTTGGCTCACAGAACCAGACTCCAGGGAGGAAAAGGAAAGGAGCTGAGGCAACCAGTTGCAGTTCAGTTGGATGTAATTCAGCAGTTCTTTCACAGCAAAGATGCACTAAAATTTTCAGTGGCCAAGCCCATCACACTCTCCAGGTATTCAGAGCGAAGTGCAAAACTAGAGGAGAGATATGCCAGCCTCATGGCCGAGGGCATAACAGTGATGCCATATTGCCATCAGCAGCCGCAGCAGCAGTGCATTCACCATGCCTGTGAGAGCTCCAGCCCAGCATGCACTACAATTGTAAGTGAAATTGCAGCCCTCATAGGAGAAATCCCAGCGTTTCACACTCAGGACTTAACCAGCTCTGATAAACTCCCTGGGTCTGATATCTAGCAGTTCAACACAGTGCAGGAGTAGGGGTGGCAGAAATGACTACACCCTAGTTGCAGTTCTCTTAAGGAAAACATTCAGCCTTGTGCCCTCAGAGTCTGGCTCAGCTGGGACTAACTCCCTGGGTCTGAGACTTTGTGATGCACCTCAGGGAAGGAGCAGTGGTGGCAGAGATTACCACAGCCTCCAGATATCCAGAGCACAATAAGTGAAGTTTGGGTGAACTGGAGAAGAACCCAGAGAAGGTGGGAGTGGGATCTGGTGTTGATCATATCAGAAGCTCAGACAGACTCAGGTTCAGAACAGTGAAGTATGTAGAGAGTCTTACACTTAACTTTAAACCCAATGAGTAGGATCGCCGGAAACACCACCTACATACCAATTGTGGGGAACATAGAGAAGTCAGACTAGCCCAGCCATAGCTGTGTAGAACTGAGACTGCTACATTGAGTTTGGTCTCAGAGACATAAGCTACCAACAGAGGAAGGGAGACACCTAGACTCCAAATCTGTGGAAAGGGTGGAGGGTGACCTTAACTCAGTATTAAATCCAACACCATTGATATCGACCATCTGCGTAAACTGAGAAGACTCAGAGAACCAGACTCACAGAGGGAAAGGTGCCAGTAGCACTCAGAGAGAGACTGCTGAATTTATTTGTAGAGTTGCATCAATTCATTGTTGGTATTGTTTGGCATTTTTCATTCTTTTTTGTGTGTGTATATCTGATTTATTTTCTTTTTTTGGAGGGTTTTGTGGGGGTTTTGTGTTTTGTTTTTATAATTTTTGTTTTGCTTAGTTTTTGTTGTTTTTAACCCACATACCAAATCCTCTCCCAAGCTTCTTCCCTTGTACAAATCTATTCTCTCTTCTATCTTTTCTCTTCTTTTATCACTCCCTTGTCTTGTATTAAATCCAATTCATATAACTATACCAGAAACTATACATTGGTTACTATAATTCTACTACATTGATAATATTTCTAATCTCTAGTATATACAAACTTAATGAACTCATACTCTCATATTATTTGGCCCTGAGACCTTACCCTATTCATCAATTTATTCCTTCACTTCCTTTCTTACTCAACCTTCATTCTTGAATACAACTTGCCCTTGAATATACCAGTTGACACATAGAGACTGAGAGAAATCTACCAAAAGCAACAGGTACAAACTTCTGAAATCATGGGAAGGAAGAGCAACAACTGATAAATGAGCTCTCACAACCCACAATAACAGAACCTGATAACACAGAAATGCAGAGATTTCCTTAAGATCAAATATGGAAGGTAACTGTATAAATAATTCAAGATTTTAGAAAAGAATTTAGATAGAGTCCAAAAGAAATAAAGCATGCAATCATTGAAGTAAAGGCATCAATTCAAACTATAAACAATCAATTAGACCACATGGAAAATAGAATCTCACTCCTAAAAGATGATCACTCCAAAAATGAACACATAGTTTATGACATAGAAAAAACAATTTGTCAACAGGAATTGGACATTGAAGAAATATGGAACTATCTTAAGAGAATTAATATAAGAATTATCGGCATAGAGGAGGGAAAAGAAGGTAAAACCAAATGGATCAGCAATCTCTTCAAGGAAGTAATAGCAGAAAATTTTCCAAACATAGAGCAAGAGATTGATACACAAATTCAAGAAACATATAGAACTCCCTTTAGACAAGATCCAAGAAAAGGTTCACCACATCACATAATAGTTAAAATGACCAATGTAGAAGCCAAGGAGAGAATCTTAGAGATAAAAAAAAAAGCCAAGTGACATTCAGAGGCAAACCAATTAGAATCACTCCAGACTTCCCAAACCAAGTCATGAAAGCCAGAAGGGCTTGGAGGAACATCTTCCAAACTCAGAAAGAAAACCACTTGCAGCCAAAAATTTCCTACCCTGTAAAAATATTTTTCAAATTAGATGTGGAAATATGAAGCTCACATGACAATAACATTAATAACAAAACCAAATAAAGACAGTTCAAGGAAGGAGAACTACAGTCCTTTATCTTTGATGAATTTGGTACAAAACTGCTAAATGAAATACTAGCAACACAAATTCAAAAAAACATAAAGAAAATCATACACAATGACCAGGTATGTAAGACTGGTTCAACATACAAAATAAATCCATATAATTCATCATATAAACAGAACTAAAGACAATCACATGACTATTTCAATAGATGCTGAAAAAGCATTTGATAAAATCCAACATCCATTTATGATAAAAGCACTGCAGAGAATCAGAATATAAGGAACACATATCAACATAACAAAAGCAATCTACAGTAAGCCACAGCCAATATCACATTAAATGGGGAAAGACTTCAAGAATTCACCCTCAAAACAGGATCAATACAAGGATGTCCATTATCACCACTCCTCTTCAATATAGTACTTGAGACCCTACCCAAAGCAATAAGGCAAGAAAAGGAAATCAGAGGAGTACAAATAGGAGAAGAGGAATTCAAACTTTCACTCTTTGCAGATAACATGATACTATGCCGAGAAAACTCAACAAACTCAACCAAAAGATTTATAGAACAGACAAACAAATTCATCAAAGTATCTGAATACAAAATCAATCTTTAAAAATCAGAAGCTTTTCTGTACACCAACCATAAATCCACTGAAAAAGAAATTCAGATAACACTTCCACTAAGGATATCACACACACACACACACACACACACACACACACACACACACACACACACACAAAAAAAAAAAAAAAACGATACTTAGGAATAAACTTAACCAAAGAGGTAAAAGATATCTACAAAGAAAATTATAAAACACTGAAAAAAATCAAAAAAGATCATAGGAGATGGAAAGATTTGCCATGCTCAGAAGAAATATCAATAAAATGGCCATCCTTCTAAAAGTGATCTACAGATTCAATGCAATGTCCATTAAACTCCCAAGATCATTCCTCACAGACATAAAAAAAGCAGTCCTTAAGTTCATTTGGAACAACAAAAAGCCCAGAATAGCCAAAGTAGTTCTCAGCAATGAAAACTATGCACGAGGAATCACAATACCTGACTTTAAACTATACTACAAAGTTATTGTAATAAAAACAGCATGGTACAGGCACAAAAATAGATACATAGACCAATGGAGCAGAAGAGAAGAACCAGAAACAAGTCTACACACTTTCAGCCAATTCATTTTTGACAAGAGGGCCAAAAACATACACTGGAGAAAAGATAGCCTCTTCAACAAATGATGTTGGCAAAACTGGTTAACCAAATGCAAAAAATTGAAAATTAATACCTCTTTCTCACCCTGCACAAGAGTCAATTTAAGATAAACTTGGAAATTAGACCAGATACCTTGAGACTCCTTTAAGAGGGCATAGGTCCAACACTGAAACACATAGGCACAGATAAAAAACTTTCTCAACAAGAACACAAAGGCACAACAAAATAAAAGGTAAATCAATACATGGGATTGCATGAAACTGAAGAGCTTCTGTACAGCAAAGGAAACTATCAAGAACCTAAATCGAGAGCCATCCCAATGGGAGAAGATTTTCACCACCTACCCCTCTGATAGAGGACTAATATCTAGAATATAGAGAACTCAAGAAACTCAAAACTAAAAAAACAAATCATCCAGTCAAAAAATGGGCAAGTGAACTAAATAGACACTTCACGAAAGAAAAAATTCGAATGGCCATATATTCATGAAGAAATGCTCAATATCATTGGCAATCAGAGAGATGAAAATCAAAACTATCCTGAGATTTCACCTAACTCCAACTAGAATGGCAACCATTCAAAACACAAACAACAACAAATGCTGGTGAGGATGTGGAGAAGTGGGAACACTAAAACATTGTTGGTGAGAGACCTTGTTCCCAAATTTAAAAAATATAAAAATAGGTCTGGGCATGTATCCCGAGAAGGGTTTCCAGGAACCCCAGTACCACCAAAAAAAAAAATCAAGAATAAAAAATAGGGCTGAGGGTTTATTCTGGAGGTAGAATGACCCTGGGTTCTATCCTCAGTATCAAAAAAAAAAAAGAAAGAAAAAACAGTGTTTATATAATTCCTCTATCAAAAAGTAAATCATATTCATTTCTTTTCAGATCACCAAAGAAAATTTTTAACTAACTGTAGAGCTGACATTTTAGACTTACATTTTATGATATCTGCAAAACCAGGAACATTTTATCTGTCTCCTTGGCTCATGGTGCTTATCTTCAAAATAAGGGAGCTCTTATTAAAAAATAATGATTCTTACTTAGATAAAGTTTTATTCTTCAGTATTCATGAGTTTGTTAATTTTGTATTCTTAATTTAACGACCTAGAAGCTTTGAAGTTGGCACAACAAATTTAAGTTGTGGCTTTGTAGCATTAAGTTAACAACCTTCATAGGAGGGCTATGACTATGATTCACTTACAATAGGATTTTGGTGTGTGTGTGTGTGTGTGTGTGTGTGTGTGTGTGTGTGTCATGCTGGGTATTGAACCCAGGGGCATTCTACCACCTCACTATACCCCATAGCCTCCGCCATATTTTGTTTATTTTTATTTGTTTATTTAAAAACAGGGTCTTGCTAAGTTGCTAAGACTGTCCCTGAACATAAAAACCTCCTGCCTTATCTTCCCAAGTACTGGGAATATATGAATGCACTACTATGCCTAGCTCCATGACAGAAATGTAAGAAAAGCAAAAATATGATAGGTGTTCAATCCATAAGAAAGTGTATGCATGCAGCTTACCCAATATGCAGTGTAGTCCTCTGAACTGAAGCTTAAATCAATGATACATTTAACTTCAATAATCTTAATATGGAAAGGTTTCCCTAATTCTATTATTTATTTTACTTTATCTGAAACCTTATATTTATCCTTCTCCCCTGTAAGGTGAAAGCTACATGGAGATTTTATTCACTTTACTATCCTCTAGTTACATTAGCACAACACCATGTGCCAATTGGTAAAAAAAAAAAAAAAATTTTTGAAAAAAAAATTGAAAAATTAAAGTTTTAGAAAAAAAATTAAGTCCTTCTCATGTCTCATTTTCTCCCTAGCATCTGCAAATAAGAAATAACATTCAACCTTTTGCTTTCTGTGATTTACTATTCTCATTAGCACTTTTCAAGTTCTATTCATTTCTCTGAAAATGACATAATTTTATTCTTCTTTATGGCTGAGTATAATTCCATTGTGTAGAACCCCATAAATTTTAATCTATTAATCTGTTGGTGGACATCTCATCTGATTTCATAGTTTGGTTACTATCAATTGTGTAGCTATAAATATAGATATGCATGTATTACTATGATAGTCTGGTTTTAATTATTTTGGATAGATACCCTAAGAGTGGTATAGTTGGGTCATATGGTAGGTTCATTTCCATTCTTCTGAGGATCCTCCACACTGTTTTCCAAAGTAGTTGCAATAATTCACAATGTTATCAACTGAATTCTTACTTTTTTACATCCTCACCACTTCACCAGCATTTATTATTGTTTGTGTTTTTAATGATTGCCATTCTTATTGGAGTTAGGTAAAGTCTTAGGGTAGTTTTGATTTGCATCTCTCTGACTGCTAATGATGTTGAACATTTTTTCATATATTTATCATCCATTTGTATTTCTTCTTGTGGGAGGTGTCTATTCACTTGACCATTTTTTTCTTCTTAGCGTTAAACATTTATTGATATACAAATATATATAATACTATGTACAAATGTAGCAGATATTATATTGAGAAAACATATTTTTTGGAGATTCATTATTTATTTCAGTTTTTTACCTATTTCTAAATTATATTTCTAAATTGTATTGTTTGCTTTTATTGTTGCTAATTTTTAGGATTTCTAGTTGGAATATTAATATACCTTCAGATATAGCATTTGGAAATATTTTATCCCATTCTATCAGTTACTTTTAACTCTGTTTACATTGTCTTTGGATATACAATATTTTTTTTAATTTTTTAGGGTGTTTGTATACTCTTCTGTTGCCTGTGCCATTGAAATCATATCCAAGAAATCACTTCCAATTTCAATGTTGTGAAGTGTTATGACCCAGGTTTTCATCTAAAAATTTATAGTCTTTAGATTTACATTTAGGTCTTTTATCTATTTTGAGTTAATATTTCTATATGGTGTTAGGTAAGGATCCAATTTTATTCTTTTTCATGTAATTATTATTTTTCAACAATATTTAGTGAAATGATTATTTTTTCCTTCACCAAATGTTCTTGGAAACTTTGTCAAAAATAATTTGACCATATATGGAAGAATTTATTTCTAGGCTTTTATTTTACTCCACTGGTTTATATATCTGCCTTTATAGCAGTACTACACTGTTTCAATTATTGTAACTCTATAAGGTTTGAAATCAGAAAATGTACATCTTTTAGCTTTGTTCTTTATCGAGATTGTTTTGGGTATTTAGAGTTCATATTTCATGTTAGGATAGATTTTTTCTGAAAAAATAATTTACGATAGTTTTACCTTACAAAAAGAAAAAAAAATATCCTCTGGTAAGAAAGAAAGCAAAAAGAAATACTGAAATGTTATCTCTAAGTGATCAAAAGTTTGATATCAGACAAATGAATCTGTTATGTGAGATTATCATTGTTAATTTAGGACAAATTCCTATAATACTAGATGTCAACCACTAAGCCAAGCATGGGAAGGAGGGATGGGGAGGGATTGAGTGGGGATTGGGTAGGGGCTAACTGGGCGATGTGCAGGTATGTCTACACAAGTTTTGATGCCATTATGATGTATGAATACAGTGCACCACTAAAAAATAAAAAATATAAAAAGTTAATAAATGTATACCATTTTCAATATGTTCCATTTATAAATAAAATAAAATAAAATAAATATAGCAAAAAATTAACCAATAAAATTGATAACTAGAGTAGGACATTTTTATAGCAATTTTAGATATAAAATGTACAAAAGAATCCACATATTATAAACATCCATAAATGTACAAAAATGTATTCTACATACAACTAGATGAGGGCTAAATTTTATAAATTTATTAAAGTATTTATTATCCAAAAATGTTTATTTTATTATCTTACAAATGATTGCTTCCAGATAAAACTTGCCCTAATTTTTATTTTGAGATTACTTTTAATTACTCTAAAATATTATATATTAGAAAAATCTCAAAAAAAAACAAAGCTAAAAGATGTACATTTTCTGATTTCAAACCTTATATAGTTACAATAATTGAAACAGTGTAGTACTGCTATAAAGGCAGATATATAAACCAGTGGAGTAAAATAAAAGCCTAGAAATAAATTCTCCCATATATGGTCAAATTATTTTTGACAAAGTTTCCAAGAACATTTGGTGAAGGAAAAAATAATCATTTCACTAAATATTGTTGAAAAATAATAATTACATGAAAAAGAATAAAATTGGATCCTTACCTAACACCATATAGAAATATTAACTCAAAATAGATAAAAGACCTAAATGTAAATCTAAAGACTATAAATTTTTAGATGAAAACCTGGGTCATAACACTTCACAACATTGAAATTGGAAGTGATTTCTTGGATATGATTTCAATGGCACAGGCAACAGAAGAGTATACAAACACCCTAAAAAATTTAAAAAAATATATTGTATATCCAAAGACAATGTAAACAGAGTTAAAAGTAACTGATAGAATGGGATAAAATATTTCCAAATGCTATATCTGAAGGTATATTAATTTTCCAACTAGAAATCCTAAAAATTAGCAACAATAAAAGCAAACAATACAATTTAGAAATATAATTTAGAAATAGGTAAAAAACTGAAATAAATAATGAATCTCCAAAGATTTTAACCTATAAAAATTTGAATATATTCTTTTTTGCTTAGTTGTCTGCTGGAAGGAAAATCTTGTTTCTCTGGTTCTGGTGTGTGTTACCTATTTCTTCTTTGTAGTTAATCTCTTTGAGTATTTTCACTAGTGCTGGTTTTGAAGACATAAATTCCTTCAGTTTCTGGTTGTCATGGAAGCTTCTTATTTCCCCATCTAACTTGATAGATAGTTTTGCTGGGTAGGAAATTTTTGGCTGGAAGTTGTTTTCTTTCAGAGTTTGGAATATGTTACTCCAAGCCCTTCTGGCTTTCATGATTTGGTTTGGGAAGTCTGGAGTGATTCTAATTGGTTTGCCTCTGAATGTCACTTGACCCTTTGTTTTTGTTGCCTTTAAGATTCTATGCTTGGCTTCCACATTGGTCATTTTGACAATTATGTGGCATGGTGGATTGCTTCCTTTATTTCCTTTAGACTCTCTCTAAATTCTTTTTGAAAGTCCTGTATTATTTCTACAGCCTGATTTGATCTTCTGGAGATCTCTGAATTTCTGTGTTATCAGGTTCTGATAATATGGGGTTGTGGGCATTCATTGCTCTATTGTTATTTCACTTTCCCATTATTTCAGAAGTTTGTGCCTTCTCTGGGTTCTTCTCTGGGTCACTGCGACTTCACTTAGGGTGCTCTGTATCTTGAGTCTATGGTAATCTCAGCTGCCACTACTCCTTTACTGAGTTGTATCACAAAGTCTCATACCCAGGAAGTTAATCGAGGCTGTGCAAGACCAATCGAGGGTGCCAGGCTGGGCATTTTCCCAAGGGGAGCTGTGACTAGGATGTGATATCTCTGCTACTGCTACTTCTTCACTGGGATGGACTACAAAATATCTGACCCAAGGAGATTATCAAAGCTACACAAGTCCCTGGGAGTGCAGTACAGAGATTTCTCCTTTAGAGGCCGCAATTACACAAACAATTATTGTGCGTGTATATCTGGAGCTGTGGAGGGGCGTGGTGAACTCGCTGTTGCTTCTGGCAATATGGCGCCACTGCCACACCCTTGGCCATGAGGGTGGCGCTGCTGGCAATATGGCACCGCTGTCATGCCCTCAGCCATGAAGCTGGCGTATTTCTTTTCTAGTTTTGATCTCCGTTCTGAGTCCGTGCAAGGCATGATGAGCTTGGCCACTGGGAGTTTTAGGGGTTCATTGCGCTGAAAGAACTGCTAAATTACACCTGAATGATCCACAGATGCTCACTTCAGCTCCTTGTTTACCTGGAGCCTGGTGCTGTGAGGGAAGATGGTGCCAGTGCGACTTCACTGCCACATTGCGGACTTGATTTCTGGTCTACTTGTTCTTCTAGTCTTTTTTTTTTCTCTGTCCCTTGTGTTTACATTTTTTATTTCTCTGCTGAGGTTGTTTTCTGGCTACGAAAAGCACTGATTTTGTGGCAACAGAGATCGAGTTTTAGCAGGACTCATAAACACTGCTTTTCTTGGTCGCCATTTTTCCTGAAGTACTAAAAATGGTATACATTTAGATTGTCCTTCATGCCCCCCCCATTTCCTTTCCCTTCTCCCAATAAAGAGTGATCATTTTTAATTGGCTTATTTGGTTTTTTTGTAGATGAGTTTCTTGAGTTTATTGTATGTTCTAGATATTAGTTCTTTATCAAAGGAGTAGCTGACAGATTTATCCCATTCTTCCAGCTCTCTCTTGAGGTTCTTGATAGTTTTTTTATGAACAGAAAGCTATTCAATGTAGTGCAATTTTACATATTAATCCTTGTTTTAATTTCTTGTGCCTTTGGAATCTTGTTGAAGTTTTTACCCATGTCTATATGAAGAACTGTTGGTACTGTGCCCTCTTCAAGTAACTGCAAATTCTCTAATTTTAATGTCTTTAATTTATCTTCAATTGACTCTTGTACAGGGTGAGAAAGTGGGATTTTTTTATGTTTCTGCATATTTATGAGAAGGTATGCCAACACCATATTTTGAAGAGGCTATCTTTTTCTCCAGTGTATTATTTTGGCCTCTTTGTCAAAAATCAATTTGCTGTAAGTTTGTGGATTCATTTCTAAATTTCCTGTTCTGATAAATTGGTCTATGTGTCTGGTTTTGTGTCAAAATCAAGCTATTTTTATTACAATAGCTCTGTGATATAGTTTGATGTCAGGTATTGTGATGCCTCCTGCATGATTCTTATTGCTGATAATTTGGATATTCTGGGGTTTTTTGTTTTGTTGTTGTTATTCCAAATGAATTTAAGTCCTGGTTTTTCTATATCTGTGAATAATGACCTTGTTATTTTAATGAGTATTCCATTGAATCTGCAGACTACTTTTGAATGAATGATCATTTCAATCATATTTATTTTGCTTATCCAAGAGCATAAGAGGTCCTGATTTTCCTAAATCTGTGAAAAACGACCATGGTATTTCAGTGTGGTTTGCATTAAAACTGTAGATCACTTTTGGAAGGACAACCCTTTTGATGAAACCTTAATAGAGTGAAGGAGGGGACCTAATGGAAGGAAATGGGAGAGGGAAGAAGACTTGAAGAGGAAAACTCAGTGGGCATGATGCACTTACACTAAGTTATCAAATCCAATTGCTGTGCTGAGCATGGGAAGGTGAGAAGAGAGAGAGTGGAGTGAGAACTAGAGAAGGGTTCAATGAGTGCTCTGTGCATGTGTGACTCTATCATCCTAAACTTGCGTCAAGATGTATAATTGCAATGTACCAATAAAAATAAATAAATTTTAAAAAATAAATAAAAATATGACAAAAATTTCTTGTCAAAGTAATTAAGAATTGGAGTAGGTTGAAACAATCTATGCTAAGCACTGTATTACATATATTACATAAATTATCTTTAATCTTCAGACAACCCAACAAATTAGGGTTTTTACAGATGAATAAAATAAAGAAGTTAAAAAGCTGACCAAGGTCACACAGCTGTCAGTGGTAAAACTGAGATTCAGCTCTGGGGAAGTCTGTTTCTAACAGGCTACCTCTATGAAATGCAACCTAAGGGCTGGTAGCCCCATGTGCTAACCAATGAGTGTCAGCACAAGGCCTCTCCACACCTGCCATAGAGCCTGGGGTCCTCAGGGCTACTGATAACCCTGTACATAAAGACCATGACCCTCTGCCTGCTGTCACAGCACCACAGCACTTGTTCCCTCCCCCCACTCTGCATCTGTCATAAGTCAGCTGTTTCAACTTCAGCAGCCAATGTTTCTTTAAAGAAAATAAAATTAGAGTAGAAATGTGGGAATTCCTGAGTCACCTGGTTTTTGCAGTCCTCCATCTGTTAAGGCTCAGGGAAAGCAAGCTTGAGCAGACTTCAGAAACTTCTATTCATTCAACAGCTATGCTTTATTTCTTCTAGAAAAACCCACTGCCCTGCTGAAAACAGTATCAACCTCATCTCCTTCTTGAATTAAACTTTGCAGCTAATGGCCTGTCAAATTTCCACAAAAGCATAATTAAAATTCTGTCCCTAGAACATCTTTACTTAAAAAACTGTTAATCATACTTTTAAAATGAAAAAAGTCTTTCTCTTGATTTTTATTCCTTCCAATTGAGTTAAACTATCTTCCATCAGCCCCAAAGAGATTTTGGAACCTGAAAAGGAACCCACTTGTTTCAAAGTTTTGCAGAGACATCAATGGAGCCTAGACCTAGTACTAACAATCACTTAATTTCATTCTCTCAGCTTCATCAGAAATCTTATGAAATTTTTTAGATTAATAGTAAAAACCACCAAAATCTCTTAGAAATCTGTATGTTGCCTATAAAAAATTTAACTGTTACCATAGCTACCCAGAATAGATTAAAATAATGAAAAGAAATGGGAATAAAGTATTACTTTGAGTCACCTCTCTAATCTCATAGAGCAACCTCTACTACTTTGTTCTTGTTCAGAATTGTTTTTGCTGGCATGAATCCTTTTAATTGCTATATAAGTTATTAAATCAACCTATTTGCTAAAATAGGTTGATTCTAAAAGCATTGCTCAGTTTTCAAATTTATTTTTAATGGACAATTAAAATTATTTCTATTATTTATCACACAATTTGTTGTTTTAAAATATGTACATATCATAGAATGACTAAAATTATCTAAATGCTTATTGCTGATATTACATTAACTCTAGAGATCAATTTAAAGAGAATTGACATGTTAACAATACTCAGTCTTTTAATCCATGAACATAAGGTTTCACTTATTTATAACTTTTTTACATTTTATCAATATTCTGTGATCTACAGTATATAAGATTTTGCATATTTTGCTGAGTTTTCTCTATAATTTCATATTTTGAGATATTTTTACAAATTATTCTTATTTTCAAATAAATTATACTTGGTATACAGTAGTACCCTATTATCTATAACATTATTTCTAAAATTTTAATTACTAATGATCATATTCCAAAATATCAAGTGGAAAATTCTAGAAATAAATAACTCATGTTTTAAGTAATTTTATTATATTATGTTGTATTTTGTAATTGTTTTATTTTATTATTAGTTATTGTTGTTAGTCTATTACAGTGCCTAAATTATAAATTAAACTTTATTATAAGTATATTTATTTTTAAAAAGTATGTGGGATTCATTATTGTCTATAATTTTAGGTAAGTCACAAAAGTCTCTGAGTATCAATTTCTTTGATAATTAAAGAATAGATTTTTCATGCTTAAACTACTTGTTTCCTTTGGATCCTAGAGAGTTCAGGGTTGATCTGAGACTGAATAACTGGCATCCTTAACAAAGATGAATACTTTTATATTTGGTGGTACTGGGGGTGGAACCCAGAGGCTTTTTACCTCCGGGCTATACCCCAGACCGTTTTTATATTTTATTTGGAAACAGGGTCTCACTAAGTTGCTGAAAGCCTCACTAAGTAGCTGAGGCTGGCTTCAAGCCTGTGTGATCCTCCTGTCACAGCCTCCCAAGCGCAGGGATTACAAGCGTGTGCCACCACGCCTGGCAATCTTTAATATTTTTTAAGGTAATTCTGTCATATCAGGAAAGAAAAATATGCCAATGTAATAGTCACAAAGCCAGATAGCAGCAGAGTCAGAAGTATAATTCAGATCCCCAAATTCTGAAAGCAGAGCTCTTCTGCAAATGCTGTATGGCTTCTAGCTTTGTTTTTACCTCCTGTAACTTGAAAGCCAAAATCTCATTATACTTATCAGTGTGTCTAGTTATTGCAGTGCTTTTCAGTATCTCAAGATGTTTTAAAAATAAGTATAAAATATATATAGTTTGATACAAATGAACAAAGAGGCTCTATGACTTCTATAAAGGTTTTCTTTGGACAGAAATTATAAAAAGCTAATTCTTTTTTCACAAAGAACTCTACAAATTTTTTGGATGTTTTGCTTCTTGGCTCAGGAGCCCTTTCACTAGAACAATCATACCTCTACTAATTTAGGTTAGTTTTTTTGTTTGGTGTTATTATCATTATTTCTCTTTTCTTTTTTGTTGGAAGTTGATTAAGTACAGAATCAGATTAAGTATATCTAAATTATATAGATTATATGTATAACATTCCAAGCCACTAATATATAGCATAAAAACAATACTGGATTCTTTTATATCAAAAAGGTATACATAAAGGATAAGTTAAATTCAAATGAAAGAATTCAAGGTAATAATTTCTCTTCAATCATATAAAAGTAATTGAGAGCCCAGTGTCAAGATGAACACCTCTAATCTTAGTACTGTGGAGGCTGAGACAGGAAGATCATAGGTTCAAGGCCTGGCTTAGCAATTTAGATCCTCAGTAATTTAGTAAGATCTTCTTTCAAAATAAAAAATATAAAACACCTGGTAGTATCTCAGAGGTAAAGCAATCCTGGGTTTAATCTCCAGTACCATGTAGAAAGAAGGAAAGGAAAGAAGTATAAAGGAAAAATAGTATTGGTATTTTCTTCTAGAAGTTTTGAAACCTCTTGGGCAAAAATTAAAATGCTAACACTTTATTTGGAATTCATAAGCCCAAAATTGATAGAACAAAGAAAAAGGGAAGGAAAACAAAGGAAAATAAGGTGTAAAGGGATGACATACATCACAAGGCTGGCTACATTTCTCAACTACAACCAGAAGTGACACACAGGTGCACAACCAGCTCATGAGTATTCTGTGTTGAGGAGGATCAGAAGAGGAATAAATTTCACTTACAAAGAAAAGAAATTAATATCAATATTATCCCAAATAAAATGTAGTTCAGAAACTTAGGAAGTTCATTACATTTTCCAATATATTTCTAAACAGATTACAATACTAAGTATTGATGATATAATGGAAAGTAAACAGACCAATAAAAAGTAAAAAAAAAAACATTTTGAATTTTACAAGAGGAAGATGATGTGATCAACATGATATTCAAATATATATCAAGAAAATTAATGGCTCCTAAACTTTACCTCAGAAAACTTCAGACATGATGTGTGTAAAAAAAATACTACCATTTTTTTTAATTTTTAAAATTTTTATCAGTGCATTGCAGTCATACATTTTAATGAAGTACAAGATGGTATAGGCATACATGCACAAATCACCCAATACCCACCCCATTTCCTCCCTCCCTTCCTCCTTCTCATGTTTGGCTTAGTAATTGACTTTGATATGTTTGGTTTTTTTTTATTTAATAAAGTTTTATTTTTCCAAATATACAACTGGTTGGACCTGTTCATGCATCTTCAGCAGCTGGGGCATCTCCGCCTTTGGTGTTCCTGGTGTAAATTACTTGAGCTCTGTGCTTTGAGACCAGTTTGATAAGTCCTTTACTGAGGAGTTCCTGAAGAGCTGCCCTGGCCAGGGAGCCACGAATCTTCAGTCTCTCAGAGACCACTGCTGGAGTTATAAGCTTGTAGTTGGGAACTTCCTTACAGAGTTTGTCGTAAGTAGCTTTGTCAAACAATACCAGATTGTTGAGTTTGTCCCGAACTTTGCCTTTGGACCACTTCTTCTTTTTGGCTTTGCCCCCAGACTTGTTCACTGGGTCTTTGTCTTTCTTGTCCGACTTTCCGGCGTCTTTCTTCTTCTTGTAGTCCTTGGGCGGCATCGCGAAGCTCGGACAGCAGCTGCACCCACTACAGCACCACCAAGATGTCGGACGAAAAGGAAGCGCCGCTCACAGACCTGATATGTTTGTTAAAGTACAACATGTACATTGGGGACTTTCTAATTGAAACTTTCATTTTTATTTTAAAAAAGTGCTCTGTGACAATAAAAATTTATGCACATTGGGAAACCTAGTATTTACTGAATTATTTTTAAGTGTTTAAGTGAACTCTTTCAGAGAGGTCTGTTGGGCCCAGACTCACTTTCTCTTGAACCACCCATTCCTCATATGAAGAATACCAATGAAGCAGATTTCTATCATACACCACAGCTGCCTAGATCAAGAAAAGACAACTCACACCCAAAGAATTAGGCTAGAAACAGGTATGGTACCATCTCATTATCTAAGGGAATTAAAATTGGTATGCTGAGAAAATGCATCAATTGCATTCAGATTCCAAACTTTCCAGATTCATGGTCTTTAGAGCAAGTGTCAGTGAGGTGTGGTAAATTGAGTCAAGGCATACCTGTCTGCAAACAGATGAAAAGGCACAGAGAGAATGACAGTTCCAGTTTGCAAGGGGTCAGATATGGTAACAACACTGCATCAGATCAGACAGCTTTCATGTTCTAGGGCTAGTTCTTTATAAGAAGTAGCCACATGACTTGCATATTGGTTTCCTAGGACTGCCATAATAAATTGCCACAAAACTGACAAACTAAATAAATAGAAATTTATTTTCCATAGTTTTAGAGATTAAAATGTTTAAATTATGACCCAAATCTGTGTTGTAGCCACACCCCATCTTGAGGCTTAAGCAGCAAATCAGTATCTTGTATTCTTCAGCTTTGATAGACTTCCAGCATCCTTTATCTTGTGGCTATGACATCAATCATTGTGTGACAAGTCTCTCTCTGTCTCTTTCTCATAAAAAAAAAGATCTTACTCTAGGGCCTACTGGGATAATTTAGGATAACATCTCCAAATCAAGATTCTTAATAGTTACATGTACAAAGTCCCTTTTTTCTTCCTAGGTAACACTTGAAGTTTCCCAGAATTAGAACTTGAGATCTTTGAAGAAATCATTATTCTACTAATCATACCAGGATACCTTTAAAAGAATGATAGGGAGCCAATATGTAATACTTCAAAAATGAATGACAAAATCTAGTTCTGTCCCAGGCAAATTGGATGTGAGATCTACCTCAAGTCCCAGAAGAACTTCCATTCCCTGGTCCATATCCAACTCCATTATCTCATCTCTGTATTATTTACTATAAATGTTTTTTTAAATCAAACTTCCATGGCCAAATTTATTTCCAACCCCTGAGATCAAGAAGAGCTCACCATAAGTTTCTGAAATGTTCTCATATATTTCTGTAAAATTAGAAAGATTTGTGTTTTGCAGTCAAATGAGCTTTGATTAAGACACAAAACAGTTTTATTGTCCTTCTTAGATGTAACCACATTTTAAACCTTTCCTATATAACAATTAGATGACATGTTTGAACCTTTTTGACAAATAATTAAATAAATAAGTCCTCCAGGTTTTGAAACACTTCAGTGACAGAATTTTTTTCTGGTCTCATGAAATGACACTATCCAAGTACCTGCCCTCATACCACATAAGCTAAGACTACCCTCATCCACTGGCATGCAGAGCCAGTAACTTTCTCTTTATTGACTACAGCACTAAGATCAGGAAGAAACTCTCCTACACATCACTTACTTTTTCAATAACTCAGTTTTTTAGAAACTAGAGACCATTGCCCATAGAAAGTTCTAGGGTCTTTGGGGACACAAATGTACATATAAAACTTTCTGGAATAACTTCAAATATATTTGCACCATGAAATATATTTTAAAAATCTCAGAATATATAGAAATTAAAAGAAAGATTTTTGTCTACATTACCACATCATTTATTTTTTTTAACAATTTTTTTATTGAACATAAATAGTATACATTTACACTATATTTGGTGCCCTCTCCCCCCCGCCCCCGTTTTCTCTCCCCCCCCCACCAATGGTTGGCCAGGTTAACCATGTCTTATTCATAATTTTACACATGTTCAGGTGAAGATGCTCCTTAATCAAGATCGGCCTTTCTCCTCTCCTATCTTTCCATTAAAACTTAGCTAGTATTTCCCCTCTAATATCTGGGGTCCTACTGGTATCCTTTGTGTTTTCTAGTTTGGGCATATTAGAGGAAACATGTGTATCTTCTCCTTCTGTGCTTGGCTGATCTCACTTAACATGATGCTTTCCAGGGCTTTCCATCTTCTTGCAAATGATATAATTTTGTTCTTCTTTATGGCTGAATAGAATTCCATTGTGTGTATTTCCCACAGTTTTGCTATCCATTCATCTGTTGATGGTGATCTGGGTTGGATCCATATTTTGGCTATTACAAATTGTGCTGCTATGAACATAGGTATGCATATGTTGCTGTATTTCTCTGAATTCAACCCTTTTGGAAAGATACCCAGGAGTGGTATAGCTGGATCATATGGTGGATCTATTCCCACCTTTCTTAGGAATCTCCACACAGATCTCCATAGTGGCTGAACTAGTTTGCACTCCCACCAACAGTGTAAAAGAGTTCCTCTTTCCCCACATCCTCGCCAGCATTTGTTGTTGTTTGATTTCTTTATGCTTGCTACTCTCACTGGGGTTAGATGGAATCTCAGTGTAGTTTTGATTTGCATCTCCCTGATGGCCAGTGATGAAGAACATCTTTTCATGTATCTATTAGCCCTTTGTATCTCTTCTTTTGTGAAGTGTCTATTTAGTTCATTTGCCCATTTCTTGATTGGGTTGTTTGTTTTGTTGGTGTAGAGCCTTTTGAGCTCTTTGTATACTCTGGATATTAGCCCCCTATCAGAATGGTGGCTGGTAAAGATCCTTTCCCATTCTGTAGGCTTCCTCTTTAGGTTATTGATAGTTTCCTTTGATGAGAAGAAACTTTTTAGTTTAATGTTATCCCACTTGTTTATTCTTGCTTTAATTTCCTGAGCTTTGGAGGTTTTGTTGAGAAAGTTACTGCCTGTGCCAATATGTTGTAGTGTTGAACCTATGTTCTCCTCTACTAACTTCACCGTCTCAGGTCTAATTTCTAAGTCTTTGATCCATCTTGAGTTGATTCCTGTGTTAGGTGAGATATAGGGGTTTAGATTCATCTTTTTACAAATGGTTAGCCAGTTCTCCCAGCACCACTTGTTGAAAAGGCTGTCTTTTCTCCAGCGTATGTGTTTGGCCCCTTTGTCAAAGATTAATTGACTAAAGATGTGTATTACCACATCATTTAAAACTAAAGCTAGTGAATATTTTCCCCACTAACACAATTGTCTATATCACTGAACATATTACTTCAGTGGTCATAAAAATGAATATCTGAAATTCAGTCAGTCATTCCAATGAAGCCCTCCTGTTAAGACACCTCTGCTTCAAATAGTTTTTTTTTTTTATTCTTAGAGTCATTGAATGGCAAGAAGATACAATTTTTTCCTACTATTGAACTTTCCATTTCTTTGATATAAAATACTAACTTAGTTCATCTTATATTTCTCCTGTTCTTCCCTATGCAATCACAAATGTTAGGATTACTGAGTAATTCAAAATAGCTTCAAGTTACTAAATTAGTGCTCCATTTTATCTATCCCACCTGAAAGATCTCATACAAACAATGCTACATAATCTCACAAAGTCACAAAATCTTCAAGAAAAATAGAACAAGCGCTAAAGTTTTTAAAAATCTACTCTTTTTCTTAAATATATGACTTTTTATGTATATTTTGAACCTACTAAACAACAGACACTATTCTAACATAAAGTCTCTGACCCTCAGGCATATTCAAATACTTAGAGAAAAGAGGGCATTCCAGAAAAAAGTAAAATTTATTGTGTTGTCAAATTCAAAACAGGAGACCATGTGTATGTTATGTACTTGTGGATCTTCAGTTCTTAAGACATAATAAAGACTCAATAAATCATTTTAAATTAATGAAATTTATATTCAGGTTAAGCATCTCTAATCCAAACATCTGAAATCCAAAATGCTTCAAAATCTAAAACTTTTGGAGTACTAAGATCACTACAGTGGAAAATTTTATACCACAAAGTTTTGATTCAGTACAAAATTATTAACAATATTATATAATATTTAACTTCAGTTTATGTGTATAAAATATTTATGAAGCAAATGAATGTTGTGGTTAGATTATGGTCTCACCACCATATTTTTTATATTTATATATATTTATTATAAATATCATACACATGCAAATATTGAAATTTTAAAAATATAAGTTCTAAAACACTTCTGATTCCAAGATTTTTGATACAGGCTATTCAGTGTTTAATGTATCCAATATAATGTCACTTGAAATTGCCACTATAATGAGTAAGAAATATTTATAATAGTTCAGAAGTGAGAGGAGCAACATAAGGTTGGGAAGTTTCAAGCAGGTGATGCCAGAAAAAGTGACCAAACTGGATCTAAAGGTCAGATGATATTAAAATGTTATATCTATGAAAAAAATGCAAATTGCATTCAGCAAATGAGAGGATCAAATGAGCAAATGCCAGGAATTGGGTTTAATATCAATGGATGTAATACTGAATGCACTATCTAGGAAGAAATTTGGAAGAATATTTTCAACTACAAAAATGCTAGGAATTTCTTCTGTTAGCAGTAAAACTGTCAGCCAGCTTGACATGACTACAGTCAATTTGGTCATAACTGCCATCTTCCAATCCTCCACATAGTTATGCTAGCTAGTACAATTTCCAAGTTCTATAAAATAATCAAGATTAGTCAGAAGATTAGCCAAGTATTTTGTACCAACCACTATTTCTTAATAGATGTTTGACATATTGATAAATTTTGAGAAAAGTAAATTCTGTTTGGCCACAGTCCATCTTTGTTGAGCTTATCACATAAAACCTTTACTCCTACCTCAAGGTGCAGGACACCTCCAAACTTCCTGCTGCCCAAGACTAATTTTTGTCCAAAAATCCCTAACAAGTTGTATTTTGTGCAATCATACACTTTTCCACCTCTTCCTTTGGCCTCTTGGCATCTCCACATTTCACAGCCAGCTCTTCCACACTGTTTTCTTCCCAGAAAAAGCCAGACTAGAAGAAAAAAGAACCTGGGTTCAAAACTCTGTTCATTCGCTAAGTAGATGAAAAACACATACATAATCTTCTAATAATCTTAAGATTTCATCATCTCTCTTAGTTTAAACAACCTGTTAGAAGTAAAGTGAAACAAATGACTTAAGCATAAAAATCTTTTGTAGATAACTGAAATTTTGATTTAGTGCATTATATTTGAACTCATATTCTGAGAATATTTTGTCAGCTACATAATAGAAAGATTATCCAGCTATATCCCAGACAACAAATTATGACTATTTCAGAATTAAGACTATTACTTTTATTTTATTTTATTTTAGGTAGGTCTGGGAATGGAACCAGGAGGCATTTGACATCCAAACTACACCCCCTGACCAATTTTTATTCTTTATTTTTGAAACAGGGTCTCACACACCACGAGTTGCAGAGGGTCTCACTAAGTAGTTGAGGCTGACGGCGAACCGAGATCATCTGGTCTCAGCCTCCGAAATGCTGTGATTACAAGCGTGCACCACCACGCCCAGCTCAGGACTATCAGTTTTAAAGCCTATAAAATTCTAAAATCTCATAAAAGTAATGAGTTCAACACATAGAAAAATTTAAAAAAATAATTGACAATCAAGAATGTTTTGCATCAAAAAATGTAAACAAGGATATTCGTTTGCCATGTTGCTAAAAATACTAATGTGGGTTTCTTTTGACCATGTCTTAGGAGAGGTGTTGATTCCTCCACTTGACATTGACAAGGCCCTAGATTTGTGTGATGGAAAAGTATTTCAGGACATGCCATTGAGGCATAATAAAAAAAATAAAATTTTAGCCAGGTGTGGTGGTGCACGATTGTAATCTCAGCACTTAGGAGGCAGAGACAGGATGATGGCGCGGGTTCGAAGCCAGCCTCGCTGGCTTAAGAGACCCTGTTTCCAAATAAAAATATAAAAAAGGTCTGAGAGTGTAGTCCGAAGGCAGAAGGGCTTCCAGGAACCCCAGTACCACAAAAGAGAGAGAGAGAGAGAGAGAGAGAGAGAGAGAGAGAGAGAGAGAGAGAGAGAGAGTCTGTTTCCAAATAAAAATATAAAAATAGGTCTATGAGTGTAGACCAGAGGTAGGAGGGTTTCCAGAAACCCCAGTAGCAGTAATAATAATAATAATAATAATAATAATAATAATAATAATAATAATAATAATTTTAATAGAAAAATTTTGGAATGAAAGAAAAATATACTTTTAAAACCAAAAAATCTTTATAATTCTTTCTCAATTTTTATTGGTTTACTGTAGTCATACATCTTAATGGAGTACCAGATGGTGGAGGCATACATGTATACATCATCCAATTAGCCCTTACCCAATTCCCACCCCATTCCCTCCTTTTTTCCTCCTTCTCATATTTGTCTTAGGGATTGACTTTGATATGTTTGTGAATTTACATTATACATTAGGGAATTTCCCTATTACTACCTCTCATTCTCCTCAGCTAGGTCACCTTATTTTGCTCATCTGTAGTTTCTCCTTCATCTAGAGTTCGTCCTGTAACTCATTTTCTCCCTAGCTTTTGTATGTTAGGGATAACATCCAATCAGATATACACACAAAAAAAAAATGAATGAAAAAACCCAAACAGCCCCAGCAATGAATTGATGTGACTCTCCAAATAAATTCAGCAGTCTCTTTCTGTGTAGGTACTGATTGCTATGAGGACCTTTCCCTCCGTGGGTCTGGTTCTCTGATTCTTCTCAGTCTATGCAGATGGTTGGTATCAGTGGGGTTGGATTTATTACTGAGTGAAGGTTACCCTCCACACTCTCCACAGATATGGAGTCTAGGTCTCTTCCTGCCTCTGTTGGCAGCATATGCCTCTGAGACCAAACTCAATGTAGGAGTCTCAGTTCTACACAGTTAAGGCTAGGCTAGTGTGATTCTCCTGTTTCCTCACAATTGGGATGTCTATGGTGTTCCTGGCAATCCTACTCATTGGGTCTAGAGTTAAGCATAAGATTCCCCCCACACTTTCCACTGATCTGAACCTGAATCTTTCTGGGCTTCTGATATGATCAACAGCAGACCCCACTCCCACATTCTCTGTGTTCTTCTCCAGTTCACCTCGACTTCACTTATTGTACTCTGGATCTCTGGGGGGGTGTGGCAATCTCCACCACGACCGCTCCTTCCCTGAGTTGTATCACAAAGTCTAAGACCTGGGAATTTGTCACAGCCATGCCAAACTCTGAGGCCACTGGGATGGATGCTTTACTTCAGGGAACTGCAATTAGGGTGTAGTAATTTCTGCCACCCCTACTCCTGCACTGCATTGAACCACTAGATCTTATACCAGAGAGTTTATCAAAGTTTTTTTCTTTTTTTATTTTTTATTGAACATAAATGGTATACATTGAAACTATACTTGATGCCCTCTCCCACCTCCCGCCCCTGTTTTCCTTTCCCCCCTCCCAGCAATAAAACAATGATTGTCCCAGGTAACCATGCCATATTCATAATTTTACATATATTCAGATGTGGACCCTTATTAATCAAGTTCAGCCTTCCTCCTCCTCTATCTTTCCATTCAAGCTTTGCTGGTATTTCCCCTCCATTATCTGGAGTACCACTGGTATCCTCTGGATTCCCTAGTTTGGGCATATTAGCAGAAACATGTACCTTCTCCTTCTGTTCTTGGCTGCTCTCGCTTAACATAATGCTCTCCAGGACTTTCCATCTTCTTGCAAAAGGTATGATTTTGTGCTTCTTTATGGCTGAGTAAAATTCCATTGTGTGTATTTCCCAGAGATTTGCAATCTATTCATCTGTTGATGGGGACCTGGATTGGTGCCATATTTTGGCTATTACAAATTGTGCTGCTATGAACATAGGTAAGCATATGTTGCTATAGTTCTCTGTTTTCAACCCCTTTGGAAAAATACCCAGGAGTGGTAGAGCTGGATCATATGCTGGATCTATTCCTAGCTTTCTTGGGAATCTCCACACAGATCTTCATAGTGGCTGAACTAGTTTGCACTCCCACCAACAGTGTAAAAGAGTTCCTCTTTCCCCACATCCTCCCCAGCATTTGTTGTTATTTGATTTCTTTATGCTTGCCACTCTGACTGGGGTTAGATGGAATCTCAGTGTAGTTTTGATTTGCATCTCCCTGATGGCCAATGATGTAGAACATCTTTCCATGTATCTATTGGCCCTTTGTATCTCTTCTTTTGTGAAGTTTCTATTTAGTTCATTTGCCCATTTCTTTATTGGGTTGTTTGATTTGCTAGTGTAGAGTCTTTTGAGCTCTTTGTATATTCTGGATATTAGTCCCCTATCAGAGTGGTGGCTGGTAAAGATCTTTTCCCATTCTGTAAGCTTCGTCTTTGAGTTGTTGATGGTTTCCTTTGATGAGAAGAAACTTTTAAGTTTGATGTTATCCCACATGTTAATTCTTGCTTTAATTTCCTGAGCTTTGGAGGTTTTGTTGAGAAAGTTACTGCCTGTGTCAATATTTTGTAGTGTTGAACCTATGCTTTCTTTACTAAATTCACAGTCTCAGGTCTAATTTCTAAGTCTTTGATCCATCTTGAGTTGATTCCTGTGCATGGTGAGATATAGGGGTTTAGATTCATCTTTTTACAAATGGATAGCCAGTTCTCACAGCACCATTTGTTGAAAAGGCTGTCTTTTCTCCAGCGTATGAGTTTGGCCCCTTTGTCAAAGATTAATTGACTAAAGATGTGTGGGTTTGTTTCTGTATCTTCTATTCTAATCCACTGGTCAGTATATCTGTTATTGTGCCAGTACCAAGCTATTTTTACTACTATTGCTCTATAGTATAATTTGAAGTCTGGGATTGTAATGCCTCCTGCATGTTTCTTATTGTTGAGAATTGCTTTGGCTATTCTGGGTCTTTTCTTTCTCCATATAAAGTTCATGATTGATTTTTCTAGGTCTCTGAAGAATGTCGCTGGTATTTTAATGGGAATTGCATTGAATCTATAGATCAGTTTTGGTTGAATGGCCATTTTGATGATATTTATTCTGCCTATCCATGAGCACGGGAGATCTTTCCATCTTCCAAGGTCTTCTTCAATTTCTTTCATTAATGTTTTATAGTTTTTGTTGTAGAGGTCTTTTACATCTTGGGTTAGGTTTATTCCTAGATATTTTATTGGTTTTGAGGTTATAGTGAATGGAATTGTTTTCTTTGTTTCTTTCATTGTGGATTCTTGGTTGGCATAAAGAAAAGCCATTGATTTCTTTAGGTTGATTTTGTATCCTGCGACTTTGCTGAATTTGTCAATCAGCTCCGGAAGTCTGTTGGTTGAGTTCTTTGGGTCTTCCAGATAAAGGATCATGTCATCTGCGAATAAGGATAATTTTAATTCCTCTCTTCCTATGTGAATTCCTTTTATTTCCTTCTCTTGTCTGATTGCTGCAGCAAGAGTCTCAAGGACTATATTGAAAAGGAGTGGTGATAGTGGGCATCCTTGTCTTGTTCCTGAGTTTAGAGGAAATTCTTGCAGGTTTTCCCCATTCAATATAATGTTGGCTTTGGGTTTACAGTATATTGCCTTAATGATGTTGAAGTACGTTCCTTCTATCCCAATTTTATGCAGTGTTTTTAACATAAATGGGTGTTGGATTTTGTTGAATGCTTTTTCAGCATCTATTGCTATGATGATGTGGTTTTTGTTCTTGGTTCTATTTATGTAGTGAATAACATGTATTGATTTGCGTATGTTGAACCAGCCTTGTTTTTCTGGGATAAACCCAACTTGGTCATGATGTATTATTCTCTTGATGTAGTTTTAAATTTGTATAGCTAGTATTTTGTTTAGAATTTTTGCATCTATGTTTATTAAGGATATTGGTCTGTAATTTTCCTTTCTTGAAGTCTCTTTATTTGGTTTGGGGATTAATGTGATACTGGCCTCATAGAAGGAATTTGAGAGAGTTCCATCTCTTTCAATTTCCCAGAACATGTTATGAAGTATTGGTGTTAGTTGTTCACTGAAGGTTTTGTAGAATTCAGCTGGAAACCCATCTGGGCCTGGGCTTTTCTTTGGTGGAAGAATCTTTTATTGCTATTTCTATTTCTTTGGTTGCTATTTGTTGGTTTGGGCTTGCTATATCCTCTTGGCTGAGTGTAGGTAGGTTAATTGTGCTTAGAAATCTATCAATTAGAGGTTGTCAAAGTTTATTGAGTACCTGAGGGTGCAATGCTGGGATCTCTCTTGTAGGAGCCACAATTTCACTTATAATTGTAGTGTCACTGGGCTGGAGCTTTCATTGGAGCTTTCATGGGCATGGTAAACTCACCACTGCTGATGGCAATATGGCCTCTCTGCCACACCCTCAGCCATGAGGCTAGCATATCTCCCCTCAGGTTTTGAGCTCCACTCTGAATCCCTGGAGACTGTTATGGGCTTGGCTGCTGAAAATGTTAGCTTGTCTTTGCACTGAAGACTGCTGAATTACCTCCGACTGGTTGCTTCAGCTCCTTTACTTTTCCTCCCTGGAGTTTAGGTTTGTTAGGCAAGATGATGTAGGCATGACATCTGCCGCTGCAGCGAGCCGGTTTCTTTTCTGCTTCTTTTGTTGTTCTAGACCTCATTTTTTTCTGTCTCTTGCATTTATAGCTTTTATTTCACTATTGATAGTATTTTCTGATTCTGCAAGGTGTTATTTTTGCCGCTATGAAGATTGAGTGTCAGCTGTACTCGTAGAATGTACTTTACTTGGTCATCATTATCTCTATCCTCTTCCATCTTAATTTTTTTCCAGAAACCAACCAACTTTTGGTTTTGTTGATTTTCTGTACTATTTTATTCTCTACTTATTGATTTCTGCTCTGATTTTAATAATTTTTTGTCTTCTACTGACTTTGGTGTTAGACTGTTCCTCTTTTTCAAAGGCTTTGAGGTAGGTTATTAGGTTATTTATTTGGTGACTTTCTGTTCTTATGTGACCACTCAGTGTTATGAATTTTCCTCTTAATACTGACTTTAATGTGTCCCAGTGGTTTTGGTATGTAGTATCTCTATTTTTGTTTTGTTTGTGTCTAGGACTTTTTTTATTTTATCCCTTACTTCTTCTATGGCCCATTCTTTGTTCAGCAGTGTGATGTTCAGTCTCCACATGTTTATGTGGTTTCCCTGGGTCTTCTTATAGTTGATTTCTAGTTTTATTCCATCGTGGTCTTTAAAGATATAGGGAAGTATGTCACATTTTTTAATTTAACAGGGCTCACTTTGTGGCCCAGGGTGCGATCTATTTTGAGGAAGATTCCATGAGCAGCTGAGAAAAATGTGAACTCTGCTGTAGTGGGTTGAATATTCTATACGTGTTTAACCAGTCCATTTGATTAATGGTATTCTTTAGGTCTGAGGCATCTTACCTTTTTGTCTAGAAAATTATTCTAATGGTTGTTTCCTTTCAGAATTTGAAATATGTTACTCCAGGAACTTCTGGCTTTAGTGACTTGGTTTGGGAAGTCTGGAGTGATTCTAATTGATTTGCCTCTAAATGTCACTTGGTCTTTAGAATTTTTTGCCTTTAAGATTCTCTCAACTTCTTCATTGATCAGTTTCACTATTATGTGGCATGATGAACCTTTTCTCTAATATTATCTAAAGGGGGTTTCATTAGTTTCCTGTACCTCTTTTACTATGCTGGGAAATATTTCTGATATTACTTCTTTGAAAAGATTGTTGATCTCCTTCTATTGTCTCTTCTATGCCTATTAAGTTAGCTCTTTTAAGATGGGCCCATATCTCTTCAATGTCCAATTTATGCTGTCACATTGTTTTTTTTTTCTAAATTACATACAATGTCTTCATTTTTGGAGTGATCATGTTCTAAAAGCAAGATTTTATTCTCCATGTTGTCTAAGCTAATCTTTATAGTTTGTATTGATGCATTCAGTTCAATTATTGCATCTTTTATTTTTTTCAGGTTCTCTGTAAATTCTTTTTTGAAAATCCTGTATCATTTTTACTATTAATTTTTTATGTATCTTGCTGGCAGTCTCTGCAATTTTTTGTTGTCAGGTTCTGTTATTGTACAGTTGTGGAAGTTCGTTGCTTCCTTGTTATTCCTCCTTGTGATTTCAGAAATTTGTATCTTTGTTGCTTTTGATAGATTTATGTTAGCCTGTAGGTGACAGCTAGTATATACAAGGAGAAATTGTGTTGTATTCAATTGTAAAGATTGAGTGAGGATAAAAATAAAGTCATAAGTGCAATTATAAAGTTGAACCACAGATAGGATTGAATAGAATGAGAGTTTGGTAAGGTAGTATATAGTAGAGATTAGAGAAGGTGAACATGTAGTAGGATTCTAGTATCCAATGTAAGTATTTAGTATAGTGATATGAAGTTGATTTAATACAAGACAAAGACAAGACAAAGACAAGACAAGACAAGACAAGAAAAGAAGAAAAGAAAAGAAGAAAAGGGATGGAGATAAGTGAGTAGATATGTCCAAGGGAAGAGACTTTTGAAAGGAGTGGGGAATGCTGGGTATGGTGGCGTACTTTTTTAATCCCAGCATTTGGGAGGCTGAGACAAAAAGATCACCATTTGCAGACAGCCTCATATACTAAGTGAGGTCCTTTGCAACTCAGTGAAACCCTGTTTCAAAAATAGAAAATAAGGTTTGTAGGTGTAGCTTGATGGTAGGATGCCCTTAGGTTCCATCACCAGTTTGAAAAAAAAAAAAAAAGAAAGAAAAGAAAGAAAGAAAGAAAGAAAGAAGAAAGAAAGGGAGGGAGGGAGGGTAAGCAAGCAAACAAACAACATACACACACAAAATAAACAAAAAACAAAATAACAACAAAATAATGCAACCCTACATATATATGAGTATTGAGCAGACTTGGCCTCTGTAGTCTCTTTCAGTGCAGCCATGCCACCAGCAACTTTCTTGCTGTAATCCTGGTTCTCTATATCTCTCTCAGTCTGTGCAGTTGTCTGGTATCACTGGGGATGGATCTAGTGTTAAGAATAGTTCTCCCTTCATGCTTTTCATTGATGCTGAGACCAAGTATCTGCTATTTCCAAAAGCATATTCTACCCCCATCTTCACCAGGTTGAACCATAATTTCTCAGACTCTGTGAGTTTATCACAGCTGCAGGAGTTTCTGCAGTCACCCTGGGCAGTTTCCTTTGGGACCAGCAGGTTCACTTAGATTGTTGTGGAATGCTTTTCTGGATATCTGGAGAGTATAGTGAGCTTAACTGCCACTGCTACTGGTGTTTACACAGGAGAAACTAAAGGCTTACCATTACAATGAGCTGCAAACACTTACTTTGTTTCAAGCTGTTGGCTTTTTTTCTTGTGGGTCTCTGTCAGTACAGTGCGGTGAGGCAAGATGGTGCCACCACAGTGCCTGTGGCCACAGCCATTGATGAAGGACAGTGTAATTTTCTGCTCTCTGATATGCCTTCTAGTGCTTTTTCTGCTTCCTTTCACTTGTTGTGCTCTTTTCAAATTTATGCTGATTTCTTTCCTTTGTCAGAACACTGTTTTCATGACAATAGAGATCAAGGGTCAGCAGGACTGCTTTTCTTGGTCACCATTTTCCCAGAAGTTTTTCCACCATTTTCCCAGAAGTTTCTTCATAATCTTTAGTTTCACTTTACAGAACTTGTTTACTCTTAGACAAAAGCCAAGCCCATACTTTTAAATCATAATTTCAGTGCCATACCTGAAATTCCTCAGGAAATTAGATCCCAGAAAGAGTTTAACCTTTTGTCAGAGCTTTCATTTCCTCAGAAGAAGATTCCAGAAAAAAAAAAATCACACTTTTACCTGGCACACCAGAAACATGACTCCATACCTTCACTCCCTGGGATTTTTATCTCAAATAAATTGTTATCATTTGTCAGCCTAAAGATTCAAAGAAAGAAGACAACCCCCCATTCCATGTTGCCCCATTTCCCACCATATTACCCTAGTCACACCCCTCTCTAGGTTTCCTATAATAAAGAATTATAAAAGGTCCTGGGGCCAATCTTAAAGTCTCAAGGTGGCCTGTGCTTCCCCTTGAACATGTATCTCTACTTTTCTTCAATTAAACCTCTGTCTTTATTTCTGACTGGGACATGTTGAAATTCCTTTCACCATGGAAGCCAAGGACCTCAAGGGTTCTGAGGTACATTCCTCTTTCCCAAACTGAGGAGAAATAACTGTGGAAATCCTCATGGGTCTCCACAGGATTATTGTGTTTTTTTATGACACCATCAGAGACAAAAACATAAATTTATTTAGAAAAGTGAAAAACATACCTTCAAGGGACAATGCAGGCCACCCCAAAGGTGAAAAAATGCCCTTTGGAAGTACTGGGCTCTTCTTTTATAAAAGACATTCATGAGGAGTAGGTAGGAGGTGTGAGAGGATGACCCCAGTTCAATACCCTCAAAGTGATAAGGTGTGTCAGTCATCTTCCAGGTCTTGACCTTCACTGTCTTGCCCATAGGTATCCATTTTGTTTAAACTATTCAAGTACAGCCAAAGATGCCTGAGGAGATTGCTCTCTTGAGTAGTGCCCAAGGAGATTCCTCTTTTGTTTGATCTCTGTTGTCTGATAAACAGCCACTAATGATGGTCAACAGTGCTCAAGGGTCACTTGTAAATTCCTCAGAAACTTGAGTGTAACAGGCATTGTTAGAGGCTTCTGTAATAAAGTTACATTTGCCTTGTTCTCTCTTATATCTCCTGTTTATTTCTTCTATCCTATCTGAACCATATTATTTACATGAAAATGTGTGTGGAATTTAATTTAAAATAAAACCTCCAATAAGATTCTGATTTATTGTAATACATATGTCATACATTTTTAGTTCTTCTGGTATGAAAAATTTTTAAACAGAATTTCTCTCCATTCATTCAGTGTCATGTTTTCATCTACAGATTACACTATAAAAGGAATTATAGCTGAACCCATAATTCTACTTGAATAATCAAGCTCATTTGGTTAGTCACTGCTAATGTCTGCAGCTGGGCTGTAAAGGCATTACTGAGCTCACAACTATGAGAGCGTAAATGTCAGCAGGAGAATGCTTGGAAATGGGAAACATCTTCCTTTCACAGCAGTGCTCTTAGTTAAATGGAATGTTGTGCTCTAAACTCAATTACTTCAAGTCTATTTGTGAAACTCAGTTGGATACATGTTTCTTCTATAAACAATGGCTGTATATAAATCTGCCAAAACCGATGTGCTGATTTGCATTTTTAGTTATGTAAAACTTTTAGATCCAGAAATGGAATCCAAAAAAAGCATATAATTTTAGTCCCTAAAATTTTCTGCATATTTTATTGAATATATTTTAAGGCTTATATACATATAGTTATTAATGGTCTCTTGGTACCACAGAAATTATACTCATTTCTCCTTAACTATACTCCAGTGATCAACTTACTTCTAGGTAATTTTAACTGCTACAAAGTAGAAATTGGCAACTAAGGAAATAGAATAAGCTACCAAAATTCTTCAACATTAAAAATAACAAATAATAAAAAGTAAAGCTTTTTCTTAAGAGATGAAGACTCAACCATATTTGGAAATAGAAAATTCTTTTCTAATGTTTTCACACATTTAAGGGAAGAAGATAATTCAGAAATTAGTGAGTTATTGCAAATTTGTAAATCCATCAGTAGGACTTCACCCATGGCGAGGCAGAGATATAAGGATAAAAAGTTCAATAATGTATTCATTTATATTTAAAGGGTAAAGAAAGTGTGCAAAACTATAGTAGGTATAATTGAAGTCTTCAGAATTCCAAAGGCCTATGGCATTTTTAAATCATTCTATTCTCCTCTGATGCCTCTTTGAAAACTGCACTCCATAGTTTCCAGTGTATTTTTCTTGCCACCTCTATATTCTATACCCCTACTTACTTTCTCTAAAGCAACTACATTGGTTATGATCCCAGAAATCTTTAACTGTTGTTCAGAGACACCAGATATCTGCACCTGGAAAAGTGGAATTAAAAATAGGAGCTGTCTATACTCTAGGAAACTATGCTATGTACAAGTCTTAACTAATAAGGAAAAAAAGTCTTTGCTATGAGGTGCAAAGTGCTCACATGTATGTATGTGATTTTTCATCACAGCAATAGAACTTCATATCTGAGAAAACAAAAATAACTGCACTGGTTTCACTTCACATGCCATATCCCAACTACAGTCTAGCAAAAGTTTAGCCTACTGGAGTGTGTCTCTGAAACTCTCAATGAAACTCTGTGATATTTTTCTCAATAAACTTTTTCTCATTAAAAAAAGTCAAAGTATATTCTAGTGTATTTATTAAAAAACTACCAACATACCTTAAAAATCTGTGAAGAAAGCTGGGCCTGGTGGCTCACACTTGTAATCCCAGTACTTGGGAAGCTGAGACAGGAGGATAGCAGGTTCACAGCCAGCCTCAGCTACTTAGTGAGGCACTCTGCAACTTAGTGAGATCCTATTTTAAAATAAATATTTTTTAAATGGGACTGGGAATGTAGCTCAGTAGTAGAATGCCCCTGAATTAAATCTCAAGTACCATAAAAAAATCTATGAAGTATTCTAGATTTAAACAGAATATAATCATTTAATGAAACAACTCATTAGCACATCGGAAATTAAATGAATTGAGAATAAAGCCTTGTCATAATAAGTGGTTTGCATAGCAATATAAAAATATCTATAAATTGAACAAAAGAGAAGTACTTGCTTTAGATATCAAGAAAATATCAGTGATATTAAAATTGCAAGCAAACTATCTCCCTAAAGATAATTTGCAACAAGTAGTTGTATGGGACATCCATGTTCTAATTGGTAATTAACTTCCTAAGTTATCAAAAAACATCACACAAACTTTACTGGAGCACATGCATCCTTTTTTGTCCTCCAAATAAGCACAAATATTACAAAATTGCCATCAAAAATATAAAAAAAAGCACCAAGAGCCAAGTGAGCTTCCTAGTAGACTATAATCTACATGTTTCCCTGTACTATTACTAGAAAACTAAGAGCAGTTCATGACCCCACAGAGAAAGAAGCACAGTAAGCCTGAGTATAGCTCCTCTTGGAGTGTGCCTTATGTACCTTTATATTTTCTCATTTTAATCTATATCCTTTCCTGTAACCATAAGTGTAACAGCTTTTCTAGTTCTGTAAGGCCTAGTGAATTATCAAAACTTAGTGGCCTGGGATAATCTTACATAGTAAATTTGCATAGGGTAGAGTTAGTAAAAGAATATTACATGAAGTGATGTTAATAGAATAGATCGTGGAGATAGCATTTTCTACAGATAAAAATAGCATGACTTAGTGTTATATTGACATACCCAAAAAGTATATTTAATGCAAAATTAAAAATATACATCTAAAATGACACTCAGGTGGTCACTAACTGTTACAGTTCAGATTTTAGATTGCCCTCCAAAAGCTCATGTGTTGAATTCATAACCCCAATGCAGCAAGGTTCTGAAGTGGGGCATGAGCTGGGCATAGTGGAACATGTCTATAATCTCAGTACTTGGATGATTGAGACAGGAGGATTACAGGTTCATGGCCACCCTAGTATTGAGAGAGGTCCTCTGCAACTTAGTGAGACCGTGTTTCAAATTTTTAAAAAATAGGACCGATATACTCAGAGGTAGGCAAACCTATATTTAATCATTAGTACCTCAAAAAAACAAAAGGAAGTAGAACATGGCTAGAAGAGGTAGGTAACTGGGGACCGACTTGGAGATAATATACGTCCTCAACCCATTTCCTCATTCTCTGCTATTAGCCTCCACAGTGTAAAAGTGGCATCTCTCTTCTATGCCTTGATCCTATGGCTTCTGCCTTGAAACCAGCTAACCATGATCAGAAGCTCTAAAACTGAGAGCCAGATGGAACTTCCTTCCTCTAAATTGTGATTATCAGATATTTTAGTCACAGCAATAAGATGACTAAAACAATGGCTTAACCAAACAATTGACAATAATGAGATGGTTTTATATGATGTAGTGAGAGGTACCCAACAACACCTACATGATATTCTTGTATAAATGTCTGATCTTTACTTAGGAATCAGACAAGTCCAGACTGCAAGGTGTTCTACATGACAATTTTCTTGTATTCTTCTAGAAATTACATATACAGAATCAAAGGAAAGATGGTATTATTATAGATTAAAAGAGACTAAAGAGACAAGGTAAATATACTAAAAATATCTTTGGTATTCAGGAGTTAAAACAACAAGCTAAAACATGGCAGTAAATGTCTGTGATCCCAGTAACTTGGGAGTCTGAGACAGGAGGATTGCAGGTTAGAAGCCAGCCTCAGCAACTTAATAAGGCTCTTAGCAATTTAGCAAGGCCCTGTTTCCAAAAATACATAAAATATAGCTGGAGGTGTATCTCAGAGTTAAAATACCTCTCCAGTGCCAAGAACATTTGGGGCATGATTGGAGGGATTTGAATCTTAACAGTATGGTGGAAATATTATTAAATTCATGTTAATTTTCTTTGGTGTGAAGAATGCTTCTGTTTAGAGAGATGCATGTCATGTGAAGTATTTAAAGATAAAATATTATGATGTGTGTGATCTATTTATAATAATTTGGCAAAAGAAAAATAAATGCAAGTGGTATTACTAATAAATAACAGAATATTTGAAGAAAATAGTATGTGTTCTATTTCTCCAAAGGAAGAAAGAGAAAGGTATATAAATAGTCAAATGGTCTGAAAATCTGGAGAGAGCTAAGGATTAAGAGAAAGAGAGAATGGATGTCGTACTACATAAGCAAATTTGGGCATTTTATGGTTCTTTCAACCTTCTTTCCTGTGGACTTAAAATTGTATGGGGTTGTGAGGATTTATTGTAGTCTTGGTGGATTTGGTTCCCATATTTTTGAAAGTTCTTAGTTTTGCAATTGTGTTTTGATGATTTCTGCTTTCTCCTTATGCTAGAATATTCTTTGTAGTGGTTATCTTTTTATAGTGAGTCCTGGGATATAATTGGATGTGTAAACTCAGCCCACAACCTCTTTCAGTGGGTATAATACCTGAAACATATGATATTTGTCAGTATAAAAAAACCAGACAAAGTGTCTGGTCACCTCCCATGGGCTGCCATGCAGGGTGGGAAAAAAATTGTTTTCTACTCAGAAAGATAATCCACCCTCATTTTGACTATTTTCTTGATACTGAGCGTGCTGTCTAAAGATATCCTTTTACTTTGTGATGACTTGAGCCTCTTATCTTAATGCTCCCTGTCTATGAGTAGCATATAGTGGATTATCTTCTAACCTATTCAGTGTGTTGGAGCAACTAGCAGTGAAGCATATATTTTTCAGAGTCCTGCTTGGAGTTCAAAGTTATAACTCCAGGTTCAGATGTTTAGGTTAAGTTGGACACTATTATATTGTAAAATAAGAGGGAAGAAGGTATGGGAATAGGGAAAGTAGGAAACAAAAAATTCATATGGGCAAAGCAAAAAATGATTATGACATCAATAATGAAACCAATGCCTAAGAAGAGAAGAGGAAAAAAAAGTAAAGAGAAAAGTAAAAACTGAGATAGATAAACTGCAAAATAACCCATACACAGACACATCCACATGAGAGAAAGCAAAATTAAAAAGATATGACACCCTAAACAATACAAAATAACCATATAAACAAAAAAACAAAATAAAAATTAAAAATAAAAATTAAAGAAAGATATAAGGAATAGAAAGAAGAAATAAGAAAGAAAAGAAAAACTAACAAAAAGAGAACAAAAAACATAGAAGCCAAACTATAACTACAACTCTAAAACAGAAATGATAATAAAACCAAAAAAAAGAAAGGAGAAAAATCTCACAAAAGAAAACCCCCAATCAACAACAACAACAAAACTTGTTTTTTCATTTTGAATGAGGACTTGTTCTAATAGTGAAATTTCAAGAGTCTTCTGCTCTAAATGATTGTCAGCTTCTATTTTTTCTACATGTTGCAGTCACTGTTTTCTTTACTATTTAGCAAGCTAGATCTGGGAGGGTCAAGTTGAGATCATTTTGTTATGGTAAAATATGTTCAATGTGTGAGGGGAGAAATAATTCCCCCAAAACAACCACACAAACAGAAAAACTGCAGGTTCTTGTCCTGAGCTAAGGATAAGAATACATAGCTCGGACACTTGCTGAAGATTTTAAAAAGTTTATTAAAAAGATAGAAATACAGAAGACAGTTAAAGCCCCATGACATTCAGAAATGGCATGGAGGGGGCTATTTGAGTGAACACAACCAAAAGACCCCTGCATGCTGAGTGTTCTTATCCCGACCAAGTCTGCGGCAGGCAGGTCCTTTGATATGTAGATATGTTGCCATATCTCTAGCCCAGTTTTTTGCTGTCTCCATCCCAGCTGGATCTGCTCCTCAGAGGTGGGGGGGGGGCAGCCCTGTCTTGGCACAGACCCCACACCTTTTGTTACACTCCCAAGATGTGTTAAATTGCTTCTCAGGGATCTGGGATTTCCTCCCATCCTTGAGGCAGTTTGTCTTTCTTTAGAAATGTAAAGAAGCCCTTTTCCCTGGCACTCCTGTCTTTCTTTGCTACCAAAGATATATTTTCAAAATTGGAAAACTTCCCAATACTGGTACATTAATACATTTTGAAACCCCTTCCCAATACTGGTACACATTTGTATATTTTCTTAACTCTTATCTGGTTCACTTTAAGATACATTTGTATATTTTCTTAACTCTTTTCTGGTTCACTTTAAGATTTACTGAGTCTATCATGAGCCAGGAAGCTTTGGTGATGATTGGGTGGAGGAGGGAGAAGGTCCTCTCTGTATCTTCACACACTGTGATCCTGATAGTGTGACCTGAGTGCACCTGTGCTTATGGTGGGCTCTACTCCTTCTGTGCTGTGTTCAGAGTGGGGCTTATAGAGAGCACCTGTGGGGACTCTGAACCAGCTAGGTGGATTTGATTCTGTGGTGTGGGTGGGCCTTGCTGGTGCAGGGCCCTCAGGCTTTCCACACCTAAGTTGACACCTTTATAGCTTGTAATTATGCTGCTGCCACTGAGTCAATACGGGGAGCAAAGCCACTCTGTTGTAAATGCCTATCAGTAGTTCCTGGTTGCTGGCACCCCTGGGTCTGGGGTCCTGCCACTGCTCTTGTGCCCACTGGGGATGCTGGGCTACTCTACTGAGAATGCTTGAGGGCTCTATTCCTTCCTGAAGGTACTACTGTTATTGGGTTTTGTGCTGTAGTTGCTGCAGGGGGTAGCTCTTCAAGGAAATTGGGATGTGTCCTTTTTCACTCCTAGGCCTGCATGAAATGCTGATGCTAATTCCCTTTGTGGGGCTGGGCCTTGCTGGTGGGAAAGCCTCACTGAGCTAGCTGCTGGTAAACACCAAAGCGTTTCCCCTCAGCAGGAACTTGCGCCTGCCAATGCTGCTCCCTGCGGTAGCTCTCAGAGGTGCCCAATGATCTAAGCCAGTCCACTGACATTGATTCCACAGCTGCATCTAGACAGTGGCAGTGGTGATGCCTACCACTAGCTCTCTGAACGGTTCAGAGAGAGAGGAGATGGGAAACAGCTCAACTGTAGTAGAGACAACAATGGGATAAAACCTGTGGAGGGTACCTTCAAAAAAGTTTGGAGACAGTGTCCACTAACAGACTAGAAGTTTATACAGGGTGTTTAAGGGGAACTTCTATGGGGTGGAATAGTTAACCACTGCTATGAAAGGCTGTTAAGAGAAATTAATTAGGTTGTTACAGCTAGGTTAAGCAGGACAATGGGAATTTTTCATAAAAATAAGGATGTCATAAATGAGGGGCTTGTCAGGCACATATTAGGCAAGACAATGGGGATATTTAGGTACACAAAGAGATGAGTATATTTGAGTAAGACTTGAGAATTTTCTGAGCAGTAAAGAGACCTAAAAAGATGTCTTTACAAGATGAGTTACTTTTGTCTGAGACACTAACACTCCCCGCAGTAGCCTGCCCTCTTATTCACAGATATGGTCCTCTGAGCTGTGCTGGTAGGGTTGGGTAGCTAAAGGGAAGCAAGCTACAGACACTGCACCTTCGCTTTAAGAGGCAATTACCCCCTGCAGGTATCAGACTGTCACTGATTCTGAGGGGCAGCTATACTATGCTGGTGCAAAGTCATGCCAGTACCATCTGGCCCACAGAAGGCTATCAAATTGACTATGCTGAAGAAAAGACCTGAATGCTTTCCCCTCAGGGCCTGTAATACATCTTTTGAAAGCTGCAGCCACCACTGCCACCTGCACTAATTTTCAGAGGTAATTCCCAGCTTACACTAGACCCACTCATGGTGGTGGGGAAATCTAGAGTTCTTCCCACTTAACACTGCCCAGCAACAGAAATACTAGCATCAGGTCCACCCAGCACGGCAGCTTGTGCTTTTTCTGTGGGTACTGAGTCAGTGGGCTCTGGGTTGGTGGAGACCTGGGCCTTGTCTAAAGGTCCATATAGCCTTTTGTAGTCCTGCCAGCACTGTCTTTGCAGGAACTGGGGAGTAGGAGAGCAGGAAAGTGCTCTATTATTGCAGTGTTGAGGCCCAGGGCCCCACTTTTGTTGCAGTAATTGTTGGGTCTGGGGTTGACCCGATGATCACTCAGCATCAGTGCAGGCACCTGTTTGGGGATATGAGTAGGCACAGAGTTGGCAGTGAGAGCAGCACCTGCTTTTCCCAGGCTCTGCTTCTCTCCTACCCACCATCTTTAAATCTCTCTCACTTGATTTTTCAAAGCTCCAGTTTTCTCTAAATTAGATACATGTAAATTCTTTTTCAACTATAATATACCATTGTCATTATTATTTAAAATTCCTATTTTAACCTAGATTTCACTTACAATTTTGCCTTTTCTAAAACTGGAAAATTGTGAGTTGACTCTACAGTATAATTATTTGCAATCTACTTAACTGAAATGGATTTTAGCTTCAGAACAGAATGCTTTTATTGCCTAACCCTTGACATACAGTGCGGTAAAATTTCTCATCAGATTGCCAATGAGCCAAGCACATACCAAGTTTACCCCCAAAGACATATTTATCACTGAATACTAATTTCATCATTCAGTGGAAAATACCATGAATTGAAATTCTAAGTAAATGCATTTGTCCCAGCTGCATGGTGACCTCTGAGTGACTCCTGTAATGATTTGCCTTGATACTTTTTCAGGTTATGACATCACTGCTTTGTTATAGATTAATTTATCTTCTCTTAAACCAGTATGTCTTCCAAGGCACTTGTCCTAATCACCATGACACCTTTCCTCCACTTCAGCCTAATGATTCAGCATTGATCCCTCTGCCCCTTCTCTCTCATCTGTGGAAAAACTAAAAGGAAAGCAAAGGCAGATGACTCAATTTCTATATTTAACTTCTCTAAAGCCTTATTTTTTCCATAAAAGAAGAGTATTAATAACTGCTTCTTATATTAAATCAAATATGTGTCAACAATGTTCTTTCCTTTTAATATATTAGCAAGCTATCCACTCAACCCTGACTGTCTAAGACAATACCCATTGACTGTCTCTTTATATTTGCCTTTTTCAGAGGCAGGAAATTTCTGCTCATACTCAAATAGAAGAATATTTATATAATGTGCAATGCAATTTTTAAAATTCAGTTTTATGAAAGGAAGTCAAATTCCTAACATATATTCTAGATTCAAGCATTGTGCTGAATTGTGAGTAAGATATGACTATCTCTATTCCCACATGTTTTTATTTAATTAGAGGAGTACACACATCACATATATAATAATAACTAAAAATATATACAGAAACATACATATATATGTGTACTATACATTTGTTTGTTTTGATAGGCACCACAAAGGTTATGCAGAATAATATGATAAAACTAAGACAGGGGTGGTTACTGATCTTTGCTACCAGGATTCCAGGGAAATTCCACATGGAGGGTGATATTTGAAGATTAAAAATCCTGTCATATATAAATATATGATAGTTTCACCTAAAAAATAGAAAAAAATAGATTCTCTGGTAAGAAAGAAAGCAAAAAGAAATATTGAAATGTTATCTTTAAGTCATCAAAAGCTTGGTATCAGACAAATGAAACTGTTATGTGAGATTATCATTTTTAATTTTGGATAAATTGCTATAATACTAGATGTCAACTACTAAGCCAAGCATAGGAGGGGGGGATAGGGAGAGAACGGGGTGGGGATCGGGTGGGGGCTGACTGGGCAATGTGTGCATGTATGTCTACAAAAGTATGTATCCCACTATGATGTATGAATACAGTGCACCAATTAAAAATAAATATGAAAAAAAAATCCTGTCAGAGAAGAAAGAAAAGAAATATAATGGCAGTAGAAGCAACATAGGCAACACCACAGAGGCCAACAGCAGGTGTGTGGACAATGGGACAGATCAGCTGATCAGAGGGAATGATAAATTAAGAGATAACAAGGGTTGATGTGGATACTGAATGTCATATCAATAATATTAAATGTAACCCTGTAGAAAATGCACAATGAACAAAACCAGAGTTGTTGCATGGTTAAATTTCATTTTGGGAATTCTAATTCTTGAGAGAATATTGGGGATGATTTATATATAGATAAACTGCTCACACCACATGATCAGATGATTGTAAAGGTGAAAGTGAAGAAATTATAAAGAAAGAAAAAGTAAAAACATACTCCAAGACATCCTGGGGAGTATGGGGTGAAGAGCAGTGCTAATGGGAAAATTTTGACCTCAACACTGGGCATAGAGAAGGTGAAGTGGTTTCAATAAATCAAAGTGAAAAGTCCAGTCATTTTTTAGAAGAAAAAAAAAAACTGGAATCCAAGCCAGAGGTGGATGTTAGAGACATGTGATACAAATCTAAGTCCCACTGGTACCAAAGTAGCACTAGATGTCATAAAAGTAACTGTCATACAATAAGGGATGTGTAACAAGGAAGGGAAAAATGGGTAAAAAGACAAAATACTGGGGAATACTTCAAGAGTAAGACATCAAGCAAAGACACATATATCCACAGAGAAGGAAGAGGAGGATGCAAAGGGAAAATCAGAGATGAGTAGAAGGTTTTAGGAGTCATTACATGACATGAGAGAGAGGGGAATCCACCAAAAGATGAGAGAGAGAGAGAGAGAGAGAGAGAGAGAGAGAGAGAGAGAGAGAGAAGGAAGGAAAGAAAGAAGGAGCTGTAAAGACCTATTCCCTATTCCAGGAAGCATTAAGGAAAATTCTTACTTAGGTTAGGTTTGACTACTTTATTTTACAATATCCAGAAACACATACCAAAGGGAGAAATGAAGTGCTACAATCCCCACAGGTCATGAGGTCTATACTTACTCCTGGCAAACTGGGAGATCAATAAGGATAAGATAACCAAAGGAATCCAGAATCCATTCTGGCAGAAACAAGTTAGGAAATATTCCCTGAGAGATCAATAAGGGAACTGGGATGTGATAAAGAAATAAAATATAGGAAGATGGCTACCAAGGGAAGCCGCACTTACCAGTCCTGCTGACACCTGATCTCCATTGCCTCAAAAACAACATTCTACAAAGTCAGAAAATACTATGAATAGAGGAATAAAAATGATAAATACAAGAAACAGAAAAAGAAAATTAGAAGACCAACAATAGAGCAGAAAAGAAACCTGTCCACCTTGCAGCAGCAGGAGCCATGGCAGCACCATCTTGCCTCACATTACCAGACTCAAGAGACAAAAAGGAAAACAAGAACCTGAAGATACAGATCAACAGAGTTTTAAGATATCAGTTCTTCCTGAGCAAATAACGGCTAAAATTTCCAGCATCCTAGCTCACCATGGCCTTTAGGGATCCAGAGCAGAGCTCAACACCAAAATAGCAACCCACTCACCTAGCACCCAAGGTTGCCACAGTGGCACCATCTTGTCAGAGGTGGCTGAGCTTACCACACCCTCCAAAATCCAGACCAGTGTGCACCAAAATCATAAGCAAAACTGTAGTCTCCATGGGAGAACTCACAATGCTATTCCCTCAGGGACTAGCACAGCCTTGATAAACTCCCTAGGTCTGAGATTTTGTGGCTCAACCCAGCGAAGGAGTAGTGGTGGCTGATATTACCACACCCTCTAGAAATCCATAGCAGTGCTCAATAATACCATAAGTGAAGTTGCAGTCCCATAGGAAAACACCCATCCTGGCACCCCCAGGAACTTGCACAGCCGTGATAAACTTCCTGGGTCTGAGACTTTGAGAATCAACCAAGTAAAGGCGTAGTGGCAGCTAAGATTACCACACCCACCAGAGATCCAGAGTGCTTGATAAAACCACCTTAAGTGAAGTTGCAATGCCCACAGGAAAACGCCCAGCCTAGTGTCCCCAGGGATAAGAGCAAGCAATCTAGAAAGGTGTCCGGAAACCAAAATATGAAGAAGCCAGCAGATCATAGCAATGAGAGACCATTTGATGGTTTTAGGGACAGAGATATAATCAGATTTTTGCATTTGAAATGATTCAGTCAGTGGTTTAATAGGTAAACATAAACATAACAGAATATAAACATAAGAAATATGACTTTCAAAGGTAACTAATCACTAAGAATGATTCACTAAGATGTAAGTTTGAGGCAAGAAGTACTTACAATTTACTCTTGCTTGATGAAAGACAATGTAAATAATTACTTTCTACCCTGCTATCCATCCCCAAGAACAGATCGTTGCTTAGCAAAGGACAATACCTGTGATGTGGTGAAACTGTTGGTATTAGGTCTAAAAATTTTATAAAAGACCAGAAAATTATGTATTTTTTTCTAAATACAAACTCTTAGCAATGAACTAAAACTGAGAGTGGCCCTTTGTAATCTGGCCCTGCCTACTTCAGCTTCACCTCTTTTTACCTCTCCTCTTTATCTTATGCTACAGACAACCTACACCACAAGAAGTTCCCATTCATATCAGTCTCTCTTCTGTTTGGATCATTGTCCCTGCCCTTCTTCTTGACCTGGGTAATACTTATGCATCCATCCTTTTTATTTTCTTTGTGGTGCTGAGGTTTTATCCTGAGCTAAACCCCCAGTCCTATTATAAGTTTAGTTTGAAACCAGGTCTCACTAGGTTGGTGTGAGTCTCACTACCTGCTGAGGCTGTCCTTGAACCTGTGATCCTTCTGTCTCAGCTTCTCAAGTACTGGGATTACAAGGGTGTGCCACCATACTTGGCTGTATCCATCCTTTAGATGACAGTTTGCAAAACACTTCTTTCAGGAATTCTCTTCTGAATCCTCAACACTGAGATAAATTAATACTTCATACTTACTGATGCCCATGTGCACATTGCTTGTTTTAAATTTGTAGGCATACCATATTCAACTTCCAAATGTCATTTGACCAGCAGCCTATAGGGAATGCAGAAGAAGTGAGAGAGAGAGAGAGAGAGAGAGAGAGAGTATAGGCCAGGTACAGGTCTATATAGAAAAAGAGAAAATTATTAGAACCTGAAATGAAAAAGAAACCAAGGAGTAAAATCCACCACTCTGTTGTTCAGAAAAATAAGAAATAATTGTTTTGGGAGCATAACTCTCCTCTGTTTTTTAAATGTACTTTCAGGTAAGAATAACATAGTAAGAAGTCATCACTAAGCCTCTTTCAATATTCAACAAGAGAATTCACTAGATATCTTTCCTATTTTTTTACTTTAAAACAGATTTTATTAAAATCAGAAAATAGAACAAAACATAGATATGTGTATCTGTTATTCAAGACCATTCTAGAAGTTCTGGAAAAGGCAACAAAGGGGAAAATTAGATATTATAATTAAAAAGAGAGAAATGACATTATTATTTTTCTACAAGTAATGTGAGATTAGTCAGTCACTAAAAATAAGAAATCAGATGTTCTCCCTAATTGTGGAAGCTAGGAGATTGAGTTGTGTAATAAAAATCCAGTTAATCATGTAACTGACATTGTTGGGTGATTGCTGGAAGGATGAAATAATTTACAAAAAAAAGACAATGGGTTTTGGTTTTAGAAGTTTCAATGAATTGCATGAAGATAATAAAGATTAGAGAAGGATGAAATATTGCCTGCCCTCTAATATACCTACTGGAATTTTAGAAGAGCCCTGTAGTTTATTCCTAATATTTGATGTTGATACAGACTGGCTTTTTTTGTCACTCATCATTGCAATGTTAATTGTTCTTAGTATATCTGAAAGCCACATCACACTACTACAAAAAGGGAACCAACACTAATACTGATGATATTATAATACAATTTAGCTGGGCATGGTGGCACACACTTGTAATCCCCACCCCTGGGAGGCTGAGACAGGAGGATTGTGCAGGTTCAAAGCTAGCCTTGCTGGCTTAAGAGACCCTGTTTCCAAATAAAAATGTAAAAATAGGTCTGGGAGTGTAGCCTAGAGGTAGACAAACTTTATAGCTATTCATAGTAATGCAACCACACAATTTAGCAACAGAGACAGGGACTGCCAGCAATATTGAAAAATCAGTGCTAGGTCTTGGAGGATTTTACTAAACGTAAAGAGAAGTTCAAACTGCCAAGCTCCCAAAAGATTGAAATGTTAAGATCAATGGTTGACCCAAATGGTATCATTTTCACCAGGCTCTGGAAATTAAACATCTCAGAGCTGATAAAGACCATAATTTAACATGTAGGGCAAATTGCTAAAGCACTTAACCAGTGAGGTACTAATCTTCTTTTCCTATGTGAACTCAACTGACTCCTGACAGCAAAATCAATTGAAGAGATTTACCCTAGGGATAGCTTCTAAAAAGCAGTGTAATCAGGAGATAAGGGAATTGATGGGGAGTGCTGTCACAGCCCTCTGCCAAGGAGCCACCAGCTGCCAAAAGCTCCCCTAAGCCTAATGCCTGGAATTGCATTTCCCTCCAGCAGATCCCACCAAACTCAAGGAATTTGGAGGTCAAGAAACATTTTCCCATATCAGTTTAATATTGCTACCTGAAACACTTGAGGTCCCCTGAATACTTGAACAAATCTATCACATTAACTCTCAGAGGCAGCTACAGAACAATAAAGAAAAATCTTTGCTTTTTCATATCCTACAGAATGTTTCAAGCTACCTGTTTCATCTATTTGATGGCTGAAAAATTTGTATGTGCCTGTGGCTTCTTAAAATGAACTGCCTGCTTTGAACTCAAAGGGGTTCCAGAAATCCAATATTTTAATCTTGCAGAATTTCCATTAAAATCAAATAACCATTTGTTGTTTAAAATGATGAAAAAATTTGTATGGCTTTATTGCCCCACTGTTGCAACGTTATGTCTTGAGACCTCCCACATCTATCCACACAACAGAGTGCACAGTGCAGTGCAGTAGAAAAGGCACACATTTGTAAATGTGAATCAGGGCTCCATAGTTTTGCAACTGTGTAAACTTGGGCAAGTATAAAACCTGCCCTATATCCTTGCCTGCATGTTGTTCAACCTGCCTCCAGAGACTGAATGAGACAACACAAATAAGCCATGAATCCAGTTATCACCAAAAGAATATCGTTACTATCTTCCTTTATGCCTTTTTAGTACTAATGCATAATCTCACTGTTGAAGAACTAATTATCTTGTCTAGTATCTGAGAATATTTAAAGTAATATTTGGAAAATACATCTACTCCAGAGCTGAATTGCCCATTATTCTCTCTGGATATATCCTTTAAATGACCCATCTATTACATAAATTCCCCCAAATCTTTGTCTCCACATTCCTGCTCCTCTATATATGTCTGCCAACATCACCTCAAACCCTCCCACAAGCAAAATGAATTGGAACAAATTTATTTGTGAGAGAAGAACTTTACTTGTAGAGGTTATAATATCTAAAGTAAAATTGTGACTCTATGCAAGATTAGAAATACATAAAGATTATGAGTTTTCATAGAAAAGTAAGTATATAGCTAGTCAGATGTAAAAACCAAGAAGAACTGGAATGTTCACTGGAGCTTTCTGTGGGTCTGTCACAAAACCCCTACCAATCAAATGTCAAAGAGCCTATTCATCAAACCAGAACTAGAACTTGAAAAGCTACAGGTAATGTGGATATCTGTGCCATAAAAAGGTCTTGGGTTTGAAAGAGGAAGGAATTTTCCAAAAGACAGGGTAGTAGTCAGAAATCACCCAAATGTGAATCAGGCAGAAATATCAAAAGAAAACAAGCTAGGTAAGATTCCTATTAAGTTGTAACAGGCCTTTAGGGTTAAAACAGTTATCTTTGGATTGTATTACGGGAAAATGAGCCTCTTTGAATTCAGGGAGTTCAAAATAGCTTCGTAGAATGCTAAAATTTAGTCATGCAAAAAAAATTATATATAATCACCTGCTATAATTTCCTGAGAAACCATGCCTCAATTCTAGACACCTCCAGTGACATAAAAATTAAAGTAGGCCACCGTTGATCCTGCGCTGCCATGAGGAGGTGGTTGTGTGTGTGAGTGAGGGAGCAAGTGCATGAGAGGGAGCACTCGGCTTGTGGTTTTGACTTCCCCTTCCCCCGTTCCCGTTCCCTCAGCCCCTCCCCTCCCCACAGGCACTGCAGCGGCTGCAGCCTGGCCCTAAAAAATGAGCAATGAGGACATCGAGGTGGAGAGCACAAATAGCAAGAGCAACCCAGGTTTCAATCTGTGGTAGACAAACAGGGTCACCATACCTCACCTACTAGAACAAAATCATAGGGACCACCTCAAAGACAGCTTTCACAGTTTGTAGGACTCAGTCCCATCACTCCAAGGAGAAAAGGCATCCCAGGTCCAAATCCTAGACAAAGCCACAGAGTATATCCAGTTTATGCGAAGGGAAAAACACACGTACCAGCAAGATATCAACAGCCTCAAGTGGCAGAATGCTCCAGTTTGTGCACTGGAGAAGGCGAGGTTGAGAGAGACCATCACCACACACAATAATGCAAAAACAGAAAAGAGTTCATTGGGGAACTAGCTCAAGCTAGGGTCCAAGTCCCTCCAATGCAATGGAGTCTTGACAAGGACCCCAAGTCTTTGTTCCAAGGCAGTTTTATATATTTCAGTCACTTGGGCTGTGATTTACAAAGGAGTTACCAAAAGGAATTTTTACTGCTGTTATCATAAGCAACAGACAAGATACTTGGTGCCTCCCATTTGGTTCATGCCTCCTGGGGTTGGTTGGGAGTTTTTCATCCTGACCCAGATGCCAAAACTGTCACTTAACTGTTAGTTGTATTACTGGGAAACTGAAACTTAGGCCTAGTGTGTTTACTGTATGGATGAAGCCTGTCATGGCTCCACTTTGGTCCTACACAACTAGACTTTCTCAGACTTCAATGGGAGCTCAGACTTCAGCTCGAAATTGGAGCACAAAGAGCCCCAAATGGAGAGAAACTCTGGATGGAGGCCAGCTATGGCTTGTGGGGCAGGCCAGCAATAAAATCTGTCTGTCTCCTCCATTGTCTCATCCACCTCTGAGTTCATTAGAACCCTCAGAACCATTTAAGAGTCTCTCTCTCTCTCTCTCTCTCTCTCTCTCTCTCTCTCTCTCTCTCTCTCTCTCGGCACTTGGGTTCCTGGAAGCCTTTCTACCTCCAGGCTACACTCCCAGACCTATTTTTACATTTTTATTTGGAAACAGAGTCTCCTAAGCCAGCGCGCATGGCTGGCTTCGAACCTGCACGATCTTCCTGTCTCTGCCTCCCAAGCACGGGGATTACAAGCGTGCACCACCATGCCTGGCTCTCTCTTTTTTTTTTTAATTTTTTTTTTTATGTAGAAACTTTTGGACATGGCTCTCATTCTCCTTCCCCACTTTCTTTTCTTCTTCTTCTTCTTTTTTTTTTTAAATGTATCACCTTCAGAGATTCCCTGTCCTGACAAGAAATTTTAAACCAAAACACCCCAACTTGGCAACTTTTCCTGTGGAGGACAGATGGATGGCTGGACCTCTGAGCACATGATGCCCTGTGTCCATTCCACTAGCAAATCCAGCCCCGCCGGCATGTGCCTGGAGAATGCCTGCCCTGGGGCCCTCTCCTCTGGCTGCTCACCTCTGACAGACTTTGTGAATCTGTGAACTGCTATACTCTGAGAAGATGACCAGTTTGAAGTAATGAAAATTACCCCTCTCATTTGTAAAGAATTTTTTCCCCAACAAAGCTATTTATCACTCTTGTTGAAAGACCATATGCTTGAAGTAGTTGGTGTAAAAGGAAAGTGAGTACAGATTGGCAGAGCCCCTGGCTCCTTTCACTCCTGCTTCTCTCAGCCGGCTATTTAAGCCTAAAGTGCCAGCCCTGCAGTGGCCACGTGACACCTGTGGTAGGTATGGGAGGCCAGCAGGGAGGCACAAGCACAGGGAGTGGTGAGTGGTGCCTGGATGTGGGGCAGGGAGGGAGGGTAGGGCAGGGTAGGAATTTTGTATTAAGGGCCAGTGATAATGTTTTGATATTTATTTCCTGCTGCTGTAATTTGAATATGAGTGAATTGTCCCTATTTCTGATCATGTCGGTATTGTAAAGCCACAGATTCATAAAATAATGATCAAATTTTCTTTTCTTTTGTGTGTATTTCTAAAACATAGAGCCAACTGATTCTGTAATGTAAACACCAAGAGCAATTTACCTGGTACTAAAACCCACACTCCAGTGTGACCCCTTCCCCACCTCACCCCACTTCTTTTCCTTCTGTCTCCATTCTGTGATCCAGCCCTGGTTCTGGCTGTGATCAACAGATCCCTTTGGAGTTTTTGTGTGTTTAGGCCTCTTTGTCTTTCTCCTTCTCTGTTCTGGCATTTGGTGATTTATAGTGTACACTTTGTAGTCTCAGGCTGTGTTTGATTCCATTCCATGGAAATAAAATGTATGTTGTACATACAGCTGAAGAATTGTCTTGCAAGTTAAGGCTTCCCCTTCACTATAAGACTATAAATAAAACCTTATTTTATACTTAAAAAAGTAAAATAACACATATTCTACTTTAGATTCTGTTGATCATTAGAAAATTCTTTCATATCTTGAGCTAAAATCTGCCTCTCTACAGGTTCTATCACTGGTTAAAATACTAACACTCAAACTTCACAGCAAGTCTAATTATACATCCTCATACAAAACTTCAAATATCAGAAAACAGTCATCCCATCACGCAAGTGTTCTCATTTTAAGACTTTTTTTTTTGCGGTTCTGGGGATAGAACCCAGGGGCATTTGACCTCTGAGATACATGCCCTGCCTTATTTTTATTCTTTATTTTGAAACAAGGTCTCACTAAGTTGCAAAGAGCCTCATTAAGTAGCTGAGGCTGTCTGCAAACCACCATTCTCCATTCTCAGCCTCCCAAATGCTGGGATTATAAGAATGCACCACCATGCCCAGTTTCAAGACTATATATTCAAAGTTGATTCCTCAGATTGTGTATATGCCACAGCCTAACCATTGGTCTTTTTTATGTCTTCTGGCCACTCAATGTGTCTAAACCCTTTTAAAGTGGCCCACTGGTCTTCACAGCCCTATAAAAATAAGTCTTAAATTTAAATGGAGAAACAAAAGATCTAAAAGAGCCAAAGCAATTCTAAGCAATAAAAAAGCATGCAGAAGGCATCACAATTCCTGACTCCAAATTACACTACAGAACTAAAGTAATAAAAACAGCATTGTGTTGGCACAAAAAGAGACACATAGACCAATGGAACAGGATAGAAGATAAAAAAACAAATCCACAGTTGAGTTTTTGACAAAGATGCCAGAAATATGTTGGGGAAAACAGTTTTTTCAACAAATGATGTTAGGAAAACTGATTATTCATTTTCAGAATGTATTCATTTGTAGAATGTTGAGAAAACTGGTTATTCATTTATAGAACTAAATCCTTACCTCTCAATATGCACTGGAATCAACTTGAGATGAATCAAATACCTGGAAGTTACAACAGAGACTTAGAAGCTACTAAAAGAGGGAATTCATTCAAAACTCCAACATACAGGAACCAGTAGAAACTTCCTCAACAAGACCCCAAACCTCAGGAAATGAAATCAAAGATTAATATGGTATATTATTAAATTAGAAACTTTTGGCTCATCACAGGAAAGCATCATGAGTCTAAGGAGAGAGCCTACAGAATGGGAGAAAATCTTTGCCAGCTATCCATTTAATAAAGGACAATATCTAGAATACACAAAAACTTAAAAGACTTAACTCTATAAAAGCAAACAACCCAATTAAGAAATGGGCAAGTGATTAAAAAAAACCTCAATTACATCATTTTCAGAGAAATAGATGGAACTGGACGATATTATGCTGTGAGATTATTCAGTCACAAAAAATAAGAAAGCAGATGCTTTCCCTAATATGTGAGAGGAGAGTTAGGGAGAAATGGTTCATAGGAGGAACTCTAGATGAAAAAGGAAATCCTATAGAGGAGCAAACGAGGCAACCTAAAGGAGGAGAAAGGAGGGGGGGGAGGAAAATCTCTAAAACACACAATGTACTTAAACATATCAAAGTCAACCACTAAGCCAAGAAAGGGAAGGAGGGACAGGAAGGAAATGGGATGGGAATTGGGTAGGGGTTAAAAGAGTGATATGTACATGTATGTACACACAAGTTTTTTACCCCAATATGATGTATGAATATAATGCACAAATAAAAACTTTAAAAAATAATAGAAAGAAAGAAGGAAAGAAAGAAAGAAAGAAAGAAAGAAAGAAAGAAAGAAAGAAAGAAAGAAAGAAAGAAAGAAAGGGGCAAGTGAACTAAATAGACACTTCACAAAATAAGAAATACAAATGTCCAATAAAAACAGGGGGAAATGTCCCTGTATTTAGCTATCAGGGAGATACAAATCAAAACTACACTGAGAGCCGGGCGTGGTGGCGCACGCTTGTAATCCCCGCGCTTGGGAGGCAGAGACAGGAGGATCGCGCAGGTTCGAAGCCAGCCGCGCGCGTTGGCTTAGGAGACCCTGTTTCCAAATATAAAAATGTAAAAATAGGTCTGGGAGTGTAGCCCGGAGGTAGAAGGGCTTCCAGGAACCCCAGTACCACCAAAAAAAAAAAAAAAAACTGAGATTCCATCTAGTACAAATCAAAATGACAATTATTAAGAAATAAAACAATAAATTCTGGTGAGGATATGGGGAAATAGGAACTCTTCTACACTGTTGTTTGGATTGTAAATTACTACAGCTGCTATGGATATAAATGTGGAGATTTCTCATAAAAGTGGGAATGGATCTACCTTGTGATCCAGCTATATCACTCCTGGGTATCTTTCTGAAGAGACTGAAATCATAAAATTATTGTAATATATGCATATCCATGTTAATAGAGCACAATTAACAATAGCCAAATTACAGAATCAACCTAGGTATCCATCAACAGATGAATGAATTACAAAATTATGGAATAGATACACAATATAATTCTACTCAGAAATAAAGACAAAGAAAATAATGCCATTTTCACCAATAAAAGTATAAAATAAATAAAGTGGCCCAATGGGCTCTAAGTACTGTCTTTCTAAACACGAGTGTTGATTCATATGAGATTCAACCTCAAATCTCATTTCCTTTTCTTTTAAAGCCTCATCATACCATTGATAAATTGTGTACTTACTGCCAGCTGAAACCCTATATAGTGGAACAAAATTTCTAGAAACGAAAAAAGGACTATTTATTCATCCTTGTTAAATGTCTACACATTAGATTCAGTGCATCGTCCAGTTAGTAAAGATTTTTTAGTTAATAATAAACTATTCACAACTTGAATAAGCAGACATTCTATATCTTCTTGTACTTCATTAACAAAGATACCAAAAATTAAAAAGCAAAGCATAAAAATATTATTTTCAATTAAACAGGAATCCATTATTTAAATCAAATACAAGAGTCCAGCCAGTATGTCTAAATGGTGTTCATGATTTAGGGAGAGTTTGTCAAACTCCTTAATTTCATTCAGATAATATCATTTTGGCTTTATCCCTTTAAAAAGTTAAGAGACCCCACAAAAAGAAGGAAAAGGGCTTCTATTTTTGTTGATTCATTCTATGTCCCAGTGATCACTTTTTGCTTTTGAGTCTCTTTTTAATAGCAAACTGTGTGGCTACTATGATCATGTATAAATGTATTTTATTAATTTTTAAATAAATACTGAAATGCTTATGGTTGAAATTATATATCTCAGATTATGATAAAATTGTCAGCAAAAGAAAATGCATGGGAGAATATTGCAATAGATAAATGATAAGTATGGCGCAATATTGACAGAAATGAACATTGTATTTAGAGAAAACACCTTTTTATTACAAAATTTTAGAATTATTGCTTTTTGTCCCCTACACCTTTCCAAGTTCACACACTTTCTTTGCAATAAATAACCATTTGATTTATCTGCCTAAATTATCTGAGTACCCTGAGATGCCATTCACTTGCTTTTTTTAAAAAAAATTTTATTGGTGCATATATTCATACATCATATTGGGGTAAAAATCTTGTGTGTACATACATGTACACATCACCAACTTAACCCCTACCCAATTCACACCCCATCCCCTCCCCATCCTTCCTTCCCTTGCTTGTCATAGTGGTTGACTTGGATATGGTTAAGACCATTGCATGTTTTAGAGATTTTTCCTTCTTCCCCCCCTCCCATCCCCTCATTTAGGTTGTCTTGTTTGCTACTCTATAGGATTTCCTTTTTCATCTAGAGTTCCTCCTATGACCCATTTCTCCTTAGCTTTCACACATTAGGAAAAATATCTGATTTCTTATTTTTTATGACTGACTAATCTCACTTAGCATAATGTCCTCCAGTTCCATCCATTTCCCTGAAAATGATGTAATTGAGTTTTTTTTAATGGTTGAGTAAAATTCCATTGTGTACATATCCCACCATATCCATTGTGTACATATCCCACCGTTTTGTAATCCATTTATCATCTTTTGCAATCTTGTTAATCTTTTCATCGTGCTTGGGAGGCAGAGAAAGGAGGATCATGCAGGTTCGAAGCCAGCCGCGCTGGCTTAAGAGACTCTGTTTCCAAATAAAAAAGTATAAAAATAGGTCTGGGAGTGTAACCCGGAGGTAGAAGGGTTTCTACCTCCCAAGCACGATGCAACTGACTCTGTGGCCTGAGACAGACACCAAACACCATTAGGCATCTCTCCCTTCTTGACCATGTAACCCTTGTGTTGACTAAGCCTTAGCAATTTCACTAACCATTCTGTGGAGCATGGCAACTACCATTTCTTCATAAGATTCAAATTTTCTTTCTTAGAAGGTTCCCATACAGAGTGGAACTCAAAGTATATATTTCTTGCTCTCTCTTATGTCAGAATCCTCCACTTAGCAGTATTATTTATCTTTCATTCTTCATTAAAACTTTCTTTTCTTGTTCCTTCATTCTTGGATTGTTTCTTTCTTTCTAATTATAAATCATTATCAATATACATGTTGGAAGATGGCGGCGGCCACGGTCAAAAAGGTGAGCGCGGCTGCCGATTAGAACATGCATTCCTCAAAGAAGCCCTGGACACCAGAATTTGGATTAAAATCTGATTGGAACAACTTAAGTAGATTTTTCAGCCATGACTTCTGATCTTGAATCCAGGAGAGAGAGTGGGAAGCAGTGGAATTAGAAGCAAGACGACAAGGAGGTGCCTGCCATGCAAGAAAAGTGATTTTGGGGAAGAACAGCCCAGAAGAGATTAGGGAAAAGACTGCTTCAGCCACGCATGCAGGGAACTCTAAACATCATACCTTGTAAGAAAAGCAAACCCAGGCATGGTGGAGGGAACAGAGCAATCCCAGGCAGGCAGCCGAGTCCACAAACCGGGAGGCCCAGTTCTGAGTGGGAGGCCCAGGCCAGGCTGGCAGCCAAACCCACAAACAGGGACTCCCAGCGACAGGCAGGAGGCCTAGCCCACATCCCAGGAGGCCCAGCACAGGGCAGGAGGCTGAGCCCGTGAACCAGGAGACCTGGCACCTGATGGGAGGCTGAGCCTGTGTCCCAGGATGCACAGAGCTAGGCAGGAGGCAAACTGCACATCCCAAGGAACTCAGTGCATCTGGGCTGCACCAGGGCCCATGGTACTCTCGGAACAGCAGATCCTGCTCTACACGGTGAGGCTGTGGGCCTCTGCTCCTGGAAGGGAGATAAAATTCATTGCTGCTGAGTGCTTGATCCCACAACCTTTTCAAACCACACATACTATCTTCTTTAAAAAAAAAAAAAGGAAAAAATATTGGAGAGGGGTCAAGATGGCTGCGGGAACTTGGGGCAACATGCTGTGTGAAGAGGGTGTTCTGAAGAGAACCGAGATGGCTGTGGTAGTGGCAGTCGTGGTGAGCATTTGGTAGAGGCAGAGATTCAATCCATTCCACCTCATAATTTTATAGAAATATCCTCAAAAGTATACCACTACTGCTAAACATGCTCAGGAATTCTGGAAAACAATCCATGTGGGAAAGGTGTTCGGGAGAGAACCGAAATAGCAGTGGCAGCAGCGGGGGTGGTGTTGACCAGAATTTGGAGAGGCAGACAGATCCAGTCCAGTCCACCATGAACTTTTGAGGAAATCTCCCTAAAAGTAGACTGCTCCTCCCACACATGATCGGGAATTCTGGACAACATGCTAAGTGGTAAAAGGGCTTGGGGGGTTTGAGAGGGAGCCCCACATGTCCAGGGTGGGCCACTATACTGCAGGTTTTGGGAGTCATCAGCTCCCACGGCCACAGTGCTCCTCTGCACAGAGTGGGAGGCCAGGGTACATGTGGAGCAGCAGAGCCTGCTCTTCAGAGTGAAACTGTGGACCTCGGCCTTTAGATGGAGGACAAAATTCATTGCCACTGGTAATTTTGGGTCCCAGCTTCCACAAAAGACATGTACTGTTCTCTCATATTAAAAAAAAAAAAATTGAAGCACACTAAGCATGGTGGCACAGGCTTGCAATCCCCATGCTTGGGAGGTGGAGACAGGAGGATTGTGTAGGTTTTAGACCAGCCTTGCTGGCTTGAGAGACCCTGTTTCCAAACAAAAAGATATTTAAAAATGCAGGTATCCGGGAGTAGAGCCCAGAAGTGGAAGGGTTTCTAGGAACCCCAGTACCACCAAAATAAAATGAAAGAAAAAGGAAACATCTGTAGACGGCCTGCTCATAGTGGAAGAGAACAGAGCCTGATGCACAGCAAGGCAGCAAGGCCAGTACCAGGGCCTTTGAGGCCAGGATAGAAACCTGCCAGATGGCTAGGCCAGTACCAGGGCCAGTGAGGCCGAGATCGGAGCCTGCTGTGAGGCAAGGCCAGTGGTTGGACCTCCGAGGCCGAGATTGGAGCCTGCCAAGGGGTGAGGCTGGTGCCGGGACCATTGAGGCTGGGATTGGAGCCCACCATGAGGCATGACTGGTGCTGGGGTTTCCGAGGCTGGGATCAAAGCCTGCCAAGGGGTGAGGCCAGTGCCAGGTCCAGTGAGGCCAGAATTGGAGCCTGCCATGAAGCATGACCAGTGCTGGGGCCTCTGAGGCTCGGATCAGAGCCTGCCAAGGGGTAAGGCCAGTGTCAGGACCAGCAAGGTTGGTATCTGAGCCTGCTGTGAGGCAAGACCAGTGCTGGGTTGACTGGATGATGTGTACTTGGATATCCTAACAAATCTTGTAATCCACTGTGATGTTTGACTACAGTGCACCAATAAAAATATATTAAAAAAAGAAATCATTATCTTTAACCAGTTAGTATTCAAAGAAACTTGTGCCCCTATTATTTCTTCTTGACAATAGTGGTAGCGTTTTAAGGTAAGTATAAAGCCCTATCACCTTGATGCAGTTCCTTATCTAGATGTCACACTGGCACTAGAACTGGAAGCTCAGAAGTGACAAGTTAAACAGGTACTGAGGTGACCTGCAGGACCTACAGTGAAAACTGATAGCTCACAAAATGTGTCATGGCTTCCACCAGGGACACAAACATCTTGCATTCTGAGAAGTACACTTCTGCCCTAACACACACCTTGTAGATTGTTAGGGGAAATAAAGACCTTTGTAGTTTTCTTTAAGAAATATACCTTAAACCCCTGTAACTCATTGCACACAGGGCCTTCAAATATTGTTTTTAAGAAAGCAAATAATGTCAGGCATAGTGGTGCATGCTTGTAATCCCAGCATTTGGGAGGCTGAGACAGAAGGATAGTAGTTTTCAGACAGCCTCAGCTACTTAGTGAGGTCCTTTGCAACTCAGGGAGACCCTGTTTCAAAATAAAGAATTAAAAAATAGGGCTTGGGGTATAGCTCAGAGGTAGAACACCCCTGGGTTTCATTTCCAGTACCACAAAAAAAAAAGTCAATAACATGTCTCCTTTTGTCTCCTTTCCTCTAGCTCTGCCATCTTCTGTTCAGAGCTTGTTACTTGCAACTAGTCTTCAGTTCAAAAAAAATTTTTTTTGGCAGTACTGGGGATAGAAACAAGGGACATTCTGCCTCTATGCTACACCTTCAGCCTTATTTTTTATTCTTTATTTTGAAACAAGGTCTCACTGAGTTGCAAAGGACCTCACTGAGTAGCTGAGGCTGTCTGCAAACTGCTATTGTCCTGTTTCAGCCTCCCAGATGCTTGGATTACAAGCATGAATAACCATGCCTTCTCAGTTCAAAGATATTTTAATCTCCTTCAGCAGAAAATAAACCTACAAAACACTTTCATAATTGCTTATTTCTGCCTCTTTTCTATTTGAATGTCAGAGTCATTTAAAAGTATGCCTTTCTATGTCTTTTTTTTAATTTAACATAACCTATTACCTATTATTTCTTTAAAAATAAAATCAGGAGTAGGGAGTGGGTGACTATTTTATTTGTGAATACATTAGCTGTGATTTCTGTAGTTTCTTACTTAGTTGTGTACACACCTGGGCCAGAAAGTTGAGGTGGGGACCAATCAAGGAAAGATGGTACATGGCACATTTTCATTGCAAAATTGTTTGGAAAAAAATAGAATGGCATCTCAAATATGCATTTCTAAGCATGCTTTCAAGTAGCTCAAATACTGTGCAAATTAGTAAGTAGGGAAAAATGAGATAAAAATTCAATATTTAGATTCCCTCATGTCCTTTAAACATAACAGTAGAGTGACTCCCCTCTGCTACATTTTGAGAAAGAGTCATAAACATTTTCCACACTGAAACATTAAATGGAATGGTTCAAAATCCTAGAAAGTCACTCTAGAGAAACACTGCATTTAAAATAATAGTAGAATCTCCATTTGCTCAAATAATAATCAGGGTAGAAACTACTGAGAATGACAGAGTGTTTTCAATTTGCAAAGTTCCAAAAAGAGAAAAGACAAGTTAGTCAAGTAAAACTATTGGAAATCTCCATTAATGGTTACACAACAAAATAAACACCTTTAAGTTTCAGTTACATATTATATATCTTTTTGTCCTATTTTAATCATATTTCCCAAATTTTATTAAGTAATTCATTCTATTAATCACAGGTGCAACATTTGTCTAGCAGCATAAACAAAATGACACAACAGAAAGATTATTCACAAGAATTCCTCCACTTTGGAGTGAAGGGAATAACACAAGTAATACTCATAAAAATCTTCTATATACCAAGGGGTAAGGAATTTTAGGTTTCAGGAAAATTCTGGCAAGAAAATACACAAACAAATAAGGCTGGATCTTTTATTAATTCTATAAGTGAAATAAAAGTAAAAGGAGACATAATCCTCCTTCTTGTTTGTCTAGTTTCACATGGCTACCATAGTTAATACTACAGGCTGGGCAACTTCAACAATAAAAATTTATTTTCTCAAAATTCTGAAGGCTAGCAGTTCAAGATCAGAATATCAGCAGAATGAGTTTCGTCTGAGGCCAATCTCTTTCTCTCTCTCTGGGTTACAGAAACCTGTCAAAAACTGGGGTCCTCACCTGGTCTTCCTTATGGACCTATGTTTGAATTTTCTCTTCATATAAGAACACCAGTCATATTAGGTTAGCACTGGCTCTACTTCTACATTAATTGCTCCTACTGGGTGTGACACATGCTTGTAAACTCAGCACTTGGGAGGCTGAGATAGGAGGATCATAGGTTTGCGGCCCACCTCAGCTACTTTGTGAGACCCTCTGTAACTTATGAGATCTTGTTTCAAAAAAATTAAAAATAAAAAATTAAGGCTCAGGGTGTAGCTCTGAGGTAGAATGCCTCTGAATTCAATTCCCAGTACCACAAAAAATTAATTAATTAATAATTCCTTTAAAGAACCTGTTTCTAAATACAATCCATTTGGAGGTACCGGGTGTGGGGGTTCAAGATGTAAATTTGGGGGGGGGGGGCAATTTATCCCATAATAGCATCCTTTAGCAGGAGAGAAGAGAAATACCTTGTAAGGTTTTCAGTTGTTTGAACTAGCACAGCAGATCAGATTTTAATCAGACTCACCTAAATCAACATGTATATTCTGTGGGGCTCCCTAGGTCTTCTTTCTAATAATGGACATGTAATGTCCAGCCCAGATCAATTGTAAGGTAGTGAGGTACATGGGACATTATTTATGTAGGAGAAAAATATTTAGGATGCAAGAAACCTCCATTTTGTGCTCCATTTTATACCTAGCTTACAGGATATTTTCCAAGGAGCCATACCAACATAAATTCCTATGTCCTAAATTTGGTTAATGTTTCTTAAATCAGGAACATAAAAAAATTATTCTCTGCCTAAAAATATCAGTGTTTATTCACCAGAAATTTCATCTGTCAGGATGTTCATAATATTAAAGCAAGTTATTTGCCTGGTTGCTTTCCCCCAAAACATCCTTCTCTCCCAATCCACTCTATCCCAATAATAAGGAAAAAATGGATCTGAGCCAGATGCTTTGCTTCTTGTGCCCCAATGATGCAGTACAGTGTAAACTCATTCTTTTATTTCCCTACACAATCTTCAGTATATTTCAAGTTGTTCTTTTATGTCAACAGTAATAAATTATATAGAATCTTTTTGGAAAAATCAGTATAATTATCTTTTTGTGAAATAAGTCTATATCAAATCAGAAATATATTTAATAAATAGCTGTCTAAAGAGAATGTTTTAAGTGGTCTTCCAAAGTGTATGTCCACAAAACCTGTACTATAATTATATTTTGGTTTTACTCTCATGGGAAAATTTTTCTTGTATTGAACATCTATTGAGTTCTATGTCCAGCATCTTCTTTTCTGATAAATTCTTTTTTCTTCCCCAGCCATTCACATGATAATCACAGAAGCACTTCCCCACCAACACTGAGACTGTAATAACCCAAATGGGTCTGTCCTAATCCAGTACAGTACAATTCATCAAAGTTTACAGAGTTTTTAATCTAATTTTTAAATGTCATCTAAATTGGCAACCCTAGTGTGACTTCTAATATCCCACCAGAAATACCATAGCACTTTGGAAGATCTGGGGCACACTAACCACAAACACATATTATTTTTAATAATAAAGTGTAAATAATTAATTATGACTACTACTAGTAGTACTAGTAGTAGTAGTAATAGCACCCATATAATAGAATTTTAAGTATTCCTTTATTCCTCTACAGGTATCAAATTTTTGATAATTATTATGCATCACTTCTATAATTAGGGTGAATTCATAAATAAAACATCTTTCTATAAAAATAAATTCTTTGTTAACTATATTTTATCAGTCTTCATGGCAGGTGTGTGTTATTCTGGAATTTAGTTTTATTTGCTCTTTGTATTAGTCTATAGCTAATTTCCTGGACTTAGGAGTTGCTTTTAAAAAGTTTCTAGCATGAGGCTTTTAACTTTCACCTCTGTTCTCCACTGAGCCAGCCACTACCTAGGTTCCCTTAAGGTATGTCAGTTCCAAGATGACAAAATCAGATGATACAAGGCACGTTTATACCTGTCTTCAGACATCACAGTATCAATCACTTCTGCAGCAGTTTATTAGCCAAAATAAATCACAAGATCATTCCAAATTCATGGTGAAGAGGAGATAGATGCCTAGATTCATTCATATTCTCTCTCTCTCTCTCTCTCTCTCTCTCTCTCTCTCTCTCTCTCTCGGTTTGGTTTTGGTTTTGGCACTGAGAATTGAGCCCAGGGGTGCTCTACTTCTAAACTATACCACCAACCCTATTTTCTTTTCTTTTTCTTTTGAAACAGGGTCTTCCTGTGTTACTGAGGGTCTCACTAAGTTGCTCAGATGGGCTCAAACCTGAATCCTCCTATCTCAGGCTCCCAAGTTCTGGGATTACAGGTGTGCTCCACCATACCCAGTAAGATTCCATCTCTTATTGCGGACTACTAAAGTCATATTGCAAAGCAGTGTGGAATTACTTCAGATATCTTTGCAAACAATGTCCTTAACTAGCACAGCTCATTCATCATCACATCAAAAAAGTTTCTGAGTCCCTTCCAAGCACCAAATACTGTTCCAGTCACTAGGGAAATGCAATAAACAAGATATAGTCCTTGTTCTTGTAGGGACCACAGCAAACATGGATGGCAATTTGTGCTGTGAGTGCTACAAAATTCCAGGTTGGATGGAAAAGCCATGCAGGCTGACCTAACCCAGATGGGGAAGTAGCAGGCTGGAGCTGAGTTGCAGAATGGCAGTCTGGACAGTATTATTTTCTCTGTGTAATTGTCAGGGCTTTTTACTTTCTGTGTCTATCCACTTGACTCCTAATGCTTTATTCCACTATGTCTGTGCTAAGCATGTCTTTATTTATCCCCTGACATATAATTGTATGATTATGGAGTGGATCTGGAAAAAATGGAGGATTAATTTTTGTGAAAGAGCAATACTTTTTTAACCAAGTCAAAAATCTTTTCTAAATTTGAAGAATTTATCAATTACAAAGCTGGTTTTGTAAAGTATTCAGTTCTCCTTTGATCAATGGGCCTATAGACTGAGTTCCCTGATGCCTAAAGTAAGTTTTAACTAAAATATTTTCCTAGCAAAGGGATCTTTTGTCATCCAAAATGAAACCACAGTTGTGGTATATTTTGTTAGAAAATACAAATCAATAAGCTGAGATTCCAGGGTCTAAAAATCTGTTGGACTGGAGTTGATTGATTTATTAATATATACACAGCACACTGAGAAGAAGATTTAGGGTTTTTATGGCTGTTCAAAGAGTGTTTGAGATGAAAAATCCTGTGGGAAAGGAGATGAAAGAGAAGAGTACATTGGAATGTTGTCATATAACTACTAGAAAGCTCTCCACCAATGTGTTATATTTTTCCCAGCAGGTTTGTTGGAAAGGTGATTCTTGTATTAACTCCTGAGTCTCATGATGAGCTTGTGAGGTAGACACTCCTTAGAGTATGGTATATGCTATCAAAGAAAATAGTGACTAGCAGCAGACTTGTTGCACAGAAGCATGGTGAGGGTTCAGAATGTTTTGAACATTGTCAAGAGTACTGAACCAATGAATCAACTGATGTTTTTGAATCCCTATTATGTACTAGACACTGAGTGAGGTTCCATATAATTTTAGTTGTGGAGTAGATCTGGAAAAATGGAGAATTAACTTTTGTGAAAGAGCAATACTTTTTCAACCATGTCAACAATCTTTTCAAAGGTAGAATGTCCCTGGATTCAATCTGCAATGCCAACAAATAAAGTAAGGTAAGTAAGTAAGTAAGTAAGTAAGTAAGTAAGTAAGTAAATAGAAAAAACTGCCTCAGTCAACAGAGGGAAAAAGAAAAAAGTAACCCCATTTGTGCCCTGACCTTCTTAAGGCTCTTGAATTCAAAGCATCTAGTACCTCAGGAAGCAGGGGTGAAGATGAAATTTAAACATCTCTAAAAGGAGTTTTTAGCCAGGCATGGTGGTGCACACTTGTAATCCCTGCGCTTGAGAGGTGGAAACAGGAGGATCACGCAGGTTCGAAGCCAGCCACGCTGGCTTAAGAGACCCTCTTTCCAAATAAAACCTATAAAATAGGTCTGGGAGTGTATCCCAGAGGTAGACAGGCTTCCAGGAACCCCAGTACCACCAAAAATAAATAAATAAATAAAAGGAGATTTTATCTTTTTCTTTTAGTCTTCCCAACATGGTATCTACCCTCACCTACTCTGGAAAAGTACTAAAGGTTTTTCCTTTGTAGAGGGGAAAATAGGTCCCTGAACTAAAGACAAAAGGTAGAGCCCAGGCAAAGGTATCTTGCTGAAAACAAGTCTCGTGCGGAGTGTGAGAGCACTAGCTCTCCCAAACCACTTCCCATTTAGGAAACGAACTCACATATCTACTGAGGATATTGCTGAGACTCGTTGCTGAGAATATTCAATAACTAAATAGAAAAGACAAAACTTGCCAACCATTTAGAGTTACCTAACCAAATGGAATATAGAGATTGTCATAAAATGAAGATTACAATCAACAAGCTTTCCCCACCTCCTCAATGCACATAATGCTTTCAAATAAGCTTTTTGTGCAACACTATTAAATATATAGTCCAGAATTACTGGATAGTGTAGGAAATCATCTAAAACAGAGTGCAGATATTTATTATAAAGCAAAAAAAAAGTTTAAAATATCAACCAGGAAGAAAGAGAAGCTGCAAATTAAGAAATAACTTTCTTTACCAATTTTTTAAAATATTATCCACAAGCCAGGCATGGTGGTGCCCATCTGAAATTCCACAATATAGTAAGATAGCAGGTTGGAGACCAGCCTCAACAATTTACTGAGCCCCTGTTTCAAAATTAAAAATGAGAAAGGGCTGGGAGGGTAGCTCAGAGGTAGAAGGCTTCTAGGTTCAATCTTTAGTACCAAATTTTTTTTTCAACAAAAAAAGAGATGGTACTATAAAATAGACAACTCCCCTTTTTGATCTGTTCAGGCTGCAAACCTTAGAGTTATTCTTGACTCATCACACACACTCCCATGACCAGCTGTCAGCATACCTGGTTTTGTTTTCACAATCTATACAGACTTTGATCACTTCTAAGCTTCTGAATTACCACTGCACTAGTCCAAGTGTTACGATTTGGACTGTTACTGTTATTGTCTGGAGGAAATGTCCCCAGGGGCTTTTGTTAGACCCCTGGTAATAATTTCCCTCAAACACAAAAACTGCAGGTTCTTGTTCTGAGCTAAGGATAGATATGCAATAGCTCAGACTCTTGCTGAAGATGTAAAGTAGTTTATTAAAAAGATAGAAATACAGAAGATAGTTACAGCCGAAGTACAAAACATGGAATATACTTTTAATAGACATGACATCCTCCATCTTGTTTCATGTAATTCTGAAGTAGTAAAAGTATTTGTAAAGTTCCTCCACTTACTTTTCCCGCCCAGGTGTCTCATTTCACGGAGGTCAAACTCCTCCTCCCATCCTAACTAGATTATCCAATTATGTAAACCTGTCTTTAAAATGAGGATGAGGAAGTCCTAGTTCCCCTCTCCTATAGACTTGCTAATTACCTTAGCTAATTAGCACATTGCCTTAAGGACCTAACTTCAACTGTTCCATTGCCTGAATCATTGTTCCCCTACACAGTTCCTTTGAATATTTAAGTCTATGTTCAAATGTTCTCTTCTTAGTAAGGCCCATGTCTACTCTTCCACTCCTGTTGTTTTAATCCATAGTATGTACAATATTCTAACATATATCTAAAGCTCATGGTTCATTATCTTAGTTCTGCTTAGTAAGATAGTTCTGTTTTCTGAGAATCTGAACATTGCCTGGAAAATAGGCTATACTGTTTTCTGAGGGACCACAGAGAGCCCTGATTATTGTCTCACAGTTCTAGGTGCTAGAAGTCTGCAATTAATAATAGATTTGTTTAAAAGGTTGGTTACTTCTGAAAGTTATGCAGGAGAATCTTTTCTATAAATATTTTCTAGATCCTAGTGGGGTTCTGACAATCTTTGGGATTCCATGGCTTGTAAATGCACCACTCCAATATCTGCCTTTGCTATATGTATCTCTCCCCTATGTATTCACAGAGTAATTTCTATGTATGTTGTCTATGGGTCAAAATTCTTTCTTTGTATAAGGATATCACCATATTGGATTAAGGCATACCCTAATGACCTCATTTTGTGTGTGTGTGTGTGTGTGTGTGTGTGTGTGTGTGTTTGAGGATGGATCCCAGGGGCATTCGACCTCTGAGCTACACCCCTGCCCTAGTTTTTATTCTTTTATTTTGAAACCGGGTCTCACTGAGTTGCAGAGGACCTCACTTAGTAGCTGGGGCTGTCCGCAAACAGCAATCCTCTAGTCTCAGCTTCACGAATGCTGGGATTACAAGTGTGCGCCACCATGCCTGGCTTCTCTAATGACGTCATTTTAATTTAACTTTGTGAAACCTTTATTTCCAAATAAGGGCATATTTGAGGTGCCTTAGCACACTTCAACATATCTCTTTGGGGAGAACACTCAATAGTTTTTGAATACTAATTAAAGTTATTTCTATAAATCAAGAAATATTTATAGAATGCTTTAAAGGGGCTTTGAAGCCAGGCGTGGTGGCGCAGGCTTGTAATCCCCGCGCTTGGGAGGCGGAGACAGAAGGATTGCGCAGGTTCGAAGCCAGCTGCACTGGCTTAAGAGACCCTGTTTCCAAATATTAAAAAGTATAAAATAGGTCTGGGAGTGTAGCCCAGAGTTAGAAAGGTCTCCAGGAACCCCAGTACCACCAAAAGGGGGGCTTTGAAATTAAAAACACAATAACATTTTTTTTTTTGGTGGTACTGGGGTTCCTGGAAACCTTTCTACCTCCAGGCTACACTCCCAGACCTATTTTATATTTTCATTTGGAAACAGGGTCTCTGAAGCCAGTGAGACTGGCTTTGAACCTGCATAATCCTCCTGTCTCATCCCTCCCAAGCGCGGGGATTACAAGCGAGTGCCACCACGCCCGGCAGTCACATAAATTTTTAAAAAATAAGAAAATGCACATGAGGATGCCTTTGGAAAATATGACAAACACACAAAGGATTGGAAAATTAGAGGTAATAATAAATTTAAAGGACCAATTCAGAGGTATAATATGTGACTAATAAAAGTACCATAAGGAGTAAAAATAAAGGAATAAAACATTGATGAATGAATGAGAAACTACTTAGAACTTAAGGATATGAGCTCCGTAGAACTGTGAACAAAACCTTATGAGTTTGAATGTAGTAAGAGGAGAACCATACTTCCAAGAGAGAATATGAGAATAAGTTAGTGAGATATAGAAAAAGAATTATGCAAGAAATCCAAAAAGAAAATTATTAGCTGGGTGAAGGAATTAATATATAAAAGGTAACATTACCATAACCTTACAAGATGCAGCTATTAATAAGACCAAAATTATAATGCTACTATATTCAAAATGTGTGTAGTTTTGTGCATATATAAGTAAGAGGTGGAGTTAAAGACAGATAAAGTTTTATCTTCTGGAGTGGAAGTTCAATAGATGATGTTCAACACTGAAAAACTAGTAGCAATATAACCACATAATTTATAGGTAAAGCAATAACTACCAAAAGATACACCTGAATAAGCCAAAAGTAGTGAGCTCTGGAGAAAAGGAAATTGATAAAAGGGCTGGTAGAATGCTGATTTTTATAAAAAATCCTGGGAGAAATTTTTGACTATTTAAATAAGTAGTAGTATGAAAAATAAGAAGTCAATTTTAAAAAGAGAAGGGGAGAATAAAAAGAGAGAGAGGAACAGTTTTCTAGATAAAGAAACAAAGGCAGGGCTAGTTTGTGGCATATTTAATAAGACAAAATGAGTTCAGTCTGACAAAATGAATTCAATTTGACTGGAGTATCAATAGCAAAAGATTAGAAAATGGAGTTAGACAAGAAGAAAGACATACACAGCTTGTGAACAATATAAAAAGAATCCTGACATATAAAGAATGAGATAGTTTAAAAGAGTATTATGGTTTAGATATTGTTTGATTGTGTCCCCCAAAGTTTCATGTGTTGGAATCTTGGTCCCCAGTGAAGCAGTATTAAGAGATGGTAGTTCTTTCATTTTTATTTATTTAGTTATTTATATATTTATGTATGTATGTATGTATGTATGTATTTATTTATTTATTTATTTATTTATTTATTTATTTATTTATTTTTGGTGGTACTGGGGATGGAACCCTTCTATCTCTGGGGTACACTCCCAGACCTATTTTATATTTTATTTGGAAACAGGGTCTCTTAAGCCAACAAGGCTGACTTCAAACCTATGCAATCCTCCTGTCTCCACCTCCCAAGCATGGGGGAGATGGTAGTTCTTATGTGACCTTAGTTTCCAAGAGGATGAGTTGCTACAAAAGATAAATTATAGCCCCTTCCCAACTCTCTGACTTTCTTTCTCACCATGTGAACTCTCACATGACTCCCAGCAACCCAGCAACTGCCCACTGAGAATCCCCAAAAAAAGCTAGGCAGCCCTACCCAAATGCCTTGATCCCCAGAACATAGCCAGCAGCTCACCTCAAGATGCTTTACTGAAGAATCCTTGAGTAGGAAAAAGCAGCCCTACTTACTCAACAATAATCTAAAGAAGCAGCAAAGTATTATTTTCAGAATGGCTCATTCCACCAAGTCCCCCAGCAAAAACTGTACAGCCCCACTTGTCATTCTTATGGCCTCCAGAAACATTTATGCAAACCTTTACAGAAGTTCCACCTATTGAGGCCCTAAGAAATAGAACCCACTGACCCACTCTTGACCCCAGAAAGAAGCAGATCAAACCATCATCAGAACACTGATCTCAAATTCCTTGGGATTTAACCCATATTACACTTGGATATTGATAGATGTCCCATCTGGTCAGAGTGGTACAACCAATCCCTATGCTCCTCAGATACTGACAGAAACCCCAGTGTGCTTCCAAGCATGACAGCCACACTTACTTGAGCCCACCAAGATGGCTCCATTCTTACACAACCTGTGAAAACTGACAGGTGCTTCATACGCATGCCTGGTCAAATGGTTCCAAGAGTTTCAGTTAATTTGCTGCACATAAGAAAGCTGCATCCTAGCTCTTGGTACACTCTCACAATAACTACATCCTGAGTTACTGATTCACCTGGAGATATCACCAACACTGAAAACAACTGAAGAAGCTACATGAATGTTACACCAAAGTGTCCAAAAGGAACAAAGCTAATTAAACATATCCAACCAAAACTTTAGAAGACATCCCAGCAAAGTCTTTTATTATGGAAGCTGATGATCCAGCAGGTAAACAAATACAAATGTAGGGACACAAGAAGCATGAGGGAAAAAAAACAAGGTAACATCATTCCTACAGAGAAACATAATGCCTCTCTACCAACAGACCTCAAAAAAAAAGAAAAAAAATTTGCTATAAGATTAATCCAAAAGAATGACTTCAAGAAAACTTAATGATCTACAGAAAGAATACAGACAGCTAATTCAATAAAATTTTTAAAATAATTTACACAATAAAACTTTTGCTTTATAGATATTCCAAATGGAAAAGAGAAAGGAAAAGGTATAGAAAATCCTATTTGATGAAATCATACATATAAATAGAAAATCAGTAAAGAGATAAAGATTATTTTTAAAAGTCAATCAGAAATTTCAGAGCTGAATAACTCAATAAGTATAACTAGAAATATAATTGAGAACCTTAACAGCAAGATTGTCAGAAAGAAAAAAAAGAATCTCTAAGTTTAAGATAGGTCTTTCGAGATAACCAAGTGTGATAATAAAAAGAAAGAAACACATGTGAACTGGGAACTAGGCAAACTTTCACCTAAGGGGTATTCCAGATGGAAAAGAGAAATAAAAAGGTACAGAAAAATCCTATTCAATGAAATCATTGCTGAAAAGTTTCAAATGTTGAAAAAGATACATATATCAGGTGCAGAGGATCAACAGACTCCCTAGTAGATATGATAAGAAAAGGTCCTTTCCAAGGCATGTTATATTCAAACTGGAGAGAGAGAATTCTACTTTTTAAAATAGTTTCTTATCTATGATAAATGAATCCTCATTAGCTTAACCAAAAAAAGAGAGAATCAATCTAAATTACAAAGATAAGAGATGAAAAAGGAGATGTTAACACAGAAATTATAGAAATCTAAAGGATTATCAGAAACTACTTTGAAAAACTGTACTACAACAAAATGAAAAATCTGGAAAAAATATTGGCAACTTTGTAGATAAATATAAGATTCCTAAACTGAGTCAAGAAGATATAGAAAATTTAAACCAACCAATAGCAATCAAAGATATTAAAGTAGCATTAAAGAGCCTAACATCAAACAAAAGCCCAGGACCAGATGGTTGCCCAAGTAAATTTTATAAAACCTTTATAGAAGAGCTAATGCCAATACTCCTCAATCTTAATAGAGACTCTCAAATACATTCTATGCAGCCAAAATCACATTAATACCAAAGCCAAATAAAGACAGCTCAAGAAAGGAAAACTATAGTCCTCTATTGTTGATGAACTTACACACAAAACTGCTAAACTAAATACTAGCAACACCCATTCAAAACCACATCAAGAAAATCATTCACCATGACCAAGTAGGATTCATCCCAAGGATGCAAGGCTGGTTCAACATATAAAAAAAGTAATTCATGTAAATCTTTGCATAAACAGAATCAAAGACAAAAATAACATGATCATATCAAGATGCTAAAAAAGCATTTGACAAATTCCAACACCTGTTTATGTTAAAAGCACTGCAGAGAATCAAGATCAAAAAAACATGCCTCAATATCATAAAGGCAATATATGATAGGCCCACAGCCAAAATCATATTATAGGGCAAAAACTGTGAGAATTTCCCCCTAAAAACAGGAACAAGACAAGGATGTCCATTATCACAACTTCTTTTCAATATAGTACTTGAGACTCTAGCCAGAGCAATAAGGCAACAAAAGAAAATCAAACGAGTACAAGTAGGAAAAGAAGAACTCAAACTATTGCTATTTGCAGATGACATGATAATATACTTTGAAGACATAGAAAATTCAACCAAAAGGCTTAATGAATTCATCATCAAATTCAGCAGTGTCTGGATACAAAATAAATCTTAAAAAATCAGAAGCTTTTCTGTATGAAAGCCATAAATCCACTGAAAAAGAAATCCAGAAAACATTTTCACTCAGGATATTCCACACAAAACATATATAAAACACTTAGGAATAAACTTAACCAAGGAAGTAAAAGACCTTTACAAAGAGAATTATAAAACATTAGAAAAAGAAGACCTTAGAAGACGGAAGCTCTTCTATGTTCTTGTATAGGCAAAATAAGTATCACCAAAATGTCCATTCTTCCAAAAATTATCTACAGATTTAACCAATACCCATTTAATTACTAAGGTAATTCCTGACAGACATAGAAAAATCAGTCCTTAAATTCATTTGGAACATTAAAAAAAAAAAAAAACAGAGTAGCCAAAGTAGTTCTCAGCAACAAAAAACATGCAGGAGGAATCATAATACCTGACTTTAAAGTATACTTCAAATCCATAGTAATAAAACAGCATGGTACTGGCACAAAAACAGATACATAGACCAACAGAGCAGAATAGAAGACTCAGAAACAAATCCACGCACTTAGAGCCAATTTATTTATTTATTTATTTATTTTTATTTTATTTTATTTTTTGGTGATACTGGAGTTCCTGGAAGCCCTTCTACCTCTGGGATACAATCCCAGACCTATTTTATACTTTTTTTAGTTTTTGAAAGAGGGTCTCTTAAGCCAACACAACTAGCTTAAAACCTGAGCGATCCTCCTGTCTCCGCCTCCCAAGCGTGGGGATTACAAGCATGCACCACCACGCCCAGCCTGCCAATTGATTTTTGACAAAGGGGCCAAAGATGTACACTTGAAAAAAGATAGCCCCTTTCACAAATTGTGTTGGCAAAACTGGTTAATCATAGGTAGAAAAATGGAAATAAATCCCACTTTCTCACCCTGCACAAGAGTCAATTCAAGATGGATCAAAGACTTGGAAATCAGATCAGAGAGCTTATAGTTCCTTAAAAGAGCATAGGTCCAACACTGCAACACACAGGCACAGATAAAAACTTTCTCAATAAAACCCCAAAGGCACAAGAAACTCAAAGGCGAATCGATACATGGTACTGCATAAAACTGAAGAGATTCTGTACAACAAAGGAAACTGTCAAGAATCTCAATCAAGAGGCAACAGAATGGGAGAAGATTTTTGCAACCTACTCCTCTGAGAGAGGACTAATATCTAAAATATACAGAGAACTTAAAAAAGTCAACACTAAGAAAACAAATAACCCAATCAAAAAATGGGCCAGTGAATTAAATAGAAATTTCACAAAAGAAGAAATTCAAATGGCCAATAAATGCATGAAAAAATGCTCAGCATCATTAGCAATCAGAGAGATGCAAATCAAAACCCACCTGAGATTTCACCTAACTCCAACTAGAATGGCAATCATTCAAAATACAAACAACAACAAATGCTGGTGAGGATGTAGAGAAGTGGGAACTCTAAGACATTGTTGGTGGAATTGCAAATTAGTGCAACTACTTTGGAAAATAATATGGAAGATCCTCAGAAGAATGGGAACTAACCTACCATATGATCCAGCAATGCTACTTCTGGGTATTTACCTAAAAGAATGGAAACCAAACTTCCAAATTAATGCATAGATATCTAGGTTCATAGCTGCACAATTCACCATTGCCAAACTATGGAACCAGCCAAGATATCCATCAACAGATGAATGGATTATAAAACTATGAGATATGTACATAATGGGATTTTACTCAGCCATAAAAAAGAACAAAATTGCATCATTTTTAGGAAAATGAATGGAACTGGAGAACATTATGCTAAATGAGATTAGTCCATCACAAAAAGCTAAAAATCGGATGTTTTCCCTAATATTCAGAAAGTAGGGAGAAAAAGGGTCATAGGAAGAGCTCTAGTTGTAGGAGGAGAAATTATACATGAGCAAATAATGTGACCTGAAGGAGATGGGAGAAAGGAAGAGGGGAATCCCCTCTTTGTGAATGTACATGATATACATTCACAAACATATCAAAGTCAATCATTAATCCAAAGTGAGAAGGAAGGAGAGGTGAGGGAATGGGGTGGGAAGTGGAGAAGGGCTAAATGAGTGATGTGTGCTTGTATGCCTCTACCATCTTGTACTCCATTAGGATGTATGACTACAATGCACCAATAAAAAGAGAAAAAAAGAAAAAGGATAAAATAATATTAGTAGAAAAAATAAATACCAGAGCAGATTTACCTGATATATATACTAAAAATATACTAATAATCAATTAAATGAATAGTTGTTTTTAAAGAGAAACAAAATTTATTAACATTTATCTAAACTAAACAAAATAAAAAAGAAATTGAGACCCACATATATACAATAAGAAATGGAAACAGAGACATAATATAGACACCAAAATAAAAATAAAAATTACCATTAGGGACTGTTATGAAAAATTATATATAAAAAATTAGAAAGTCTAGAAAAAAACTGATTAATTTCTAGATACATATAACCTACCAAAATTGAGCTATAATGATATATAAAATCAAAACAGAACAATAACAAATAAGGAGATCAAATCAGTAATAAAAGTCCTCAACAAAGAAAATTTCAGGTCTCAAGGAAATCACTGCTAAATTCTACCAAATTCTTAATACAGAAAAAATAACAATTTTTTAAATTTTTTATTGGTGCATCAATAGTCATACATATTAATGGGATATAAGACGGTAGAGGCATACATGCACACATCAATTATTTTAGCCCTTTCTTGATTCCCACTCAATTCCCTCCCCTTCCCTCCTTCTCATGTTTGGCTTACTGATTGACTTTGATATGTATATAAATTTAAATCATGTACACTTGGAAATTTCCCTCTTCCCTCTCCCATCCCCCTCAGTTATGTCACATTATTTGCTCATCTATGATTTCTCCTTTGTGTCTAGAGTTCTAAATATCTACAATATACAGAGAACTCAAAAAAACTCACTAAGAAAATAACCCACTCAAAAAATGGCTAAATAAACTAAATAGACACTTCACAAAAAATTCAAATGGCCAATAAATGTATTAAAAATGTTCAACAACATTAGCAGAGAGAAGCAAATAAAAACTACCCTGAGATTTCACCTAACTTCAATAAGAATGGCAATTTTTAAAACAAGTCTTTTTAACCTATTCCAAAGTATTGAAATGGAGGAAAATCTTCTAAATTCATTTACAAGGCAATTATTACCCTGAGACCAATATCAGGCAAGGACACAACAAAATATAGAAACTTTCAGAATAATATTCCTAATGTGGATAGATGCAAAAATAATCAATAAAACACTAACAAATTAAACCCAAGATTTCTTAAAAAGGACCATATGCCACATCAAGTGGGGATTATCCAAGGGCAGTAAAGTTAGTTCAACATATAGAAATCAATAAATATGACACATCACACCAACAGAAGGAAAGATGCAAATTATATCATCATCTCATCAGATATAGGAAAATAATTTGATAAAAACATTCCTTCATGATAAAAATCTCAAAAAAAATGTGTCCATAAGAAATGTATCTAAAAGTAATAAAGTCTACCCAAAAGAAAAGAAACCAAACTACCAAACTAATGCATGTGTATCTATGTTCATAGCTGCACAATTCACCATAGCCAAACTATGGAACCAGCCAAGATGTCCATCAACAGATGAATGGATTACAAAACTGTGGGATATGTAAACAATGGAATTTTACTCAGCCATCAAAAAAAAAAAAAAAACTCAATTACATCATTCTCAGGGAAATGGATGGAACTGGAGGACATTATGCTAAGTGAGATTAGTCAGGCACAAAAAATAAGAAATCAGATGCTTTCCCTAATATGTGAGAGTTAGGGAGAAAAGAGGAGCAAACAAGACAACCTAAAGGAGGAGAAATGAGGGGGGAAGAGGAAAATCTCTAAAGCTCACAATGTACTTAAACATATCAAATTCAATCACTAAGCCAAGCAAGGGAGGGAGGGACGGGGAGGGAATGGGGTGGGATTTGGGTAGGGGTTAAATCAGCGATGAGTACATGTTTGTACACACAAGTTTTTTACCCCAATAAGTTGTATGAATATAATGCACCAATAAAAAATTTAAGAAAAAATAAAATAAAAGCAATAAGGGATACACACACACACACACACACACACACACACACACACACACACGGCCTGTCTCATACTGAAAGGGAAAAGCTGAAATCATCTTCTCTAATAATATTAGAGACATGGAAAGGGCATATACTTTCACTACTCTCACTCACTATATTATTGGAAGTCAGCCAGGGCAATAGACAAGAGAATCAAATAAAGATCATCCAAATACGAGGAGGCCAAAGTACACCTGTTTGCAGATTATATGATTTAACATGAAGACAAACCTGAACACTTTACAAAAAAAAACTGTTAAAACTAACAAATGGCCGGGCGTGGTGGCGCACGCTTGTAATTCCTGCGCTTGGGAGGCAGAGACAGGAGGATCGCGCAGGCTCGAAGCCAGCCGTGCTGACTTAAGAGACCCTGTTTCCAAATAAAATATAAAAATTTAGGTCTGGGAGTGTAGCCCGGAGGTAGAAGGTCTTCCAGGAACCCCAGTCCCACCAAAAAAAAAAAAATTTTAAAAACCCTAACAATTGAATTTAAAAATGTTACATAATACAAAAAACAATACAAATTCAGTAGCTTTTTTACACACCAATAATGAAATTGTTGAGAAATAAAACCTACTGAAAATAACTATAAAAATAATAACATAGCAATAAATAAATTAACCAACAAATGAATAATATCTACCAAAAAATGCAGATCAAAGAATTAAATGCAGATCAAAGAATTAAAGAGGGCACCAAAAACGCATTCCATGTTTCTTCATGGAGTGGAAGAAATAAGGTTACTAAAACATCCATAGAACCCAAATCAGTCTACAGATTCAACGCAATCTGAATCAAAATATCAATGGTATTTTTCACAGTATTAAAAAATACTCCTAAATTTGTATGGAACGTCAAAAGATCTCAAATAGCCAAAGCAATTGTTAGCAATAAAAAAGAAGAAAACTAGAAAGATTACAATACCTGACTTCAAAACATACTATGTAGTGATATTTACCAAAACAGCATGATACTGGCATTAACATAGACACAGAAATCAAAAACACAGATTTAAAAAAAAAACAAATAAATCTATATCTCTGCAGCCAAATTATTTTCTACAAAGACAGCAAGAACATTCTTCAAAGAAAGGAAAGTTTTTTTTTTCTTTTCTTATAAATGATATTGGGGAAACAGAAATAAAAAATCACTAGTTACCAAGAAAATGCAAATCAAAACTACAATGAGATATTATCTCATCCCAGTTACAATAACTGTAATCAAAAAGACAAAAATTAACAAATTCTGGTGAGGATGCAGAGAAAAGGAAACTCTTAAAAACTGTTGGTGGGATTTTAGTTAGTACAGCCTTTATGGAAAACACTATGTAGGTTCCTTTAAAAAATAGAAATAGATCTACCACATGATTGAGCATTTCCATACTGGGTATATATCCAAAAGAATTGAAATAAGCGTTCTGAAGAGAAATCTTGACTTGCATATTTATTATAGCATAATATTCAATATGTGAATAGCATTCATAGATGGACTAACAGATAAAGGAAATATGCTATGTGGTATATATTTTTCAGCCATAAAGATAAAATTCTTTCAATTGAAATAATATGGATGGGGCTGGAGGACATTATGTTAAGGAAAATAAGTCAAGCATAGAAAGACAAATGCCAAATATTCTCACAGATAATCTACAAAATTGATCTCAAAGACTAAGAGAATTAAATAGTGTTTACTGAAGCCCAGGAATGGTACTGAGTACGGAGGGATGGAAAGGGATTGTTAACAGGTGCAGGGGTGTAGTTAAAAGGAATAAATTCTAGTGTTCAACAGTAGAATAACCATAGTTGAAGATACTTAAGTGAATATTTCATAATAGCTAGTACAAAGGAATGACAAGTGTTTGAGGTGATAGAGATTCAAATGATCTTGATCTGATCATCACACATTATGCACAAGTATTGAAATGTCACACTGTACATAAACATGTACAATTACTGTGTGTTTATTAAAATATAAGTACATTTTAACAAATTGAGAGAAAGAAAATGAATTACAATCAAAGAACACTTAAGGGATCAAAGGAAAATTATATAGACTTTGTGGATAGGTGATATATAAAATTCAGAGACAAATAAAAGAATGCTTTTGTTGAAAGCCAAAAATAAATTTGGTAGTCAGTTTCATAACTTGCTCAAAGTCATATCATCCATTTGTTAGTTTAAACTGTGTTTGTCAATCACGCTTTAATAAATATTTAGTGTTCAAGTGTATTCTAGGAGAGGCACTGGGCTGCAGAGATAAATGTAAGTACCTTTATTCACTGATATTAATCTCCTCACATGAAAAACTCAAGAATAGAGAATCAAATAAACTTCTAAGATTATATTTATCTAACCATGAAATGCCTGGATTTAGTCAATTTTTTTAATCATTAAGTCCAACTAATGTTATATAAACATGGTCTTGGTGAGCACAACTCAAGAAGTCCTATTTTCTGTCTCCATTGTTTTCAAATCAATGCAACAGCTAAACATGTAGCATTTGCTGGATGCAGAAAATGGACTAAAAGAAAAAACATATCTCCAGTCTTCAGGATCTTTCAATCTAGGAGAAAGATGAACTGCTACCTAATTGTGCATGATTTTCACTATAGTGTCAAAATCAATGAGCTAATATTTTTCTTATAATAACTATATGGTCCAAGTTAAAGAAATGAAACAAGTTTTACAAAAAATAAAGAAATAAAAGTATAAATATCCTTATTTTCTTGGGTAAAAAATTTTATGAGAATAAGACAAATAAAATACATACAAAATTTTAAATGGCAAAGAAGAAAATGTGCTCAATTGGAAAATAATGAAGACTTTTGAAAATGTAATTTTAAAAGAATCCTTTGTAAAGTTTAAGCTAAAATTGATAAAGTCTAAGTTAAGTATATCTCAACTGTATTCAAATAATCTTTCTTTATAAAACTGTTTACAATATTTTTAAAATACAGAAAATTGAAAAAAATAAGCCAACTTATAAAAAAAAGGTCAAGACATTTTTACAGGCCACTAAAATTTTTAATATGCTCCTCTTTGCACTATCACTAAATTATTTAGGCAAGCATGCAATGAAATATAGTAATCTTTTTAAAACTCTAGAATATAATAGGATCATGACTGATATGCTTTAGGCTTTTATGAAGGAAAAACAATCATATTAGACAACATTGGGAGACATTTTTGATGAAATGCCAGAATTAATGAGTAGAACACAGTAGGTGTTGATTTTATGTCATTGTAACTTAAGTCTGTTATTTTGCAGTTAAGAAATGAAAAATAAATATCAAAGTAGCCCGACCTGCTCTCCTGATTTAATAGCTTAATTTCCAAAAATGCCAGTGAAAAATAGAACAGATGTTTGCCTAGACCATTTCTTCTTTATTATAGTTCATCTATTTTCCCTCTCCCACAAGAACACAACATCTAACAGAGTTTAATTAAGTTTATATTTTACAACACAAACCACATTGCCTTACAATAGAAATTGTGATAAAGGCATGAGAAAAGGATGTGTCCTAGAGCCTGGTCCACAGAGAAGTGTCCCAAGATCATCATTGTTCTATGGGTTTTTATGCCTGGTGATCAATGCAAAACTAAGGGATCTATTTTTATATATGTTACAGTAAAGGCTATTTTATACTAGACCAAGAAAGTGATTGAAATAACCTACATTAATGTCAAGAAAGAAAATCGATATTTTGAAAATCTTTAACCCTAGTGACAGTTTTCTTTTATTACACAGTATTATGGTTTGTATTTAGAATGTCCCCTAGAGTGCAAGTGGTAGAGGGGACAGCCATTGGGGAGGTGGGGCATGGCCAGGTTTTTTTCCCCAGGTAGGCTGCACAGTTTGTGTGTGTGTGTGTGTGTGTGTGTGTGTGTGTGTGTGTGTGTGTGTGGTGTTACTGAAGATTGAGACATTCTGCCTCTGAACCACACTCTAGCCCTAAATAAAATAAATAAGATAAATAGGCTGGCTGATAACCTGTGGTCTATCTGTCTCAGCTTAAGAGTCCTAGGATTAAAAGAGTGGGCCACAACGCCTGGCTTGCTGCATGCAGCTTTTGGCTCTTCTCTCCTCTGTGGAGAGCTGATAACAAGCTCTTTCCTACTCCTGTGTTCCCCCCATCATCATACCTAGAAGATTTTTGGCCCTGGCTTCTGCTAGCTTGGTGACATGGACAGAAATCTCCACAACTTGGAGCAAGTCATCCTCTCCATCTAAGCTTTGCATGCCAGGTGTTTGGGGGACAGCAGTGGAATGCTAACTGAAACACATAGGTTGAGAGTTTCTTTTTTCCCCCCCTAACATGGAAAAAGTATGTCAAAAGACTTCTCCCTACATCTCCTGAAATGAAGGCCACATGTCTCATGAAATTACCCTTAGGGCAAAGAGGTGCTTCACTTTGTAGCAGGTGACTCTATCACAGGAGCAGAGGTGTCAGAGCCTTGGGACTCAAGCTGCTAGAATGACTTGATTGCAGGTGTTTTTGAGGAGATTGGCTGGTCCCCAGCAAAGTGAACAATGTTCTGTCAGAGATAAGTGTAATGTAGAGGCTCAAAAGTGGATCTTCATCATGTATCAATTCAAATAAAAATAAAAACAGATGGCATTGTTGTGACTTCTCTGGGAAAGCAAAAATAGAAGTAGAGCACTTCTGTGAGCACTGAAACAATGAGACAACTGCATATAAAAATAAAAGCATAATGAAAGTTACTTGAGCAAAGCAGATATTTATGACACTCGCTTAAAAGACGCTCAGATGGAAATAACATGGGTTCAGTACAGAGGTTTCACAGTGACATCAGAGATGCGGGCTTGTGACTCTACTCAACCAACTCAGTAAGTGTCCAGGATCCCCTTAGAGTCTAAAATGGCTGGCACAGCTCCATTACAAACACGGTCCACACAGCAGGAGAGAATTGGAAAAAAGGCAAAAAAAGTACTTCTCTCAGCCACATTGGCCCCCTTTAAGTATCTTTCCAGAAGTCTTACACAACACTTTTCCTTACATCCTATTTGCAAAAAAAACTAGTTAAATGGCAACCTTCACTGTAAGAAAGCTTGGGGAAACAATTCTAGAAATTCCATTGCCTCCAGGATCTAAATCGGGATTCTTTTAAAAGGAAAGAGGGGTGTCTTTGTCCATTTGGACTGCTATACTTTAACTGGGTGGTTTATAAACAGCAAATACTTAATTCTCATAGTCTTAAGACTGGGAATTCCAAGCTAATGGGACCAGCAGATTCACTGTGTGGAAAGGCCAGCTTCCTGACACTGGGCCCTTGCAGGTGAGTGGAGCAAAGGGCTTCTCTCAAGTCTCTCCTATAACTAATCCTGTCCATGGGGGATCTTCCCCACTGTCTAATCTCCCAAAAAGGACAAGTTTTCACCATCACTTTGGAGGTTAGAGTTTCAACCTATGAATCTCAGTAGGGAAATAAATATAGATACCACAGTGGGAATGAGTAACTTAGTGGGAAAGAGTTACTTAGGAAAGCAACTAACTTTATCTGAATCTGAGTGGTTTTTTTCCCCCTTGTCTATAAATCTTAGTATGTAACTCTGTAGTGACAGAAAGCAGGTCATATTTGCCTGGGGACTGCAGGGATGGGTTCAGGAGGAAGGATTTGAAAGGGAAGTGAGAAACATATTAGGAATAATGCCTTTGTCCACTGTGTTGGTTTTAATAACAGTTTCACAGTTGTACATGTTTGTCTAATGTGTACATAAATATGTGCCATGTACTGTATATGAATCATACCTCATTAAAGCTATTAGAAATGTAAAGTAATAAACTAAAAGAAAGTGAAAAAAATAATAACACACAATCACACACACAGCATGCACTTTTCAGAAAACCATGCCTTACTGCTATTAAAAATATGTTCATGCCAGAAACAGTGGCACATGGCTGCAATCCCAGTTCTTGGGTGAGTGAGACAGAAGTATCACAGGTTCGAGACTAGCCTGGCAATATACAAAAACCCTTTTTCTTTTTCCTTTTTTAAATTTAATAGTATTTATCTTATTTATTTTTGCAGTACAAGGGATGAAACCCAGAGGCATTCTACCTCTGAGCTATACCCCCATTCCTATTTTTTTTATTCTTTACTTTGAAACAAGATCTCACTAAGTAGCTGAGGCTGGCCATGAACCTGCAATCTTCCTGTACTGGGATTACAAGCATATGCCACCATGCCTGGCTGCAAGATCCTGTTTCAAATATATATGTTATACATTCTTGATTGTGGAGTGTTTTTAAGCAACTCTCCTACCAGCATCAGAGATTCTTGTAAAATCTGAGAGCAAAGAGGAGACAATGATGGTATCAGATAATCTACTACAACTCACAAACAAAGGCTGCCAAGTATATCACTCAGTGACAACTGAAAGTACTTTCAGTTAGTAATTTTTAAACAGCCAAACTCCTCACTTGGAATAGAAACTTGTTACATTTATTATCTTTGATTTTCCTTTTGGATAGCTGAAGAGACTGAGGTAAAAAACAATTTTGTCTTTCTCAAAGTAAATAGCACTGAAGAGGTAAGAATTCAAAGACTCCAATCTCTCCCAAGGAGGGAGTTGGGCAGATATAGTCCAGCTTTTTGCCTATAATTTTAGCCACTATCACATCTTTCTATATTCTGCTTTATCAGATGAGGCTGGAACTCTACAAACCATTGAATTCAGATTCCAGATGAATTCTACATTGATACACACTTGTAATCCTAGTACTTGGGAGGTTGAGACAGGAGGATCGCAATTCGCGGACATCTTCAGCTACTTAGTGAGGCTCTCCACAACTTAGTGAGACGCCTGTTTCAAACTAAGGAATAAAAAAAAATAAGGCTTGGGTTTATCTTGGAGGTAGAATGTCCCTGGATTCAATCCCCAGCACCACATCAAAAAAGAAAAATGGAGAGGTAGTACACACTTTCTGCTCCCAGAAAGAGCTGTGCCCCTTCATCATAGCAAACAGGTGAGCTTCAGCCCCCAGTGTTTTTCAGCAGCCTCAGGACCAGCTACAACAACACCCTGTGCTCACTATGACACATCCGTCCTCAGCAGTACACACATACCCCTGATGACCCAGTTATAGTTACAGAGAGATGGTTTCCCCTATGCCCAGGCTTTCCCATGCCCTGCAAGCAAGCTGTTACTGAAAGACCCCCGCCGAGGGGAGACCCTCAATCAGCCTCGGGATAAGCGACGACAGCAAGAACACACGAGAAACTTTAATTTCCTTGATGCAAAAGCAAAAGGTAAAAAAGTTTATTAAGGAGCCAGTGCACTGGGGCCGACTCGTATAAGAGGTTCGGCCCCGAGCCACTGAAACTGAGGGTATTTATAGGGAAAAGACCATTAGTTAGGGGGTTTGGGGCTAAATTGCATGCGTTTACAGAAAATTACAGAATCATTTGAAAAGTACATTCTGTAGTCAAGTGTTAGATAAAATACCAGGTGCAGTCAGTAAGCTCCCAGGTCAAGGCGCTCTGGCCCAGACAGTATAGATAAGATGGGGTGGGCTTATCGCATATCTTACATTCCTAAGCTGTAAGCTGCAGTAAAATATACTTTTTTTTTTTTTAAACTATTAGCTGGATGTTTTAACTATTAGCTAGCTGCTAGGGGCTTATGATTTTTCTTCTAAATGGAGCCTTTCATTCCCCACTCCTTTTAGGAAATAGTTCTAATCTTAGAACTAAGTCTCTGAGTCTACATGTTTAAGGACTTCGGGTTTAACTCTTTGGTACTGCTGGTGTAGCATTAAAACCTGAACAGTATTAACTCGTTCCTTAACAAAGGCAATTAATCTATTTATTATACAAGGTCCTATGGTAAGCAAAAGCAGTAATAACAAAAGTGGCCCCATAAAAGCAGATACTAATGCAATCATCCAAGGAGATCTTATTGAACTACCCTTTAAACCATCCTTTTTGCAGGTCTTGTTCCCACTATTTATCTTCTAACTGCTTTCTAAATCTTGCCATCGATTCCTGAAATACCCCAGAATGGTTAGCATAAAAACAGCATTTCTCCTAGTAGGAGAAGGTGTAGATAAGCAGTCATTGTTGCCATCACAGGACTTCCTAATGAGGTGCAGCTTCAATAAGTTGGTAAGATGTCGTCTAAGTTCCATTCCTTTGGTCTGTGCTTCTCGCACGGGGGTGGGGGGGGGGGAGCGGTGAATTCAGTGGTGTTTTTCTTTTATCTTTACTGCAGCCAGGGTGCTACTCAGACCAGGTCACCTGGCTGTGCAACTGGGGTGTTGGGTTGATCTGCTTCACATCAGGTAGTGGGTTTTCTCTCTCACCGTTTGGAGAGCCTGTAAGGACCTAGGCACAAGAAGGCTGGAATTTCTCAGTCAGACTCTGTATCTTAAGGGTTCAAACAATATGCTGTAACATCAACAATCTAAGTTTTACAGTAGCTGGTACCCCAAAGAGTTAGTTTTCTAGATGCTTACATTTCAATCAGAACTGGCTAGAATAGTAATGTTTTGAACAACCTTGAATAATATAACCTGACTACTGAGTTTCTTTACTCATGAGGCTGTTTTTCTTGGTTACTCACTTTATGTTAGGGTTATAGGCAAATCAGCAGGATCAGACCAGCTAGGATATAAATCTAGGCTAAATTATCTTATAAGCTTAAGATATTATAAATTTCTTTGGCCTTGGAGTGTTGTCAACCTCAGATACAAAATAAGTCTCTACTGAATAAAACTCTAGGAGAGACAGAGCGAGCAGAGAACTAAGCACGGTATCTAAAGAAATTCAATATTTTGCCTGTCACCTCAAGAGCTACCCAGACTTCCTCCAGCTGGTCAGAGGGCTCATCAGAGGGGCCTTGCCGAGCCTTGGGCATCCTTAGTTCTCAGCCTCTGAGGATAGCCACAGAGCACAGCCAACCTAACTTCCCTTCAGAAGTGAGGACAACGTGCTTTTTCCCCCAGGTGCCGACAGACTCTTTGGCCAGTCTTCGACATGACACCCAGGCACCTTTGCCATGCTGGCAGATATAAGGCCTTTAGCTCCTTCCCTCTCTGTATAAGAAGCCTTTGGTATCTCTGAGGGGGCAAAGACTTATTACCCAATGCAGGGCTGTTAAATGGGCTTGTCTCTGTGTCTGCATCTGTCCATTCTGATGCTTAACTTTGTTTACCCTATTTCTGTTGTTGAGATACTCCAAAGGTCAAACTTAAAAGCTGATTAATGGGAGCCTTCATCCCAGAGACACAGTAGGATATGCATCTCATTTTTGTTAGATCAAACATAATAGCCAAATTTTTAAATTTTATTCATATATTTATCGGGGTTTTTTACACATTGACCCATTTTTATACCGGACTATACTGGTAACTATAAGTCTATGTGAGCTAATAGTATTGATAAAAATCAGATAGCTCTATCTTTTAAATGACAACATTAACAATGAAAATAAATATGTTACTATCAATAATAAAACACTTACTTAATCAGGATAAACAGATTTTTAACCCAGGTCTTAAGGCTAAATCTCTGAATCAAAAGACAAAACCTTATTGGTTAGTTCACATATAAATATAAAATTTACATACCTTTAATCTTTAACTTTTGATTTCTGAAATTTTTTAGCACATTTAGATAACTCTAGATATAGAATGACATTATGATTTAAATATCTATTACCAGAAAGACAATATGATGGTAGTTGTCTCAGCCTGAAGAAAACAAAGTAAGTTAATCTTTCAGTAACGACCTTAAACCTTTAACAATTTAAGCCACATGAACCAAGGTATCTTTTTATTATTGTTTGTTTTACTCATTTAGCAACATTTAACAAAGTTTTTCTTTAAGAACAAAAAGCTGCTGGGGATTGAGCCAGTAGCAAGAATAAGTCTTCACATGTAGGCCAAATAATAAAATATTTTTCTTTGTCTCTGAGCCATCAGGCTAGAGTTATAATTAACATTGACCTTGGTCAGCCAAAGCTAACCCTTAGTTTAGTTAACACCAAGTGTTAAAACACAAATACCTGTATTTAGAAAAATTATTATATAAATTGTTATAAAAAGCAAGCTATATTAATTATTAATTATACAAAGGAATTTTAATTCAAAGTCTTTATACCATGTAGGACTATATATCTCTGTATTTTGAAATTTTCATAAACAATTTTTAGCAGACAGATAAAAAATGACCCAAAACTCTTTAAGGACACATGTGGACAGTACATGCTCCAAATTCCAAAGTGGGCATGTACCCTGTGTTATTTGTATTGGTATCCACAACACCTAGGCTCTGACTATATTTTCAATACTGCCACATTAATACATTTTGATGCCTCTTTCCAATACTGGTACATTTTCCTCTCTGTCTAGTAACTTCCTGACACCTGTCAGGACAAAGGTAAACACAGAAAATACATTTTGATTTTTATAATTGTTGCTAACAATCATGAGCCCAATTTTTATTAATTTTTTCTTATTTTTACCATATACCTGTACCCCTTAGCAAAGGAATAAGGATGCTGACTCAGTCATAAACTGCTTCGAGCTGAATAGGGACGAAGTTGGGGGCCCGGCTTTAGGGTACAGGCATGCAGGTGGGTGGTGAGGGAGTCAGATGGGTGAGTATGTCTCTATGGCAGTCCAAAGGGCTTTGATAGATATCTGTCAGGTTCTGTCTGTAACACCATCTGATGCAGGAGATAACACTCACAAAATAGTTAGCAGACAGGGCCACAAAGCAACATGACAAGGAAAGAAAAGCAAATTGATTTCCATAACTGCTCTTTGATAAATAACATTGAAGCCAGTTTTAAAGAATTATTTTTTCCCAATGTTCTCTTTGGGAATACACAAGTGGTAGGCTTATTAGAAATCTATTTATTTTTTTTAATTTATCTTTATTACATATGCAAATATATCACAAACACTGTTTTGCAACTTATCACATATCTTTTGTAACGTGTTTTAACCTTCTTGTTTTATCCTGTTTCTTACTTTTCCCATTTGGGACAATCTTGGGATAAAACTTACAACCAAACAAATTTCATCCATGCTTTATATTTTGCTCTAATCCTTTAATCTTTTATCTGGTTCTTTGTTTCCCTTAGGGACAACCTTAGGACAAACCTTATAATATGCTTTTTTAGTTTTACAAAACCTTCTTTCTCTGTATTTACCGACATATAAAGAAATATATCCATAGACTTTCTACGTTTATCCTTTTGTTGTTATCTATCAACAAACCCAAAAAGGAGCATATTATTTAATGTTGTTCACATACCAGCAATCAAAAAACCATTTAAAAGACTTAAGTGTTATTTTAAACCTCATGAAGTTAAGAGCATCTTAAAGCATTGCCTTTGGCATTTTTTAACTCAATTGAACTATAGATTACAAGGAAAATTAAGACATTAGATAAATATCAATAGCACCTTAAAACCTTAATTTTGCAAAAGGAGCAATATTAAAAACACTGTATATTTTATTTGACCACATACCTTAAAAACTGTTGTAAATTACCACAGAAATTTACAACATCATAAAAAGCATCCCTAGTGTTTTAAAACATTGATTTTTTTAAAGAAAATAACTTTATTTAATCACCTCTCACAGGAGTTTAATTGGACAAATTTTTTGAAGTAACCATTTTAGCTAAGACTAATTGAGATAAAAATATCTTTGAGTAATAACTTTAGTGCAACCAGCAAAAGAAAATAATTTTGTTATCAGAGGAGCTGAATTTTCTGGTGTGGCTAAGAACGTAGAATGGAAGGTCATTTTAAACACCTTTGCAGTCTGAGTAAACAGATGGCTCAGGGCTGGCCTGGAAAGACTCCCCACCCTGGCTAAGCTTTTGGAACTTGGGCTGGGAAAGAAGGACACTGCCTCCGATCTGGCCTCCGAGATTTCACTCTGTGATCGCCTAAGGCTCTTTTAACTCAGGTGGTGGTAATTGGGAGGACTCACTGGGAACATAGGTCTGAGGACCCCGATTCCCTCTGGAACTGGGGGCCCTCAGCCATTTAATGGTTCCCCTTTGCACTGTGAGCCAGGCCTCAGAGGGCCTATATGGCCTCCTGGTTGAGAGCATTTCCTCCAGAGTTGCGCTTGCTTTTTCACCTTAAATAGACTTGAGCCTAGGCTTTTGCGAGCAGCCAGAATCCTTGAATGGCTTTTGTTCATCTATCTTTCCCTTTTTAAGTTTTTGTTAGACCAAATTGGCACCTGAAGTATTAGTCTGTCTGAGGATGGCCTTCCCCTCTACTGGGGTAAAGAATTAACTAATGATGTTAGCATCTATTCTTTTGAGGTGGTGTTATAGCCTTATATTTAATCCTTATTAACGAATTACATGTGAATTTTTTTCTCCAGGCTTGCAGGCAAAACCAATTGGAAACTAATCTGGCAGCACTAAGACCCTGTGGATCCCAGGCTGCTGAAGCTGCACCTGGAATGCCTGACTTTATCATGGCTAGGCTCAAGAACTTTTGCATTTTGCAAGTTGTCTTTTTTTTTTCTAGCAAGGAGCTGGGGCCTACGAGTGGCACTGCCTGTCTCCCCTATAGGAATATTCCGTTTATCGTCCAATTCTCCATTTGTGGAGGCCACAAAATATTCATTTCCCAGTGCTCTAGCCTCTTTATATATTTTCTCCCTTTCTATAGAAGTTAGTTTGTTCAAGAAGTAATCTAACATCTCTCTAAGTAAGATCATACAACGAACTGAGTAACTTGAATGCCTTGATGTAATGGTCAGGGTCAGTAGTATAACTTCCCAAGTTCTTTTTAATTTCTTTTAATTCTATTAGCGAGAAAGGCTGATGGACTCACTTTGACCCGTTCTTCCCCCCTTTTTCGTTGGACGAGTGAGGAGTGGGATGCTGACAACTTCTCTCTGGGGCTGGAAGAAATCTTCCAGCGGCTGCCCCCAGGGCAGTTTGCTCAGCCTCCCTCCAGCTCACCGTCCAAGGTTTGATTAAAAGGCAAATTAAACACACAAAATAAATGCACAGTACTAAAAAATCTTTTTCTATGCAATCTAATGCAGAACAGAGGCCGGAAGCTTTTTCCGACCCACATCATCATTTTTTTCTTCAACAGCATATCACAACCACCATACAACTAATAACAAACATCATATTCTATTACCATGGAGTAACTATTTCAACATTATTATTTTAAGCAAAACACTATAACCACCATAGAAGACAAAACAGTATCATAAAACTTTTACCATACCAAAAAACATGCCATCTCAAACAGAGCACAGAACATCATATTTACCTTCCCCCAAGGACAGCCGGGGTTCCTTGCCTCATTGCCAAAATTAAACACAAAAAAGAGAAACCAAACAAATCCACACACACACCAACTTTTTAACATTAAAGCTTTGTAATCTACTAAATTAAAGCTGTTTATACAACAAATATCTAACAAATTATTAATTACTCTTATTGATAATACTATTACTAGGCTGAAAAGAATTATTTACAACCCAGCTGGTACACACATTTTAATAAAAAAAACACAATAGCCATAACAGTCAAGATTAAACACAAAAAAAAATCACTTAAACAAACCAGACAAAGAGACACAATTGGCCCTTAACCAAACTCAGAATAAAGCCTCACCTCTTACCAAAAAATTCCCAAAACCAGTCAAAGAAACATAATTAGCACACAAAATGGAGCCCCTCCTCTCTCCAAGAGACTCCTAAGACCAGACACAATTGACCACCTCTGGCAAGTGGCCCTTCCAAACCCTAGATGGCACCCAGATGGCTGAGAGTGGGACTCTAACCCACGATCCTCAGACCCAGATGGGACGTTTCCGAGCGTCCTCGGAGGTCCCCAGACTTCCTGGGACGTCTCCCAGGGTGGCAGTCGGTTATCACAGACACGTCTATCATAACCCTCCTTGTGTGTGGGACCCAAACCCACGATCGATCGAACAAGGAGTTCTGTGCCAGCGGGCACCACTGGCACAGACGACTGCAAATACCAGAAATACCAGAAGGCAGCTGCTCACCACTATACCAGAAACCAAACCAAAAATTACAGAAATTAACACGGCCAGCAACAGGAGACATACAAGACAAACAGAGACAGACAGGTAAAAATCCTACCTCCAAGGGGTGTCTCGTGGAACATGGATGGTCGCGTTTCCCGGCCAACGCACCAAATGAAAGACCCCCGCCCAGGGGAGACCCTCAATCAGCCTCGGGATAAGCGACGACAGCAAGAACACATGAGAAACTTTAATTTCCTTGATGCAAAAGCAAAAGGTAAAAAAGTTTATTAAGGAGCCAGTGCACTGGGGCCGACTCGTATAGGAGGTTCGGCCCCGAGCCACTGAAACTGAGGGTATTTATAGGGAAAAGACCATTAGTTAGGGGGTTTGGGGCTAAATTGCATGTGTTTACAGAAAATTGCAGAATCATTTGAAAAGTTCATTCTGTAGTCAAGTGTTAGATAAAATACCAGGTGCAGTCAGTAAGCTCCCGGGTCAAGGCGCTCTGGCCCAGACAGTATAGATAAGATGGGGTGGGCTTATCGCATATCTTACATTCCTAAGCTGTAAGCGCAGTAAAATATACTTTTTTTTTAACTATTAGCTGGATGTTTTAACTATTAGCTAGCTGCTAGGGGCTTATGATTTTTCTTCTAAATGGAGCCTTTCATTACCATAGCAATGAAGATAAGCTGAGTCAGGCAGAGATCTGCTGGGTTGGCGTGGCAGTAGGTAGACACTGAGACATAGAAAGTTATGGACTCCAGGACTTAAAGGGTATACATGTCAACCAGCCACCCAAAATCTCCTCATTGGTAACCTTGTCCCCACTTCTCTGACAGTCTGAGCACCACTGCGTATGCCTCCTTTAAGTCTCAGCTATACTAACACCATGAGTTCTCTATCAGTTCCCTGGCCTCAGTCACTTTTCCCTGGAGTCCCTCAGCTTGAGGTATTCCTTCATCCCTTTGCTCCCTCAGACTTCCAGTCCTTGTATAACCAATTCCCTGTATTTAATCTACTGTGTTCAGAATACCTAGTATGACTCTCTTTCTGACCATGTAAAGATTTGTTTCCCAAGAAACTACAGCTCCTCTAAAATAGGTATCAAGGGCCTATTTCCCCTAAGTACCAGGGTCAACTGACAATTTATCTGGTCTGACACCTTGACTTTCTAAGGAGAGGATATTCCTAGTAGCCATGCCAGTAGAGCAGCGGCTGAATTATGTCTAAAAGCACTCAATTGGGCATCAGATGGACTGACACATACAGCCAGGTCTCTGCTCCTTGTCTAATCTGGTTCCAATACTCTTTTCAAAATGGCAGGGCTCAACTATGTGAGCTTTAGGCTTCCCTCCAGTTTTTATTTTTGCCTGAGTTATAAATCTGTTTCCATATCTTCATATAAAAAATAATAAAAGTAGCCGGACGTGGTGGAGCATGCTTGTAATCCCAGCATTCAGGAGGCAAAGACCAGAGGATCACAGATCACAGCCTCAGCTACTTAGCAAGGCCCTTCACAACTCAGTGAGACCCTATTTCAAAAAATCAAAAGAATAAAAAATAGGACGCCAGGTAGCTCGAAGATAGAATGTCCCTAGGTTCCATTGCCAGTACTACAAAAAAGAAAATCATAAAAGCAAATGGTAACCCTGCTGTTCTAAGTTATTTTAAATATGCCATTTAATAATAGTTTCAGGATAAATTCCCTCAGTACCTTTCTTGACCATCTTTGTATGAGCCAAGTTCTAAAGTCACAGACATGAATAAGATACATTTCTTCCCTTCAAGGAACTTACAGTTTTGTAAGAGAAGCAGAAATATAACAGAAACATCATGATACTGTGCCAAATAGGTAAGTAGAAAACAGTTTTAAAAATTGAGAACCAGGAGCAGGATGTGGTGGTACACGTATATTACATATTCAATAATTCAGCAAGACCCTGTTTCAAATTAAATTTCTAAAATGCCTGTGGATATCACTCAGAGTAGAATGCCATGAATTAAATCCCCAGTACCACAGAAAAAAATTTTTTTAATGGAGAACCTGTTGCTGACTGTAATCCCAGTACTTGGGAGGCTGAGACAAGAGGATTAAGGATTGCAGGTTCAAGGACTGTCTCGACAACGTAGTTAGACCCTGTTTCAATATTTAAAAAATAAATAAAAGTGGCTTGGGATGTATCTTAGAGGTAGAATGCCCATAGTTTCAATCCTTAGAACCAAAGACAGACAGGCAGGCAGGCAGGTTGGAGAGTTAGAGATGGCTACCCAGAGGAGGTGATGTCTAAGATGGGTTTTGAAGAGGGAATCGAAATTTCCTAGGCAAGTAAAGGAAGACAAGCACTCAGGCAGATAGCGCCTTGAGGAGTGGGAGCTCACAATGTTTTCAGAGAAGCACAGCTATTCAGTATTGCTGGAGTGCAAGTGTGAGAGGCAGATGCCCAGAGGACAATCATGTTTGGTGCGGTTTATACCTTGTCCTCTAGCACAAGAGAAACAGTTGTACTGTTAGAAGAGGGTGGACTAGGTTCCAGTCTAGAACTCTCTCTTCCTCTCCACCTTCCTCCTTCCTCATGGTCTTTTTTTTTCTCTCAACCAACTCTCAATAGTTCTCAAGTTTTTTTTGTTTGTTTGTTTGTTTTTGGCCCAAAGTGCTTCCCACACTGTGAAGTGACCCTGTTTCTCACATCTACTCTCTCTACTTTAAATACAGATGACTCTCAAATGCTCATCAGTTAGTGTCGTGCTGTTCAGACTCACACAGCTGGGAGCAAGTGGACACTTGTGATCTCCAGACTACAAGACAATGTGTGACTTATTAAAATAAGTGGGCATGGCACTTGTGTATGCATGCTGTGTACATGTGTGCTCATGTCTGTGCATGATTGTAAGTGAAGAGCACACTGTCTGAAATGATTCATACCAGTAAGCTGGGATTATCTTTATGAGAGAGATGGAATTCCACTTTTTATTTTATGTGCCTGCATTATGATTTTACTCAAGGCAGTGCTTATTCCTTTTTATTCTCTCTTCTTTATTCATTTATTTTTATACTTTTATTAGTTCATTATACTCTCACATCATAATGTAGTTGACAGTGCTGGTGACATATATGCACACAGCACTTGGTTGGTCTTTCCCCAGCTTTCTCCCACTACCTCCCTTCCCCATACATGGTACTGAGACATTGGTGTTCTCACATATGTACTTAATGTCCCTGGAAATTATGCCTTCATTGATCCTTCCTCCTTGCACCTATTCTTCCCAAGACCACCTCCCTTTGTCCACTGGCATTTCTCCTCCATTATCTAAAATCCCTCTTATATCCCAATTACTCCATAAATTCTACATATGAGAGAAAAGATATAACCCTTCACTTTCTTTAACTGTCTAATCTCATTTAACATAATGAGAATCAGGATGAACCAGGTTCATCCATTTTCCTGAAAATAATATAATTTTGTTCTTCTTTATTGCTGAGTAGAATTTCATTGTATGTATAATCCCACAATTTTGTAATCTATTCATCTGTTGACGATACTTAGGTTGGATCCATAATTTGGCTCTTGTAAATTGTGCTGCTATAAACATGGATACACATGTATCACTTTAATATTCTCATTTCAGTCCCTGTGGAAAGATACTTAAGAGTGGTATAACTGAATCATATCACAGATACATTCCCAGTTTTCTGAAAAATCTCCAAACTGATTTCTTTTGAATTTTTTACAAAGAGCATGAATTGCATATCTGTGTGTGTGTGTGTGTGTGTGTGTGTGTGTGTGTGTGTGTGTTGCGGTACTTGAGATGGAACCCAGGGGCTACCTCAGTGCTACACCCCCCAGTCCTATTTTTTATTCTTTGTTTTGAAATAGGGTCTCACTGAGTTGCAAAGTGCTTCACTAAGTAGCTGAGTCTGAGTCTGTCCACAAGCTGCGATCCTTTTGTCTCAGTCTTCTGAATGCTGGGATTACAAGTGTGCACCACCATGCCTGGCTGCTTTTGTATTTTAATCTCCATATTTTGTCTCTATTCCAAAGGCCATTCGTCCTTGTTTGTCCCACAGCTACTGCAGCATCCTCCTCATCTTTTTTTGCCTTGCCTCTGTCCCCCATACCACCACTGGGGCTTCTATCACCTCACTTCCTCCTCAAAAACCTTCCAAGGTCCAACACACTTCTTCCATGACTTCTAAGGTCCCTCCCAGCCTTGCGCTCTATTCCACTTCCTTGCCTCTTTGTTCACACTGAATGCACCACTCCACATGACCATTGTTCCCTTCTACAAATGAATCCTTCACCCTTGTCTGCCTCCCTCTCCATCAAGAGCCTTTCCACACTTCCCTTTCTATTACCTCCAGACTCTTTCTTTTTTCTTTTTTTTATTGTTGCATTATCGTCATACATCTTAATGGAGTAAAAAATGGTGGAAGCATGCATGCACACATCACCCAATCAGCCCTTACCCAATTTCTACCTCATTCCCTCCTCCTCCCTCCTTCTCATGTTTGGCTTAGTGATTGACCTTGATATGTTTGTTAATATACATCATGAACATTAGAGAATTTTCCTCTTCCCCCTTCCATCCCCTCAGCTCAGTTAGGTCAACTTATTTGTTCATCTATAGTATCTCCTTCATCTAGATTTCCTTCTATGACCCATTTTCTCCCTAGCTTCCTCATATTAGGGAGAGCATCCGATTTCTTATTTTTTGTCACTGACTAATCTCATGTATCATAATGTCCTGCAGTTCCATCCATTTCCTTGTAAATGATGTAATTGTGTTTTTATTTATGGATGAGTAAAATTCCATTGTGTACATATCTCATAGTTTGGGGTTTTTTTTTGTTTTTTTTTGTTTTTTTTTTTTTTGCTGGTCTGGGGATGGAACCCAGAGGCATTCAACCTCCGAGCTATACCCCCTGCCCTATTTTTTCTTCTTTATTTTGAAACAGGGTCTCACTAAGTTGCAGAGAGCCCCACTAAGTAGCTGAGGCTGTCCGTAAACCACGAGCCTTCTGTCTCAGCCTCCCGAATGCTGGAATTACAAGCGTGCTTCACCATGCCCAGCTATATCTCATAGTTTTGTAATCCATTCTTCTGTTGACGGACATCTTAGCTGGTTCCATAAATATGAAAGATCTTTCCATCTTCTAATGTCTTCTTCAACTTTTTTTCAATGTTTTTGTTGTTATTGTTGCTGTTGTCTTTGTTTGGGAAGTTTTTCTATAGTAATTTTGCTTTATTTGAATAACAAAAATATTCTGTTAATTTAATGTTTTATATTTTCATTCTCCATAGAATACTGATTTTTTAGTTTTTATTGAAATAGGATTTTGAGGCTGGGCTCAAACCTGTGATCCTCTTGTCTCAGCCTCCCAAGTACTTTGATTATAGGCATGAGCCACCACATCCAGTTCCCCCTAACTCCTTCAAGCTGAACTACTACCTTCCTGAATCATTCTAACTTCCACATTACCATTTCTGCAATGAATTGCAATGCTTCTGTATTCATGTCTTTACAAGACTAAGTTCCACAAGAGTGACATTTTTTATCCTGGGATTCCCTTGTCACTCTAACAACTGCCTTTTGCCTATTACAGAATAGATGTCTAATAAAAGTAAATGAAGGAAGTACATAATTAATGCATTTTGGAAATTTGTGGAATATGTTATTTAATTTAGTTTTCCTGCTACTTCTGCTCTCTTTACCCCATATTCCATTTTCAGGTATTTCCTCTGCCAAAGATCTGCCAGAATTGCCCCATCTGCTCTTCAGGGTCTCCTTTTCTATCTGCACCCCACAAGTCAAAGCACTTTCTCGGTCCCACCAATACTTTGCTGAGACATTTAAAGATGTTGCCCTCAAACAGGTAAGCTTCTGTTTCCTTCTCCAAAAGCAACAACAGCACACACAATGAGCCCCTCAGAGCTGTCGTGGAAGTAAACGGTATAGCACATGTATAGCAATAAAACAGAATTGGAATCCCTGCAGGAAACCACCTGTATTCACCTTCACAGCTCTCAGTATCATTCTGCCTTTAATAGGGACTCTTGAAACCAAGAAAGTCATGACCACTTTCACAATACTCTTTCACAAAGGTAACAGTAAGCAATGGTAGAGAGTGAGGACAAAAGATTTAGAAGGAAAATCCTGCCAATTTCACCAGCAGTCCACCTTCATATACAGCTCTTTGAATGCACTGCCGTCCTCTGCCCACCCATCCTACCTCCCTAGCTAACTCTCACTCATTCATCATAGTATGGGACAAGAGTCACCTCCTTTGGAAAGCTGCTCTGTCACCCCAGAGATACATTAGGAGGATTCTTTCTGAGGGTTTTACAGAACTTCCTACTCACCTCCCCTCCTGCCCCATCCCATGATGCTCCAAGATCTGTTTTGGTGTTTACTACCCTACAGTAGAAGAGCACTGCTTGAAAGTGGCAGCATCTCCCAATCAGGAAGCTTGAGAGATTCCACTTTCAAAGATGGCACAGCGTTTGTCTTCACAAATACAGTATAACAAGAAACTAACTATAATTAATATAGAGTATTCTGAATCTGGAAGTCATTAGTTGAATTTGGAACAATAAAAACATCTGTATTCAATAAATTCCAAGGCACAGAGCTGCAAGAGGTACCACCAGATGATGTGGGGGAAATTCCTGGCTCGTCTCTCTATATTGGAATTTAATTTCTTCCTTAAATAAATCTCACTTTCAATGGGAGTTTTGACAGTACCAGGGCCATTAATGACAAAGAAAGCCCAGGAAACCTAATTATCAGCTCAAAAGACAGCTAGGGACAGCTATGTGAGGGAAAGTGTGAAGTCTGACTGCTATATTATTTTGAGCTTGTGCTGTGTCTAGGTGTTTGCTGCTAATGCAATTATTTTCCTCTAAGAGACATTTCAAAGAATGGCATTCAATGTGGCCAAACAGTAAAGAGAAGAAAGTGACCATTTATACAGACATCACCAAAGAAAAGGCAAGTTGTGCTAACACAGGAGATTGCTCCTTCCAGCAAGGTCAGGCCTGTTTTCTGACATGCGTCTTCAGATGTGAGGTGCTGATGGTCTACTTTGAGATTGTGAGAGTTAAAGGGCAGAATGGCTCAGAAATGTATTACATTCAGTCATTCAAAATAAAGGCTTTAACTTTTCACCAGATGGCAATTTTTCACCAGATGATGGTGACATTGCTATGTATGTATGGGATGCTATACTATGTTTCATTATTTCATTCTGCCCTCCCAATGACCTGAATTCAGTGTCTCTCAAGGTATACAATCTTCATCGACATACTCTATTGCTTAGTTATTAAATTGCCTCAAATCCTTAGAGAATTTCAGAAACAGTTACTCTATAAAGACATGTATTAGTCAGCCTTATTGAAAGATAATTTGGCCGTGAAAGGCAAAGGCCTTAAAAACGGACATGACTAGCTGGGCGTGGTGGCTGACGCTTGTAATCTCAGCATTTGGGAGGCTGAGACCAGAGGATTATGGTTCATGGACAGCTTCAGCTACCCAGTGAGGCCCTCCACAACTCAGTGGGACCCTGTTTCAAAATAAAGAATAAAAAATTGGGCCAGCAGTGTGACTCGGAGGTCAAATGCCTCTGGGTTCCATCCCCAGACCTGAAAATTAATTAATTAATTAAAAACAGACCTGACTTTGACCTCCTAATAAATTTGCCTCCTAAGAATTTATCCTAAGGAAATTATTTATGATGTATGCAATTAGCCTGGTGTGGTGGTATACTCCTATAATCCCAGTATTTCAGAGGCTGAGGCAGGAGAATCTCAGGTTTGAGATCAGCTTCAGTAACTTAGACTCTCAGTAACCTAGGGAGACTGTTTCAAAACAAAAAATAAACAGGAAAAGGGATGCAGTTTAGTAGTAGAACCCCATGGAATCCCAGTACTACACACACAAAAAGATGTATGCTATTATGTGTACAAAGAATGATCATTGTGATGACAAGTGATAAGTTCAAAACTCATACCATGGTAAATAACTTCAAAAATTATGGTCCAAACACAAAATGAAACACTATAATACCTAAATTTATATTATAGAAATATATTTATTGGTACAGAGAGATTTACATAGTAAAAAGGCAACATGGTTTACAAAATAACGTGAATAGTATGCTCTTACTTTTATCAAAAGAAAATAATAGTCTTCTTTATTTGACCTAATTGAGCCAGGGAGTTGGTCAGCTAAAGAAAAAAGATAAACTGGCAGAAGATTTTAAAAATGTGTACAAATATAGTTTAAACATCTTAAACATTTGCTTTAACCTAAAACATAAGTGTAACAATCATTTGATAAAGGGAGAGGCTAATTTTTATGTACATAGCGTTTCCTTTTTACAACTTAGCATAAGCCGTATTATTGTACAATGCTGTCAAATATTTCCAGTTTTAGCCAGGTATGGTGATGCATGCCTCTAATCCCAGTACATGGGAGGAAGAGACAGGTGGATCACAGGTTTGAAGCCGGTCTCTGAAGCTTGGTAAAACCCTGTTTCAAAATACTAAAAGGACTGGAATAGCTTAGACAAAAAATATCTCTGGGTTTGATCCCAGTATCTAAATGTATACATATATGTATATAAGCTATATACATATATAGTTCAATTTCTTTAATTAGTGAGAAAACAAGATACTTGTAAAACAAAGTTCAAAATCTTTATTTTTCTTCAACTCTGAAAATTGTTTTACAAACATCTCATTTAACATAAAATATTTAGCAAGTTTCCTTTTTAAATTTTTTCATATTATTGAAGTTAATTTTCATTGAAGTGATCTTTTTCACAAATCATATTTTCTCAGTTTGTATAACTGAAACAACATAATCCATATAAATAGATTTGGAATGAAGCACAACTGACTTTTTGTTTTGTTTTGTTTTGTTTTAGCTTATTTTTATTGGTGCATTGTAATCATACATCACATTGGAGTACAAGACTTGAGAGGATATACAAGCACACATCATCCAGTTAGCCCTCATCCAGTCCCCATCTCATTCCCTCTCCCTCCCTCATCCCATGCTTGTTTGGTGATTAACTTTGATACATTTGTTTATGTACCTCCTGCATTTTAAAGAGGCTCCATCCTCCCCTATTCCATGCCCTCTGATTGGTCACCTTAATTGCTTCACTATAGGGCCCTTTCTATAACTTGACCTCTTCCTGTTGCCCCTTTTCTCCTAGTTTTTGCTGATTAGGGGAAGCATCTGGTTTTTATTTTCTGTGATATTTCTCTGTGCATGCCGCGTTGCAAGTACCGATCCCACTCTTGACAGCCCCAGTAGTGGCCTGGCTACCCGGTGGACTGATCCAGACCTCACTGGCTCAAGCAGCGGCCTTGCCTCATGGGAGGCCATGATTCTGGCCTCGCTGGCCCCCACAATGGCCTAACCCCTCAGCTGGCTCCGATCCCGGCCTCGGAGGCCCCAGCACCGGCCTTGCCTCATGGCAGGCTCCGATCCTGGCCTCGCTGGCCCCAGCACCTGCCTAACCCCTCGGCAGGCTCCGATCCTGACTTTTGATCAGTAGATAAAATTGTTGGGAGATAAATATATGCTTGAGATGAGCCTGCTAACACCTCAGACAAAATATTTTGCTGAGCACATGAGAAACTTTGTTGGGACCAACATGTAGGCTGAGTACAGGTCAGAGGGAGGTAGAGATCTTCTTCCTTGAGTTCTCTGCACAACCAGTTCTCAGCAACCATCTGTTATCAACCTGTCACCACCCCAGAAAGCCTTCTAGGATTGTCTTAATGATCACTCCTATTCTTCATGACATCATTATGCTTATTCTTTATAAAAATCATTATTATTCTTAACATTCCAATTTTCTTTTCATCTCTTGTTTATTGTCTGTGTTCACCACTAGAGTTTAAATTTGTCCATATAATTCTCTGCATGCACCTAGCATAATGCTTAATGAAGTTGTCATCCTAATGTTCACTTAGCATCTATTTATATGTGTTAATACCTGTAAGTAAATGACAGTGATTTTGGAAATAAAAAACAATTTTACCTCATTAGAGTGATACCCCTGTCACGTACAATGGTATCTCAGTAACACTGTACCTTTAAAAGGCTTCATTAATTTGTTCCTTTCCCCTAGTCAAAATGCTTATATTACTTATTTATTAATATGTATGCTCATTGTAATTAAACATCAAAATTAATATCATTCATCACTGAACAACTGCTAGATGATTATAATCTCCTAGGTGAAGTAAAACAGAGTCTAAAAAAAGTCCCTGAAAGACTCTTATAGACATTGTTCCTAGAAAATCAGTTGAGCCACCTGTTGAGATGTAATAGCAAAGGTCAGTTATTTTAGAGTCCTAGAGGTCAGATGTCTTAAAAACAAAGATGTCTAAAAAGAAAAAAAATCTGTATGCGATATAAAAAAGCTGTATTAAAAAGCCAGAAGTTGGACTCTGAGGGTGACCAGTCTGACGAGTTATAAGAAATTGGTGGAGAACTCCCAATTGTGGTAGTTGTGATTTCTGAATCTCACAACCTCCAAGTCAGTGCTCTTGATGGTTGTCCACAGTTTCAGCCACCTGCCCTATAAGGGCAAACATGGCCTACCTACTTCACTCAGCTTCTTCAGTGGTCCAGACAACAACTTGTCTGGGAAGAGGCCTGATTCATACATGGTCTTCTGGGTGGTGAGAAGACCTTCGGAGTTCTTGTCAAGTCACCAGGGCTCAACTAGCAGGGCTTCTTCAGATCACAGGAGAAACAGATTCAAGACAACATGGTTCCCCAACAGAGATCTGAGTTGTCAGATTTTAGTTCTCTGTGGTGCTGAGTCCAAGGTAATAGAGGAAAAATCAGAAATATTAGTTTAGAAAATTATGACTAGCTTTTGAAGGGAAATTAAAAGACAAAAATCTTAGTAAAGACTGACAAATTGGGCCAGGCATGGTGGCACATAACTGTAATCCCAAAACTGGGGATGCTAAAATAGGAGGATCGCAGGTTTTAGGTCAGCCATAGCAATGTAGTGAGACTCTCAGTAACTCTCAGCAGCCTAGCAAGACTCTGTTTAAAAAATTAAAATAAACCTAGTTGGCCATGGTGGTGCATGCTTATAATCTCAGTATTTGGGAAGCTGAGACAGGAGGATTATGCAGGTTCGAAGCCAGCCTTAGCTACTTAGTGAGACTCTCAGAAACTTAGTGAGGCCCTGTTACCAAATAATATATTCAAATAGATCTGGGATTATAGCCCAGAGATAGAATGCCCCTGGGTTCCATTCCAAGTACCATAGTAAATAAATAAATAAATAAATAAATAAATAAATAAATAAATAAACCTAAAAACTAAAGACTGACAAATGGAGAAGGTAGCAAGATTAAGTCCAGTTTATTAGAGAGTACTCAAACAGTATTTTCAAAGAGATGAAACTGGAAGGTGAAGAGTCAAAGTTTTCACATACAAGGAAGAATCTGTATATGCATCAGAGCAAAACAAAAATTATCTGTAGGTGACAAAGGTCCTAACTGTGGTTAATATGTTACTGAGAACTTCCAAAATTGCAAGAGCTAAGAATAATGCAACTGACAACAGAATTTGGGTTTTTTCTGTGGCACCCAGAAAAAGATAATAAAATCAGTTCAAAAACTGTTCGTCAAAATAATCTATAAACATAATGTTTAACTGAATTTTCAAAGAGCATTGACATCACATATAATTTTTAAAATAAATGAACATAATCTTTATAGAAAAAACACCAGATACATAATATCTAAAATATAATATCCCACGAATAAAAGAATTATACAGTAAAACTATGCCAAGAATATATCAAGAATATAAAGCAAAGACATTCACCAAGTCTTGAGTAGTACCTACAAAATTTTATTTTGAAAACTGCAGGGGTAAGTCATGTGAAGTCCCAGTTGAAACCCACTGGCCTAGAAAATATTAGACTCAAATTTAAAAAGTAAAGTTACAACTGAGTTAACATTTAAAAAATAATTGAAATTATGACTGATGACTCTTATATGAAGCAAATAAACACCAGGACTGTGAAAATAGAAATATCATGAACAGAAAAGGCATTGGAAATTTTCTAGAACTTCTCTAATAGCATATAATTTCTGAAATATTTTACCTATACAAATTTAACCTAGAGAAGACTAAGAATCTCTCTTGACTTGCCAGCTCTTCCCAAGCAACTCATTAGTAGTAACGTAGCTAATAAAGCAGAGGATCCTTCTCTTTACAAGTTTAAAGAACAAATTCTTTGTGCTTTTTAGAAACCTTCTGGAAATCTCAAAGACAGTTTTATATGTTAAAGAGATTTTGGTAAGGCAGAATCTAACTCATGACTGAATTCTCCAATCACCAGCCCAAAATGGAACATAAATGCTTGAGAGTCCTGTCTGCTTGAGTGGAGTAAACAGGGTTCGAAAGGCAAGAGCTCTGCTATTGCCCAGACCTAGCTCCAGCACTGTGAATCTTAAATTGCACCAGACAATTAAAGAGATTCTTTTAGGGGTCTGTAAGGCCAGGATCAGAGCCTACTGAGTAGAGAGGCTGGTGCCAGGGCCTGTGAGGCTTGGATCAGAGCCTGCTGAGCGACAAGGCCGGGACCAGGGCCTGCTGCACAGCAAAGGGCCAGTGGGTCCCTGCAATTGTGCAGGTCAGGAAGCACTTGATACTGCAGTGCCTCACCCAATCTTTCAGCAGATCTCCAGATCCAAGAAAATAAAAGTAGGACTTCCAAGGAAGAAATAAACTGTAATTGATTGGGTGTGGAGAAGTAGAAACTCTAATACATTATTGGTGGGATTGCAAATTAATGCAACCACTTTGAAAAACAACATGGAAGATCCTCAGAAGAATGAAAATGAACTTACCATATGACCCAGCAATACCTGGGTAGATATCAATATCTACTCCAAAAAAATTAAAAACCAAAGTACCAAACCAATGCATGAGTATCCAATGCATGTGTGCATAGATGCACAATTCACCATTCCCAAACTATGGAACCATCCAAGATGTCCATCAACAGATGAATGGATTGCAAAAGTATGGAATGTGTACACAATGGAATTTACCCAGCCATAAAGGAGAACAAAATTATGGCATTTACAGGAAAATGTCACACAAAAAATAAGAAATAAGATGCTTTCCCTAATATACAAAAACTAGGGAGAAATGGGTAATAGGAGGAACTCTAATTGAAGAAGAACTCTAGTTGAGGAAGGGGCTCCCAATGCCTTAATACCTACAGAGGAGCAATTATAGTGATCTATCTGAGGGGATGGGAGGTGGGAAGATGGAAACTCTTTAAAGTACATGATGTACTATCAAAGTCAATCACTAAATCAAGCATGGGAACGAGGGAGGGGGAGGGAATGGGATGGAGATTGGATAAAGGCTAATTGGGTGATGTGTAAATGTGTATCTCCACAAGTTTTTTATTCCATTAAGATGTTTGACTACAATACACCAATAAAAATATACTAAAATGAGATGCTTTTATTCAGACTCTTGCAATAAGAGGAACATACATCAGCAGAGAGTGTCTCGAAGAAAATGAAAGGGATGTAGGTCTTATTTAGAGTCAGATAAACAAAATCATCATCTCTAAGTCTTATGGGAGCCATAAAGATAGATGGAGCAGGGCAGATTTTACCTCATAGAAAGGACAGGATGCTTCTTTGTAGTGACAAAGACTTCCTCCTTGACCAAAGTGTAGTCGGGAGCCTCTGAGTTCTCTTCTCATCCAAGCTTGATGCTCAGCCTGCTGAGCAAAATTCAGCAAAAACTCTACCAAGCTGGTTCTGCAATAATCCACCCTGCCACTGAAGAAAAGAGATCAGAAGGAGAAGGGTAGGACAAGGGAGTAGCTCTGTATAACCCTGACCAAAATGCCTGAGCAAAACAGCTTAGAGAAGGAAAAGTTTATTTGGACTCACAGTTCAGAGGATATAGTCCATGGTCGTCTGGCTCTAAGGCACAGCATTGTGGTGGAAAGATTTGACAGAGGAAAGCTGCTCAGCTCCTGGCAGCCAGGAAAGAGATGGAAGGATAGAAAGAGGCCCGAGAGAAGATAAACTTTTTCAGGGAAAGCTCCCAATGCCTTAATACCTACAACTAAGTTCCACTTCTCAGTAGACCTTCAGTTCTCAATGGAATAATCTACTGGTGAGGTCAGAGCCTTCCCAATCCAATCACTGCATAACAGCCCTACCCCTGAACCTTGCTGTACTGAAGACCATGAGTTCAACATGAGACATTGGGGAACCTTCCAGACCCAAACAGAGAGGTTCAACGGAGCAATGAAACTAATATATATGCATACATATATACATATATGTATACAAATATGCCACAATTAAACTCACTATTCCACATAATTATTATGTTCCAATAAAAACTTAAGTTTATTAACACACAAATAGAGAAAATGGAGGGAAAGACATGCATGATTTGTTAGTTCAAACATTAATAAATTTAGGGGCCTGGATGTAGCTCAGTGGCAAAGCACCTGCTTTGCCGGTGTGGCGCTCTGGGTTCAATCCCTGGTTCCAAAAAAAAGACAAAAAAAGAACCCCTTTTTAAAAAATTAACAAATTTAAATCACCAATAAACATGCATCAAACTCATTACAAATTTCTATATGTAAATGCAAAAATTAGATATTTGTTTTTGTTTCTGTTTCTGACCAGCAATCCAGATATTATCCAGTTTGGGAAATTGTTTTAGAAAATGTACACTGTTGTAAATTGTAGAAAATATTAAATAATGCACATTTACTGGAGGGTACACTTTTCATATTTATCAAAATTCTTAGATTTTTAGATGGCATTTGACACCAAAATTCAAATTATAGAAATTTATATTAAGAAAATTATTTTGGAAGTGAGAAAGTAAATATATTAAAAATGAAGATTTTTTTTTTTTACAGTACTAAGCATGGAACCCCGGGGCATTCTACCTCCAAGCAACACTCCCAGCCCTATTATTTTATTCTTGACTGTGAAACAGGGTCTTACTGTTTCAAAAATGCCTCACTAAGCAACTGAGGCTGGCCATGAACCTGGATCCTCCTGTCTCCATCTCCCAATTGCTGGGATTACAAGTGTGAACCAACATGCCTGGCCTAGAAAATACTACAAAAAAAATTCTCACACTTGAAACCAACTAAGCTCTTTTTTTTTTTTTTTTTTTTTTTTGTGGTACTAGGGTTCCTGGAAGCCCTTCTACCGCCGGGCTACACTCCCAGACCTATTTTATATTTTTTTAATTTGGAAACAAAGTCTCCTAAGCCAGGAAGGCTGGCTCCGAAACAGTGCGATCCTCCTGTCTCTGCCTCCCAAGCGCAGGGGTTACAAGCATGCGCCACAATGCCCGGCAACTAAGCTCGTTTTGTAATTTTCCAGCCATGGATTTTCTTACCCTGTCTGTGAGCAATAAATCCCCAACTTCCCCTGTGATGTTTAGAATTAGGTTCATTCTCTCTTCCCCATTGCAACATTCTTTAGCCTTTTCCTTGAATAAAGACTTCCTTGCCTGTTCAGTGCAATTTTTCTTTGACAATGGTTAGCCATTTCTAGGACGCAAACATGGAGTGGAATTATTTAACTGTCCATGCTTTCTAGAAACACAAAACTCAGAGAAAGTTCAGCACTGTGGTTTGTGTCAAATAATTAAGTGCTTTCAGAATTTTAAATATAACTTCTTTCTGCCCACAAGCAAAATATAAACTACCAAACTGCTCTTTGAGCATCTTCTCTGGATGGAACTAGATAAAAGGGAAATACCATGACTATTAAAATAGTATGTGGAGGAAATTAGCCCCTCCACAAACTGGAAAACTTCTTACCTTGTTATATAACTCAATTAACCAAAAATATCTTTAAGATTTTACTTCCTCGTCTAATCATGATCCCTTTACAGAATTTCAATGTCATCATTGTCTTTGTTCTCCAGAACACTGTGCCTCCCTTTGTTTTTAAATGTGTATTTGACCTCTTTTCAAATATATAGCTGACATTCTTTCAATGTATATTATCAGTATCTCTTTTAAATATATATACCCTTTCAGACAGATTTTTAGACATCTGACAATTTATTATGCGTTCACCTTCCCTTCCCCCATTAAGTCTCCCTTTGTCTCCTTTTTCCTACCAAAGTGTTATGAGACTTACTCCTCCCCCACAAGGCAAAACTTGAAGGGTAGGTCAAGTATAAAAGAAAGACTGTCATTTTGATGTGTTAAGAAACTGGGATGAGGCAGTTCCCAGTCTCTGGTTGCTACTCTCCTTAAAAAGAGGAACAGTTTATATGTATAGCAGTATAATTCTGAGTCTGTGGTCTTTAACTTTCTCTCTTCCCTGTATTGTAAATACGGCTAATGTGAGTTTTCTAAGATCTAGGAATGTCAAAGTCTAAGTTGATAGCAAACTGGGCATGATGATTCATGCCTATAATCCCAGTACTTGGAGAGACTGAGACAGGGGTGTCGCATGTTGGAGGCCAGCCTCAGCAATTTACAGAGACCCTCAGTAACTTAGTGAGACTTTATTTCAAAATAAAAAATAATCAAAAGAGCTGGGGGGTATACCTCAGTGGTAAAACATCCCTGGGTTCATTCCTCAGTACCATAATGGGAGGGAAAGTGATAGCAAATTTGTGTTCAGGAAGAAATTTCAGAATACTGAATGTTAGTTTTTTCTGAGAATCCTATCTGAGAACAAGATGTGAAGTCACTGTATGAAAGTTTTTATATAGGAAGAACCAGTCAGAATAAACACCAACCTTTGCTCTCATCATCACCACCATCATTATCATCATTCATAACCATCTTCATGCTAAAACTACCAATCCATTATACATCAAAGTGGCTTATCCTAACTGCTGTGCAATGCTTTCTGTCTTCTCCCATAGGAGTGCAGAAAATGTCTGTTCGCAAGAGAAAATGCAGAAACCAGTGAACCTTGAATAGTTCATTTCAAATAAAGCTTCAAGCCTGCTCCTGCTTTTTCTTTCTGACGTATCCTCCTTGAACTCTTGCTTGCTGGCTCTTAAGATACACAGAAACATGCCAGCCAGCGCTCTCCCCTCTTGAGGCTCTGTTCAGGGAGTCAGTCCTATGGTGGCAGTGAGACATCTCTCACTGGGGAAACTTTCCCTTGTAAGCACATGATAATAGCACTGCCTATTAAATGACATTCCCTTTCTGCAACTCTTAATCTACCTATAGATCATATTTTCAAATGAAAGCTTTGCACTGAAGTAGCTGCCAGGATGTTGTGGGCCAGAGTGATTGCTATTTATAATATTTCATAAATCACTGCAAGATTGAAAATGCTTGTGACAGATGAGGCTTTCAATTGCCATTCTGTCTTTTTATGGGCATTAAAAACGTTGATCTCATGATACAATCTGCAGATGCATTTTCTCTCACTAAGCCAAAAAGTACCCCCATTGCACTGCACTGCAGAGAGAGAGGAGAGAAGAAGAAGAAGAAGAAGAAGAAGAAGGAGGAGGAGGAGGAGGAGGAGGAGGAGGAGGAGGAGGAGGAGGAGGAGGAGGAGGAGGAAAGGGAAGGGGAAAGGGGTAGGAGAGGGGAGGAGAGAGGAAAGAGGAGAAAGAAATATAATATATAATGGGTGGCAAACTATATTGTGCTTTTATAAGAAAAGGAAATCCACACTGTGGGGGATGTGATTCTCAGCATTTATAAATGCTGAAGACAAGATACTGACTCCATCCCATGCCAGCAACATGATCTGTGAATTTCATGAGCTCCACTGAATCACCAACGTCATTTTAAAGACAAGGAAAATTATATCAATTCACTTTGAAAGTACCAAGAATCTTATGATCTCTTTAATGGGTATCAGAAGGTCAAACACTGTCTTGAGTGAGAACCTCCTAAGACAATAATGGGTGCCCACTTTCTTTACTCCCTGAGCCAGAGTTTCTTCATTTGGTCACTCATAACATCTTCTAAGATGCTGCTAAGACTGCCCTACTCCAGATCCATATAGTCAAATCTGTGGGAACTCAGCTAACACCTAAAAGTTCTATAGGTGATTCTGATAACACAGCCATTTTGAGACTCACTGGTACAAAACCACAAATGAAAGCAACAGAAATGAATAAAGCAGACAGGATAGGGATATCAAGGAGTAGTAGGGATTCGGCAAGCTAGCAGCCACACATGCAGGGATAAATTCAACAAATATTCTTGCTATCTTGTTCCAGCCAGTGTGGCCCAAATGGCAGGGCCCATTGTCAGATTTTCTGATTTTTTAAGGAAATCTAGAAATCTGAATGTTTGGTTTTTTTTGTTTTGTTTTGTTTCAGTACTGGGAATGGAACCCAGGGGCATTCTACCTCCAAACTACACCCCCAGCCCTACTTTTGTTTTTTTTTTTTATTCTTTATTTTGAAACAGTGTCTCACTAAGTTGCAAAGGGCCTAAGTAGGCTGAGACTGTCCACCAATGAACCATAATCCTCCTGTCTCAGCCTCCCTAATGCTGGGATTACAAGCATGCGCCACTATGCCAGGCTCAGTAATCTAAATGTTTTTAATATGAAATTTCTTGAGCTTTAAATGTTGAAGAACAATTCTAAAAATGTAATCAGACTATACACAATACATCTGCCTAAACAAAATATTCCTTGAAACTATGAATTTTGCCACCTGTGCCACAGAAATGCTGACCTACATGTCAGAATTTTCAATATATAAAAATACTTCGCCATCACCATCAGGAATTCCCAGGGAGGTTCTCTTAGAGCCATAGGTAGCTTTATGGAGAAGTATCAAAACAGAAGCCATTAGTATAAGTTATTCTGATCCAAATATGTAAGCCAGGAACAAACGTGGGAGTTGTGGTTGTAAGGCTGACCCTTCTATTTTTTATACTTTTATTTGTGCATTGTAATTACACATCATAATGAGGTTCCAAGTGCTGCCCTTCCACAGCCCACCCTGCTGCCCTTCTCCCTTCCTGTATATGTTAGTGAGATTGGTAGTGATGGCTTCATGTATGAACCTCACTTTATTTGAACTGTTTTCTTCCTCAAGCCTTCCTTTTTCCACCTCACCATCCCTCCCCCAAACCCTTTTCCCTGTTCTCCTGGTCTCTCTGCTCGTTTATTTCAAGTCCTTTTGTTTCCTATTTTGTCTCTAGCTTCCACATATGAAAGAAGCCATATGAACCTTGACTTCCTGAGACTGGCTGATCTCACTTATAATCTCACTTTTGCTGATCTCATGCATAATATTCACTAGTTCCATCCATTTCCTGCAAATGCCTATTTTTATATTTTAAGTTGCATTTCCATCTGTGATGTTCCAGGTGAGGGAACTGCCTTCCACAGAACACTCTGTTGCTGTGCCCAGATGGTGTCTAAGGAACTCAGAAACCTGGGCATGATTAACCCCAGACCTCCACTTGCCCACCCATCTCCCTGTGCAGCTGAAACAACTACTATTTGCTTTTTCAGTGTTTGCTAACACAAGACTCTGGGAAGCAGGGAGAAAAGGGAAGGAGAACAGCCATCAGTCACAACTTCGGCACCAAAGCAGTGACTAACACTAACTGTGCCTTTCAGACCTGAGTTTGAGCAGATCTATTTTCTCTCTGAATTAATGCCAAGTGACCTACTTTTCTACATATTACTTTTTATTTATGCTGCTCTTTTATTGATTTAGAGACTATTACATACACAAGAATGAAAAAATTTAATATAGTAAAACTCTTTTGTTGAAGGTAATACAGCCTTCTCACAAAACATAAATTTATTTTTATTTATAATATAGCATCTGAGGACTACATTTAGGTTGTAGGAATTAGCTGACGTTTGTTCTGTGGATTAATAAAAGCAAAAACAACTGTAAGTACACTAATGCTTAGACATAAAACATAAGATAACATAATAGAGTGCATTTTTAAACTTTAAAACTTGTTTGCCTATAATATTCTATTTTATTCTTATTTCATAAAGAACCACAATGTTAGTTTTATAAGACTATATATATCTTCTATTTATATTCTTATCACATTTTTCATGTGCATTATATCATCCTATATTATTGTGCCTCCTATTTTACTTTTTAATTTAGGAAGCTGTAGTTTTGTTTTTTGAACTCTTAGTAAAATGTTTACTAAAAAACAGATAATTAAAAATGAAACCACATAGCTCACACATATATTTTGTTTTATATGCAATTACAAATGCATTTTCAAGGCAATTCTAAATGCCCAATTTCCACACAACATCTTCCTTCTGTAAAGCACAAACTGTAAGAAAACCTTTTTAAAGAGCTGTTTGTATAACTTTGGTAATTGGAGCCTCAGAGATTCAGGCCTACCCAGCAACGCAAAGGAGTGGCTTACATTCTGAAGATAAAAATAAATGCATTTAAGGTACAAATCGGTTTCCCAAAGAAAGAATAATTGCCAGGGAATGTTAGAAGAGGGTGGTTTGGAGAAAGGCATGACTGACTGGGATAAGGGACGGGGCTGGAAGACATCTTTATTGTCCAGCATGGCAGCTGTCCTGCTATCTCCAAGGCTCTCTATCTCCAAGGCTCTCTACCACCCTTGCAGGAACACGCTGCACACCGATTATTAATGTCATGGTAATACATGATGTTGCACCCGACACACACACACACACACACACACACACACACACACACACACACACAGCAGTGGGTAGTGATACTGTCGCTCTGCCTTGTGCTCTCCTTGGTTTTATCCCCATGAAATAGATAGCAAATCTTCCCCAGGCAGGGGAACCACCAGCACGAAGCTACCTCCCTGCTGAGATCCCATGGAATGAAAAGCATGGGAGTCACAGCCCTGCAGAGGACTGGATCTTTCTTCTCCCTTGGGTCTTCCTGTGCAGATAAATGGACAGCAAGGTGAATGAAAGAACAATATGAAAAAGGAAGAAGAGGCTTAAATCAATAAAACTCCCCAAAATAAGAACTTGGGTGTGAGCTCAGGACCTTTTTCATGGCCTTATTTGATAAATTTCAATGGCCCATACTTGTCCTTCCATAGTCAGCTCAAGCTTCACTACGTACAGGAAGCTCTCCTGATGCCCTTCCTCCTCTGTGCTCACGTGCACGTGCACTGTCTCTGAGGCATGATCCGATGACCCTTACTAGGAGACTTGGTTTCCTTTGTAGATTGTACCTCCTCAAGGGACATGACAGATCCATCCCCCAGCACTTGGATCAGAGTTTGACACACCTAAAAATAGTCAGGAAAAGGTCATACTGTTGGTACTTAGGCAGCATTTCAGCTCAGTTAAGGTGGTACTCACCATTCACCAAACGCCCACTGACCCCCCCCTACCTGTCACAAAACTGGGCTAAATACCAAACATATATTATTTAATGTTAAGCTCACAACCATCCCTCAAGAAGTGTGCTTTTATTCCTATCTTATAAGTAAGTAAACTGATACTTCAGATAAGCTAAAAGACTTATCTATAAAAGGACACGGAAGCTGGGCGCAGTGGTGCACACTTGTAATCCCCACACTTGGGAGGCGGAGACAGGGGGATCGCGCAGGTTTGAAGCCAGCGCGCTGGCTTAGGAGACCCTGTTTCCAAACAGAAATATAAAAAATAGGTATCTGGGGGTGTAGCCCAGAGGTAGAAGGGTTTTCAGAAACCCCAGTGCCACCAAAATAAATAAATAAATAAATATAATAATAATAATTAATAATAAATAAGACATGGAACCAGTAAACAAATGAGTTTGGATTTCATCTCAAATATGTTTGACATTAAACTATGCCTCCCCACAAACACACACACACACACACACACACACACACACACATTTTTTTTTTTTTTGGTTGTACTGAGGATGGAACCCTTCTACCTGTGGGCTACACTCCCAGACATATATATATATATATATATATATATATATATATATATATATATATATATTATTTTATTTTATTTTATTTGGAAACAGAGTCTTTTACACCAGCGAGGCTGGCTTCGAACCTGCATGATCCTCCTGTCTCTGCCTCCCAAACGCTATCTCCGAAAGCAAAATCAACATCATTGCCCACTAACTCTTTTGTATTCCTATTTTCTCAAGTCAGTTTATCAGAAATACAGTACCAGTGTTACTATATATTGACATTAAAAAACAGTCAGATGCAGCTGAGCGTGGTGGCTCACACTTGTAACCCCAGCATTCGGGAGGCTGAGACCAGAGGACTGCAGTTTGCAGACAGCCTCAGCTACTTCGTGAGGCCCTCTGCAAATTAGTGAGACCCTGTTTCAAAATAAAGAATAAAAAATAGGGTAGGGGTGTATCTCAGAGGTCGAATACCCCTGGGTTCCATCCTCAGACACATACACACACACACACACACACACACACACACACACACACACACAGTCAGATGCAATAAAATTTTACAAACTTTTCTATGTTGTATTGCTACATGGGTTACAGTCTGATAAATCTCTAAAAGTAAGAATCACTGATCTTAAGAACATAGTACAAGTCTATCAAGCTGAAACTCTGCTATCTAACTCTACCTATAGAAAATTTTTTCATAATGGAAAAAAAACTTTAAAACCAAAAATGGAAAAATTGAGATAAAACTAGCTCACATGGGGAAACATATTGCCCTTGCTGAATAGGCATCCAGCCCAAATCTGTCTCTAATTTTGTGTAAACTATACCCTTGATACCACAGTAGCAACTATCAGCCTAGTTTATTAAAGTACAAGAATTGTTTCCTGCTTGCAAGCTAAGTGCAAGAGGAGGTAAAAATCCATTTGTAAGACCAGTGAGAGTTGCCAACAGTGATCCTAGGATGTTTTTCACATTTACAATGCTATCACCACCACCATTAACCCATGTCACCTGATGTAGCTTTTACAGCCTCCACAAGAGAGTCCTTCCCTTTGTAGAAAGAGGTTCTACCACAATTCTAGTGACCCAAAATGGACAAAATTTTAAAAAAAATAATAAAGCATCATCTACAGATGTGAAGCACTCAGGTAGATGGTCCTTTTCTACATCAGAGGGAAAGCAATAGTCATAAGAATATGAGATACAGGAAAGCCAGGGTCCTAGAACCTCATAATCATGCAAAATATATCCTTGCAGAAGCATTACCAAAGAGAAGAAAGAGATTTGGGTTAGGACCTGTCCAACACATGAGAACCAGTACAGTCAAATAACACATCCCAAACTGTGGTATTTGTTGTTGCCAGTCCCTTCCCCAAAAGTCACCTTTCTACTTCTTTTACATAGTGGGTTTTGTTTGTTTGTTTGTTTGTTTGTTTGTTTGTTTTTAATCCTCCATGGAATTTACAGCTTTTGAAATTTCAGCTTTCAGGATTTCAACATTCAAATTTTAATCTTTTGGGGTATGATTTTCAGAATTTTAGACTTTAGGAATTTTGATCTTACAGATTTAAACATGTGGGATTATGGCATTATAGATCGACCATAGGGATTGTGACCAATAGGTACCAGGGAATCCAAGAATATCAAGAACATATTTTCCATAAATTTGCGAAAATTAAAGGGAAATAGCAAAAACTTTTTTTTATCTTGCTCCCCACTAGACTTCAGCATCTTGAAAGTAGGAAACAAAGTAGGTGACGATTAACAAATATTAAAATAAATGAGAAAACAGATCTTGCGCTTTTGCATATTTCCCTCCTTTTAATGCTTCTTTTCTGTTTACTGACTTTTGTCTCCTTTTGAAATGTGTCATCTTTATAAGTGAGACAAGGGACTGTCAGGACCACTGCCTAAAGCATTACTTACCACTCATTCTCCTCACCAATTCCCAGAGCATTTAAAGAAGTGCAATTGTAAATGTAAAACATCTCTTAAATATTTCAAACATCAGACATTCACTAATATTAGTAACATACTTATTTAAGCTCAAGAGTTTTTCTATATTTTATAGATTGTAAAGAGAAATTTATATGGGCTGAGACAGGGTACTTCTTCGCCTATTACACCAAACGTAAACAGCTCGTGAGGTTGGCTCACTAGAAGAATAACAATTTGCATGGCAAATGCACTTCACAAGAAAACTGTATAACAGGCCCCCAATATTCTAAACTCATGAATATGCTGAGTAGTTAAGTAGATCATAGAATGTAAATAGAAGAAAAAATAAATAGTTTTGCTAAAGCTTATCTGTACACAGATGACTTCGAATTTGCATTTGGTTTTTCCTATTTAATTTTTTAGTATGTTCTATCTTTAAACACACACACACACACACACACACACACACACACACACACACACGTATGTATATATATTTGCCTAAAGTTTTAAAGCAATTTGTAAAATAAACTAATAGCTAACTGAGAATTTTTAAGTAGGATATTTAGTATTCTGGTCCTAATGGGTTAAGGGTTTCAAGTGGAATACTCTGATCATATGCATTAATTTTAGCCCTAACATGAGATCTTGCAATGCTTACTTCACATATTCTTGCAAATTACTGAAAATATTATATTCCCATGAGACAAAGTGACAGCTATAAAATTAAATAGCATAAGTCAAATATCCCAACAGCTACATTAAACAAACACAACTCCAGCAAATTTCTATGATCCTACTCATGCAAATGGAATACAATCTTGCCTTGGTAGTAATTGAAGCTCTCCACATTCAACATTACAAAATAACCTAATTTCCTGGCTTTGTTTTGCTACATTTTCAAGGCCTTCTCTCCTGTCCTCAAGAAAGGTAGATAAACAGGCACACACAGTAAGAGAAAAACCCCCTCATGGCAAGGCATTGGCCCAAAAAGATCAATTCAGGTAAATCTTATATGACTCATTATAATAACCAGCTATGGTTTTACTCACAACTTAGAGCCCAAATAAGCTTCTATAAGAAAAATTTATCCTGTATGACTGTTAAATTTTAACTGAATTTATTTTACTAATAAATAGAATCCTTCAGTTAAATAAAAAGTGTGATTTTAGATTTAACCACTTCCCAGACAAAAATTTAAATCTTTTTTAAATAGCAATACATAGGTCAATATCTCTTTTTGATGGTCAGCTTTGCATCACTGTGACCAAAATATCTGACAAGAACAATTTAGAGGAAAGGTTGATGTGGCTCATGGAAAGTTTCTCAGGATTCACTCCAGGATCAGTCCATCCTGGCCGCAGGAAATGGTAGAGAAAAGCTAGCCATGCAGCTCATGGCAGCTGGGAAACAGAGAGAAAGCAAGAGTAAGGGATCAGGACAGATACAATTCCCAAGGCCACTATCACCACCACTGCCAGTGACCCACCTCCAGTCACACTTCACTCCTACAGTTACCACCCAGTAAAGTCATTCAAACCAGTAATCCACCAATGGATTAATTCACCAATGAGATCCAAGCCCTGATTCAGTGACTTCACCCCTGAACACTGTTCAATCACCAACATAGGAGCTCTTCAGGGGACATTCTGTAGCAAAATCAGAATGCTCTAGTTTGCATTTTAGTTGCTTTCTACATTTCACTGAAAATTTGGGGACTATCTTCAGAATTTATTCCTTGACTGGGCCTATGGCCCTGGTTACAAATCCTTACTAGTTCTTCTTTTTCCTCTTGTGGATCCTGTTCACACTAAATTTGTAGCCTTCACAAATAACCTCCACTGCTACTACCTTTCTGCTCTGTTCTGTAATTTGAGGGTTAGTTCCCATCCAGCACACTTCCTTTCTGTTCAATTTCCTCATGCAGTCCACATCTACCAAAGGGAGAAACCCCAATCCTCTCAACCCCTGGCAGAGGAAAAGCATTTCTAGGCAAAAGGGACTTAAAAGTGTTAGTGTGCTTTGCACTTGAAACTATCACTGCAACAGATACCAAATTTCAAAAATAGATAGCTAATGGATGTTACCAGGGTTATTCTACATTCCCACAACCTTCCTGCCAAAACCTCCAATGAACCAAATCCAATCTACAAGCAGACTGTGTTCTAGCCACCTGCCCCTTGGGAGGCTGAAACCATCAGTCCTATCTTTATTATTTTCTCCTTGTGATGTTAATTAACTTCAGGGAATCTGGAAAAATAAGATTGGCTAGCACCCAAGAGACAAGAGTTTCTAAATTGAAGGAATCCCTACTGCAGCTAAAGGAAAGATTAAAAATGATCTTAGATCAGCAGCCTTTTAGAATAGCTTTTACTTCATTGTATCCACCTTGTATAGACTCAAACTTTCAGAGTATGCCTCAATTTAGTCTTCTGTTTAGGGGAATAACAAACATACCCACAGTGTTGAGCTTTTATGCAGATCAATGAGATAGTGTGGGCACATGGAAAACTGTTTCTAGCAGAGTAAACACTCAAAAACTCAATTTTACTGTACTAAATTGAATATAGTCATTTCATTTCTCCCATATTTATTAAATTTATCTCCTTACAAGATTTTTATTGAAGTTAAATGTATGTAAAACTAATTAGAATTTCTTCTGGAGAAGCATTTCTTCGGGCAGCATTGTGGTAAGAATTGTAACCCTTCCTCTATTGCCTGCTGTTTTAAGAGCAATAATTTAGCCGGGCGTGGTGGCACACGCTTGTAATCCCCGCACTTGGGAGGCGAAGACAGGAGGATCGTGCAGGTTCAAAGCCAGCCACGCTGGCTTAAGAGACCCTGTTTCCAAAAATAAAAAAAATTGGTCTGAGAGTGTAGCCCAGAGGTAGAAGGGTTCCAGGAACCCCAGTACCACCAAAAAAAAAAAAAAAAGAGCAATAATTTATTTTTACCACGTGAAAATAATAGTGATTCTTGGGTCAAATACATTCCTAATGAAAGCTTCCTCATAACCCAAACTATCTAACCTTCCTGGAAGAAATGATTTCTCCAATCTCGGTCATGTGAACACAGGAAAAAGATGCAAGAAAAAGATGCTGAAAGAAAAACCTCAATGATAACACTTGCTTTGAAATGGCTTCATAGCAAAGCAAAGAGAATAATTCCATTTCACCTGCTTTCTAGCATTGAGGAAACTGAAATCATGTACATTTTCACACCTCTCTTTTTCTGATTGCTGAGGACTGTCATCCAATATTTTTAAAAAAAAAAACTTCTCTATACTGCTCACAGTCACTTACCTCCAGAGGTTTCAGAATTTAAAATTTATAAAAACAGCTGCCTGGGATCCAGCAGACAGGCATTAAAGGTGACATTTGCAAACATCATTGTTTTACTTCCAGTTCACAGGCATTTTGACAAGAAGAAAATACAAACCTTCACTCATTCCAGGGCAAACATTCTGAAAGTAAATGATTTACATGGTAATAGGCAAAGGTTAAATTCACATATTTCACAGCCTTTTTACCAACTGTAGTTGAACTTCTGAAATTTAACTACAGAAAGGCTTGGTCTTTAATGTCCTGTATGAGTATATACGAAATAAATGTTTTAATAATAACCTTGAGGTGATGAGATTGGGTTTCTGCATATGAGACAACTGACCTGAAAAAAAAAAGTGTATATAGTAAGAACTGTTTCAAGTGTAGATCGAGCAAATAATACCTTCTTGGAATGTTCTTTAATATAATTTTTTTTTTTGCGGTACTAGGGATGGAACCCAGGGGCATTTGACCTCTGAGCTACACCCCCTGCCCTATTTTTTATTCTTTATTTTAAAACCGGGTCTCACTGAGTTGCAGAGGGCCTCACTAAGTAGCTGAGGCTGTCTGCGAACCACGATCCTCTGGTCTCAGCCTCCCGAATGCTGGGATTACAAGTGTGCACCACCACGCCCAGCTTAATATAAATTATTAGTAAATGCCAACTAAAGTCAGTATATTTTCATTGGCAGAAAAATTTTCTGCCACTAAAACTTTGTGTATGCATGTCAATTAACAAAAAAAGATGAAGAAGATGCATATTTTCCACTCAAATCCCAGAATGGGTAAGGGGAGAGCTTACTCAAATACATGCTGGAGTATAGAGATGGAATCATGAAAACGAAAAACACAAGATGGCTTTGGAGAGAATTGGAAAATAAGTTAGCTCAAGCTCATTTTTTATTACGTTGTCAGATCAGAATATTTGCATTAGTTAAGAAAAATGGGTTTTTGTTCAAGTTCTATTTCTGGTTTTATGCACATGGAAATGTCACCATTAGCTCAAAAGTCTCAATATCAATATTGCAATATTGCAATACAAACACTGGATGTATATCTATTCGACAGAAGGATGCAAATAAGATTGGATAATTCACTCAAGCCAAATAGATTTTGAGTTTCTTTTTTTAGACACAAAACTTGTAGGAAATGACTTTAGATGAGACCATTTGCTTCAAATGAGGAATTCTTGAACAATTAATCCCAAAATATATGGCATCTGAGAACAATTGCATTCGTTGATACATGTGTGCGAATGAGCTCATTTCCATCTTCCAAAGAATGTTCTGTTTCTCTATGCAATTCTTTCTTTTTCTCAGGTACAAGCCTAAACAATGTAGAGAGCTGTTTATTTCTCATTTCTTTCTTCTTTCCTTTTTTCTTAAATAGATAAAGGGCTGTCACACAAAAAGTTTTTGCCCCATAGTGTTTCCATTGGAATACATTTACAAAATTAACTTTGAAAAAAAATGGAGTTGATTAGTTACATTAGATATTCTGTCAACAAATTCAACTCAGCCTAATCAGTTATAATTAACGCTGATGTTTGATGAGAGGTACATGTAAAAGGAGCAAGTTGATGTGCTGAGCTGCCCCTCCAGGGATCTGGGTAAAGTCTGCTCATTAGCTTCAACTGGAAAAGTGTGTTTGTTCACTTTGGCCAAGGTGGCAAAAGGAATGTGTGCCCAGCCACTAATGAACGGAGGCTGTTCTATACATGTCTAGCAAACTTGGCAACCAGGTTTAAGCCTTTTTCAGGAACAGGATCTAAGTTCTGGAATCCTGGCACTTTCTCAAAGTCAAATGCCAACCTATCCCATGCTTTCTATTACAGTTTTTCAGCCCAAGAACATTTCGTAGCAAGGACAATAATAATTAAGTATCTATGCTTCTGTGGCCTAAAATAGTGCACTAGATGATAGAAATGAGGCAGAACTGGTCTTTGGATCGCCCAGATTGACAAGGAGGGAACTTCTAGGGTGCTATGCTTCCCACAGGTGTACAACATTGCTATATAAGCAGACCAGATTCACCACGACTTATTTCTCACCAATAATTTATGCTGCCTTTTCTTTAACTCAGTTATGTTGATATTTTATTTTTTTTATTTTTTTATTTATTTTTTATTGGTGCAATGTATTCATACATCATAATGGTATAAAAAAAATACTTTTGTAGACATACATGCGCACATCGCCAAGTTAGCCCCAACCCGATCCCCACCCCATTCCCTCCCCATCCCTCCTTCCCATGCTTGGCTTAGTGGTTGACATCTAGTTTTATAGCAATTTATTCAATATTAATGATGATAATCTCACATAACAGTTTCATTTGTCTGATATCAAGCTTTTGATGACTTAAGACTTAAAGATAACATTTCAATATTTCTTTTTGCTTTCTTACCAGAGAATATTTTTTCTTTTTTTTTTTTTTAGGTGAAACTACCATACATTTATTTTTTTTCAGAAAAAATCTATCCTGATATGGAATATGGAGTCTAGATACCCAAAACAATCTCAAAGAAGAACAAAGCTAGAAGATGTATATTTTCTGATTCCAAACCATATAAAGCTACAATGATTGAAACAGTGTAGTACTGTTCTAAAGGCAGATATATAAACCATTTGAGTTAAATAAAAGCCTAGAGATAAATTCTTCCATATATTGTCAAGTTATTTTTGACAAGGTTTCCACGAACATTTGGTGGAGGAAATAATAATCTTTTAACTAAATATTGTTGAAAAATAATAATTACGTGAAAAAGAATAAAATTGGACCCTTATCTAACACCATATACAAATATTAACTCAAAATAGATAGAAGACCTAAATATATATATATATATATATATATATATATATATATATATATATATAATCTTAATACTGTAAACTTTTAGAAGAAAATCTGGGTCATAAAACCTCACAATATTGAAATTGGCAGTGATTTCTTGGATATGATTTCAATGGCACAGGGAACAAAAGGGTAAATAAACTCCCTAAAAATAAAAAAATAAAATTGTATATCCAAAGACAATGTAAACAGATTTAAAAGTTACTGATAGAATGGGATAAAATATTTCCAAATGCTATATCTGAAGGTATATTAATATCCCAACTAGAAATCCTAAAAATTAGAAACAATAAAAGCAAACAATACAATTTAGAGATAGGTAAAAGACTAACATAAATAATGTATCTCCACATATTCTATTCTCCATGTGGTCTAATCGGTTGTTTGTACTTTGAATTGAGGCCTTTACTTCATTAATTGCATCCTTTATCTCTCTTTGGCTCTCTCTGAATTCTTTTCGAAACACCTCTATTATTTCTACAGTTATTTTCCTGATTTGATCTTCTAGAAATCTCTGAATTTCTGTTTTATCAGGTTCTGATGTTGTGGGGTTGTGGGCATTCATTGCTCCATTGTTATTCCTCTTTCCCATGATTTCGGGAGTTTGTGCCTTCTCTGGGTTCTTCCCTGGGTCACTATGACTTTACTTAAGGTGCTCTGGATCTCGAGTCTGTGGTATCTCAGTCACCACTACTCCTTTACTGGGTTGTATCACAGAGTTTCAGACCCTTGGAGTCAATCAAGGCTGCTTTAGACCATGGGGGGTGCCAGATTGTGCATTCTCCTATGGTGTGATAATCTCTGCCACTGCCACTCCCCCACTGGGTCAAGTCCCTGGGAGTCAGTACTGGGATTTCTCCTCTAGGGGCCACAATTTGACTCACTGTTGTTGAGTGCGCAGATGGAGCTGTCGTGGACTCAGTGAATTTGCTTCTGCCGCTGGTGGCAATATGGCGCCGCTGCCACGCCCTAAGCCGTGAGGCTGGCATATTTCTTCTCTGGTTTTGAGCTCCTCTCTGAGTCCCTGAAGGGTATGCTGAGCCCAGCCTCTGGGAGCTTTAGATGCTCCCTGCACCGAGAAATCTGCCGAATTCCTCCCAGCTGATCCGCAGCGGCTCACCTCGGCTTGCTGTCCGCCACTCCTCTCTGGAGCCTGGTGGGCTGTTGAGTGCGTTGGTCTGGTGCCATCCGGTGAGCTTGCCGCTGCCGCTGGCAGTAAGGCACTGCTGCCGTGTCCTCGGGTGTCTCCTTTGTAGCTCTGAGCTCCGTTCTGAGTTCCCTTCTTCTCTGGAGCCTGGTGCTGCAAGGGAAAATGGCGCCTGCCGCTTCATGCCGCGGCTCCAGCTGCAGCACTGCAATCTGGTTTCTGGTGTCTCGTTTTTCCAGCCCTCTTTTTCTCTGTCCCTTGAAATTACATTTTTTGTTTCTCTGCTGATGGTGTTTTCTGGCTAGGAAAGGCGCTGATTTTGTGGTAATAGAGATTGGTTATTAGTGGGGCTCGTAAGCCCCGCTTTTCTCCGTCTCCATCTTCCCAGAAGTCCTATGTTGATATTTTATAAAACTGGTTTTTTTATTCTCAAATTCCTGTGATTCTCCAGAAAGCAAAAGAGAGAAATAGAATCTAGTATCAGAATTAGCATTGATGGTTCATCAGAGCTTACGTCTTTCCTTCTCATCAGTCCTTTTATCCTAGGTCAACTTCTCCCTCACCTCTCCTTGTATCCTCTGTTCTCATCAGCCTGCAAACATGTGACCATTCATGTGTGTGTATGTGTGTGTGTGTGTGTGTGTGTGTGTGTGTGTGTGTGTTACTAGGGATTGAGGGATGGAACTCAGGGACACTCTATCTCTGAGCTACACCCACAGCCCTTTTCGGTGGGTTATTTGTTTGTTTGTTTGTTTGTTTGTTTTGAAACATGGTCTCATTAGGCTGCTGGAAGTCTTACTAAATTGCTGAGGCTGGCCTCAAATCTGTGATCCTTTTCTCTGAGCCTCCAAAGTACTGGGATTATAGGCATGTACCATCACATCCAGCTACCTTCCTCTAGTTTTTAATTATCTACTTATTTCTTAATCTTAGTTACTGATTTCCATTATCTTGGCTCTACTGAAATTCTCTACCCACAGACCCACCTATCCAAACTAAAGAATCATAGTTTAGTGTTCTCTGGAACATTCAGTGGGGCTGAGCACCCACACTTCCACCTTCCTTCTCTGTGAGCACCCACAGAACACCAATGCTCTGAGGCTTTCATTGACCTCTTGGGTTTAATCTGCTTTTCTTCTCAAATATAGACTTGTCCCTAAGGTACCACTATTGCCTTTTATCCCCCTTCCTTGGTTCTCTGCTGGGACAGTCCTCTCTATGTAAGGTGACCATTGAAACAACTGTTTATTTGCATATTTTCAAGTGTCTCTGATAGAGTACAGGCAGTATGTATAGAAGTGTTGATGTTCCCTAACTCCGACTAATATTAAATCATATTCTCAGATTAAACCAAATATATTAATATCAATGTGTACCTTTAAGTATTCTGGAGAACAAGATGGCTGAATAGTTTTCTGGAGAGCAAGATGACACCTAGCTCCTACCTGCTCCTCCACAAAAAGAACCAGAGCAACAGGTGTATCTTGGCACCTGCCACCCTGGCTCCACAGCCAGGTGTGGAGGGGTTAAAGTCAAAGAGAAAGTTCCAGAAAACTCTATCAGCATGGGTACTGACAGTTCTAGCTACTGAAAAGTCTCAAAACCTTAGAAGACTTGTAGCCTGACCAGATAAGTTACCTGAAATGTGCATAGTAGCCTTGCTTTAGAAAAGGTTTTGCATTATCTCCCAGAAAAAAAAAAAAACCAGGGTGATGTAGCCAGGATCTATCTTGAGAAGGATCCTACTGTCTGGGTTTAGACTGCTGTTGAGGTTAGAAACCCCTGCATAGTCTCATCTCTGGGTGAAACACAGACACTCCACTGCGCTGGCATGGCAGATGACAGCTTCGAGAACCAAACTCAGCTCAGTAGAGTGACACAGACTCCAATGCCCTGAGAGCACCACACTGTAGGATATGGAAATTGTGGATGAAAGAGAATTGAGGGCACCATCCTCAAGAACCAGGGGATTTGGGAGCCTGCCCTCTGGGCACTCCCAGTACATGCGGTTTTTGCCAGGGCCAGAATTGAAGCCAGAAACCTGGGCAGTTCCCACCTCCTCTCTTCCAGTACTCAGGGCACCTTTCAGCAGCAAGATAGGGAACAGAGCCTGTTGCTCCACAGCGGGGAGCTGATGGAGGCATGCTGCGGCAGTCCTGAGCAAAACTATAGCTGCAGCTGTCCCTGCCCCAAGGTACACGGCCTAAGAAAGTCCAGAGAGAACTGTTTCCTGGTGATGGACATGCTTCTGCTCTCATTTCTGCAGGCTTCAGCTGAGAGAAATTTTCCCCATCATTTAAAAGAGCCAGAGGGAGAAAAGCCTCGGCTGTTACCCTGACACTGGGTGCATAACAGGGTTGTCCAAGAAAAAGATTTTTTCCCAGCTTCACCCCTGACCCACTCTTGATCAAGCTTCTTTACAACTGAAAGAATGGTGAGGGGAGAAGCCCCAGCTTCTTCCATCCAGGGGAGGCCACCACATATGGTCAGGGGAACCCACCAAACCCCTTCAGTGGTAATACCCACAGTAGCAGTGGAAACAAACACAACTACTGCTGCCCCAAACCTCATGGCCACCAGCCATCTCATACCTTATCTAACCATGCACTGCTGATAAGACCCTGTGAGCACAGAGGGGTGTTGTGATTCCTGCCCCCACCTTTCTTCGGTAAGCATCTTGACCTCAACCACTGCCTGGCCACAGGACAACTGCCTCACCCCTATCCTCCACTACTGGAGCAGCTGGTGACAGAGGCCTATACAACTTAGTGAGACCTTGTTTATTTCCTTTTTTATGGATCATATTGAAAATGGCATACATTCACACAGTGCTTGGTGCCCTCCCTGCCTCCCGCTTCCCCTTTCCCCCCCTCCCAACAATGAGAGTCCAGGTTGACATGTGTAAAATTCCATACTTTTGAATGTGTGTTGACATGTGTAAAAGTCCATACTTTTACACACATTTGAATGTAGCTCCTCCATTAATCAACCTCTACTTCAGCCTTCTTCCTCACCTACCCTTCTAGTCTAGCTTTGCTGAGGTTTCCCCTCCATTTCTGGAGTCCCTCTCATATCCCCAATACTCCCTAGTTAGGGCATATTAGAGAAAACATATGTCCCCTCTCTTTCTATGCTTGGCTGATCTCACTTACTATAATGTTCTCCAGGTCTTTTCCATTTTCTTGCAAATGACATGATTTTGTTCTAAATTGCTAAGTAGAATTCCATTGTGTGTGGTTCCCATAATTTTGCAATTTGTTGATGGAGATCTAAGTTGGTTCTATATTTTAACTAATACAAATTTTGCTGCTATGAACATGGGTATGTCTATATTATTGTAGTTCTCTGATTTCAACCCCTTTGGAAAGATACCCAGGAGTGGTATAGGTGGATCATATGGTGGATCCATTGCCAGTTTTCTAAGGAATCTCGACACTGATCTCCATAGCAGCTGAACTAGTTTGCACTCCCACCAACAGTGTAAAACATCCTCACCAGCATTTGTTGTTATTTGATTTCTTTATGCTTAACACTCTGATTGGGGTTAGATGGAATCTCAGTGTAGTTTTGATTTGCACCTCCCTGATGGCTAATGATGTTGAACACTTTTTCATGTATCTATTGGCCACTTGCATCTCTTCCTTTGTGAAGTGTCTATTCAGTTCAGTTGCCCATTTCTTGATTGGGTTATTTGTTTTGCTAGTGTAGAGTCTTTTGAGCTCTTTGTATATTCTGGATATTAGCCGTCTATCAGAGTGGTGGCTGGTAAAGATCTTCTCCCACTCTGTAGGTTTTCTCTTTAGGTTCTTGATGGTTTCCTTTGATGAGCAGAAAATTTTTAGTTTGATGCCATCCCACTTGTTAATTCTTGCTTTAATTTCTTGCACTTTGGAGGTCTTGTTGAAAAAGTTACTGCCTGTGCCTATATGTTGGAGTGTTGAACCTATGCCCTCCTCTACTAACTTCACAGTGTCAGGTCTAATTTCCAAGTCTTTGATCCATCTTGAGTTGATTCCTGTGCACAGTGAGAGGTGGGGATTTAGTTCCATCTTTCTACAAATGGATAGCCAGTTCTCCCAGCACCATTTGTTGAAAAGGCTGTGTTTTCTCCAGCGTATGAATTTGGTCCCTTTGTCAAAGATCAATTGACTATAGATGTGTGGGTTTGTTTCTGTATCTTCTATTCTGTTCCATTGGTCTATATGCCTGTTGTTGTGCCAATACCATGCTGATTTTACTACTATTGCTCAGTAATATAATTTGAAGTCAGGGATTATGGTTCCTCCTGTATGATTCTTAGTGCTGAGAATTGCATTGGCTATTCTGGGTCTTTTCTTTCTCCATATAAAATTTGTGACTGATTTTTCTAGGTCTATGAAGAATGTTGGTATTTTGATAGAAATTGCATTGGCTCTGTAGATCACTTTTGGCAGAATGACCATTTTGATGATATTTATTCTGCGTATGTATGAGCAACGGATATCTTTCCATCTTCCAAGGTCTTCTTCAATTTCTTTCTTTAATGTTTTATAGTTTTCATTGTAGAAAAACCTTGTTTCAAAATAAAGAAGGAAAAGTATGGTTAGGGATATAACTCAGAGATAGGATGTCCTTGGGTTATACCCTAAGTATCACACAAAAAAGTTGACAAAAGGGAACACATCAAACTAAAAAGATTCTGCACAGCAAAAGAAATAATCAACAACCTACATTTGTTGGAGGGAGACATTTGTCTTGTACAGGATACAAGAAAAACACTTTCCAAATATTCTTCTGACAGAGGGTTAATATCTAGAATACATTACAACTCAAAGAACTTAACAAAAAACAAGTAATGAAATTTAATAAACACACAAGCAAATAATCTGATGAATTCATCTCAAAAGAAGCAATACAAACAGCTAATAAATATTATGAAAAATTCTCAATATCATTAGCCATCAAGAAAATGCAAATCAAAACTACAGTGAAATACCACTGCACCTCATTAGAATAGATATTATTTTTAAAAAGCAATAACAAATGCTGGAAAGGATGTGAGGAAAAGGAACCCTTGCACACTGACAGTGGGAATGTAAATTATTATAGCCACTATGGCAAACAGTATGTCAGTGCCTCAAAAAAGTAAAATTGAACTACCATACGATCCAGGTATACTACTCCTGGTACATGAAGGCAGCATGCCCAAAATAAAAAAAGACCTGAACACCCATATTTATTGTAGAACTAATAAAGGTGTATAATTAGCCTAAGTGCCCGTCAACAGATGAATACAGAAAAATGTGGTACATATATACAATGGCATATTATTACCCATAAAGAAAAATTATATCCTGCCATTTGAAGCAAAATGGATGGAACTAGAGGGTATCGGGTTAAGCAAAATAAGACAGACACAGACAAGTACTACATGTTCCCTTTCATGTGTGGAAACTGAAAAAGAGAGTCAACCTGAAAATAGAATCGTGATTACTAGGGACTGAAAGGTGCCTGGGGGAGGCATCATGAAAGAAGGCTGGTTGGATATGATTAATGCACACTCTATGTCTGTGAGGCTAGGTCACAGCAAATCCCATTATATATCTGATTAATAAAATAGTTAAAATAAATAAACAATGTTTATTGTTATTTCAGAAATGATCTTTAATTAACTTAATATTTGTCACTCTCACAAAACAATGTCAAGAAACAAGCACATATAGAAGAATCAAGTGCAAAATTGAAGTATTAATTTACAAAGGAATATTGCCTTTTATGTCCAAACTCTCCCCTTCCAAGCAAGTGTCTCACATTTTCAGAATCTTTGTTGATAGTTCTTTATGGATCTCTGACAGGATTCTCACTCTACATTGAAAACTGAATTCTCATCTCCTCCCAAACCTGTTTGCACCCATAGGGATCCTTTTTCTGTTAATAGTGATAACCTGTGTAGTGGTATACTGGTGATAACTAATGATAGTGACTCAGAATCATAGTACAGGGAATCCTTGGTCTCTTTGGTCTCTGTGTCCAAAGTCACTAGTCTTTACCCTTTAGTCAATTTTCTTATCTCATTTCTACCTTGATTACTCTTCTTCTAAGTTCTAATGCTTTTTGCAGTCTACATTTGTTACATGTGATAGTTACCATTTTCTTTTCCAAAAACTTCCTATGATCCCCAACATCTATTGCATCAGAATGGAGCCATGCTGCCTTTTCCAATATTCACAAAGCTACACTGAGTCCCCACTTTTCTATGGTTTTATGAAAGGTTTTCTTTCAAACTATAAACAGTGTCAATTTTTTCTCTACCATTTCAAGAAAAATTCACTTAGCAAAGTCAGGGAGTAGGAACTATGATCTGTCACTGCCACTCTGCTAAAATGCCATATTGCACACCAGACTTGCCTTTCATCTCTGAGATCCTGCTCTATCGAACCCTGACTGGCTCTTTTACTGGCTTTTTGGAGGACTTCCCTGATACTTTGAAGACCAGTTTCTGTGATCAGCACTGAATTGACTTAAGCTAAATTTTTGTTTTGTTTTGTTTTGTTTTGCTGTATCAGGGATGGAACCCAGGGGAATTCCAACTCTGAGCTACACCCCAGCCCTACTTTTTATTCTTTATTTTGAAACATGGTCTCACTGAGTTGCAAAGGACCTCACTAAGTAGTAGCTGAAGGTGTTCACAAACCGTGATCCTCCTGTCTCAGCCTCCCAAATGCTAGGATTGCAAGTGTGCACCACCATGCCCAGCTCAAGCAAAGAATTTAAATTGATAGTACTCATGCTCTGAAAAATTTCCTAACCAAGAATCATTAGGTAAAAATTTTCATTACACCAAATAAAAGGAAGATCTATAGGTTTCTCTAAAGATAATTTTACTGACTTCCATACCTCTCTCACTCGTTGGCTGCTTCATTTTTTCCTTTGATTTCTCACAAAAAGAAAACCAAATGCTAGGCTAAAAAATTGTATCAGGTGAAAAATCTGAACTTCCTTATTTAACCCAGGCATATTTAGGATGGAACAAAAGGCAGTCAACATTATTTTGTCTAAAAAGCTTCAGCATAGGAAGTAGTTGAATTGAATCCATCCAATTCTAGAGAAAAAATCAGCATCCATAGATGAGTCACTAAACATCCTGAAAGAATTGGAGAGATCTGGAATTCCTTTGGAAACTCAAAATGTCCTAATACTCTTATGCCACCCACAAGGAAAGTGAGAAAAGGAAAGATTATAATTCCATAAATGAAATTTCTTTAAGAATGATAGCTATTTTATTTTTACCTAGCATACTAGGCTCACACTCAGAGAGAGAGTGAACAACAAGAAATGTATCCACATTAACTTCGGTGTAATATAATTGTACAGCTCCATGCTGGCAGCCAAAGCTCGGTAAAGTTGGCCATTTCCTTCACTTATTTCTGGCAACTTCTCAATATAAAACATTTCTCAAATTAGATGAAGGAGAATAGAAAATTCTAGTATACTCAGTTCCTCAGCTGAAAAGCCACAAAGTAGCACTTTCAGTGGCTGCTGCAGACACCAGCAGGATGTCATTTGTGAATATTAATTGAGAGCTTGTTGATGCAACTAAGACAGAGTTGGGGCTTTTGAAATAAGACACATGCTGCCTTGTGATCCAGAAGGTAAGTCTGAGGGACAGCAAAGCACATTGTCAGTTCACACAATGAGGTGGTAGACTGGCCAGGATATTAGCAGTGGACCAGCCAGGGTATTAGCAAGCCAGAAGGAGGTAGCTGAGGGCCTAGCAGATATGCCTTTAGACAGTGTTAAGAGTGGCAGGAAATAGACACACCTTTAAAATTCTGCTCACCCCTAGACTTCAGGTTTGAACCAACACGGGGTCTCATTCACTTACTGCAAAGAGTGCCGGTGCAATTTGAAAGTACAGAAAAATGACGCTGGGCAGAAGATGAATGTGTGTAACCTCTCTGACTAAGGGGAATTATGGTAGAGATATTACTAAAAAGTCTTTAATCAGCGCTGGAAACATGCATGGCTTTCCTTTCTATATCCAGCATGTTGTAATGTTCTTCTCCTTCCTTTCAAATAACAAAGATTTTGTGCAGATCATCAGGAAACTTTGCAAGCTTGATTAAAAGGCATATCAATGTCTAGGAATGGGTTTTATTTTTCCATCACATTTTCCTCTGTGAAAACCCTTATTAGAGTCTCAACTCTGTGTTCTGACCATATAATTTAGTAGAATACTGCACTTCCATGAGCCTATTTTCATCATTCAGTCGATGGTTCATCATGAATATAAATATAATCTATGGACTTCAACAAAACGTGGTATACTTTTAGGACAACCTTAAAAGTAGAATAAATTGTCACTGAAAATTACACAGCCACATTACCTGTATTTCAAATTGTACTGATTAAGTCTTTCATACACCCAGCCCATTCAACAGAGATAATTAGATAGCATAGGAAGTGCTAGCATTATAAAATCAAAGAACTTAAGTCTTAGTGTGAGAAGCAAGCGCCAATCAGGTTCCTGTAATGATTATAAGGCATGACTGCCACCTGCTGGCAAGTACTGAAGACTGCAACATCTGGCAAACAGCCTCAGACTTCATCCGGGCAATCTGATCCAGGCAGGCTCTTCCCCTAGAGGCAAAACATACTGCTTAGGATAGGTGTGCAGCTTCCACATAGCATATTAATATTGTGAGGGGACGACAAATAAAGAGCTTTGCCTTTTTTCATTAGATCTTACATTGTGTGTGTAATCATGTATATGTATATGCATATATATATATATATATATATATAATATCAATGTCATGTTTGTTCACTTTTTTAACTATACTCCTTTAGTAAAATGTAATCTCAACAAGAACAGCAACATTATAAAATGATGTTAGTAAACTATACAATTCTGTGATATATTATACTGAACCTATGACAATACCTGGCACTTCATGAACATTTATTGTGTAAATAAATGAAAGAATAAATGAGCAAAATGATAATATTATTTTAAGGTAAAATAATATTGGTAAATATTAATGTTAACATCCATATAATTATAGATCTTGTAGTTGTTAGAAGTTACTATTTAATATTTAAGTCAGTATTCTAAAAATTCTCTAATCATATTCTGAAATGCTTGAATAGTTCAGAATTCTCCTGGGAGAGGTGGTTGCAAGAGTTTTAATTTATATTACAGCCAATCTACATTCTGTTACCTGCCAGGAAACCAGTTTGTACTTGCAGGAAACGATACCCACCCATGTGCAGTTCTTCATGAATTCTGGTAGCAGCAGAGCTGTTGGTCATCTCATGGAACAGGGGGTGCAGGGTGTATTTGGCCCTGCTAGCAGTACTACATCATGGGTAGCCCCGCGCTCACCACGTCACTCTGCTGGTCAGGTCACAGTGCGGTTTTAACCCCAGGCTAGATCCTCTCTAGGTAAGATCCTTTCAGTAGACATTTGGTGCTTTAGTACACATGGTGGGGGGAGAGAACAGAATAAAATCCAAAAGCATCTTGAGGAGGGAAGAGGATTTTTCCCATTAAGCCCTGACAAACTATCCCTCGTGCTCTTTGATCAAAATACGAGCACATCTATTCTCAAATGAACTGCCTCTTAAGATTTGTCTCTTGGCTAGTCTTAAAGCAAGCAGAATCTATCTCTGGAGACAAACAGGATCACCTTCCTTTGGGCTTCATGGGCTGCATGAAGGAAGGAGGAGACCTGCTATGGCTTGGATGTGAGTAGTGTCCCGTGATGGCCATATGTTCAAAGCTTGATCACCAAGGTTGGTGTTTGGGGAAGGGCTGTAAACCGTTAAGAGTTGAGGGACTTAGGTCTAAAGGGATTATGAGATCTCACTTGTCCTCTTCTCTCTGCTTTCTGGCTTCCAATGTGACCCTCACTCTGCCCATATCGTGCCACCCTCTCCAGAGATTAAAAGTAATGGGACCACCTGTTCTTGAACCTCTATAACCACAAGCCAAAATAAACCTGTTTACTTTAAAAGTAGCCTTGTCAGGTATTTCATTGTAGTGATAGAAAGCTGGCTAATAAAATACCTAAACCTAGTCACTTTGTCTAAAAGGAAAAAGAAAAGAACAGAAGCAGGCCAGGCAGTTGAAAGTCTATACTCTCATCTTCATGCACAGTTATAATGTTAGGAAACACAGCATCGAGATATTAAATATTCCTAAATTTAAAAAATATCCCTGAAAACCAGGCACAATGGCATGTGCCTCTGGTTCAAGCTAATAGGGAGGCTGAGGTAACAGACTCATGAGCCCAGAAGTTCAAGACCAGCAAGGGAGACATAACAAGATCCTGTTTCAAAAGGAGAAAAATCCCTGAAATCAATTGTTTAAAGAAACACTTCCTGACAGTCCACATACAAAGAAACTGATATGCTTCAACAGAAATGTTACACGTTGTCTATAGTGATATAAAATTTCTGTAAACTTTTACTAAACATAACACAGTCTGACATTAGGAACACAGGTTAAAACTCTATGAATACAAGTATCCATTGTTTCTTTGGGTCTCAGTCTTCCCACCTTTTAAGTGCAAAATCAAATAGATGGGTTCAAAGCTCTTTGCCAGCACTTACATTCTTATCTGTGAATTCATGTCCACCTACAACATCAAAGCATAAACACAATGATTTGCACAGGTTCCTATTCATCATGCAAGTACTGACCTCTGAGACTCTCACTCGACTTCTGTAAGAAACTGACAAAAACATGTGCAAGGGTGAGGCGAATTTCTGTCTTTCAGAGCCTTTGTTGAGGGGAAAAGGCAGATATAAGAAAAAGTTAGAAAATAGGGCAGCAAACAGTTGCTAAGCAACCACAAAAGGGATCAGAGCAGAAGCTCTGGGCATCAAGGAGGGGAGGGGACAGTCAGGTGTCAGCTGTACCTAGAAAGATAGGCAAGTCTTAGAAGATGGGCAAAATGAGGAGGCAGGCGGAGGCAAACACTGCAGACCAGGAATTGGCTTAATATGTTCCTGAAACTCATCAGTCAAGAATGGCTGTGGGAATGGCTGACAGTGACAACATGCTCCATGGCTTGACAATTCCAAGTCCTGTGACTTCCCAAGTGCCTGCACATTCGTTACAATATTTCACATAATCCTCTCAATAGCTCTAGGAAGAGATGTCACAATCCATATTTTATGCTCACCTTACTTTGACCAAGTTTAAAATATAATAACAAAT